>NW_022436948.1:36718532-36958962 GCF_009761245.1 Sapajus apella
TTTCTTTCTTTTTTTTTTTTTTTTTTTTTTTTTTTTTTTTTTTTTTTTTTTTTTTTGTCATTGAGATGGAATTTCATTTTGTTGTCCAGGCTGGAGTGCAGTGGCTTGATCTTGGCTCACCCCAACCTCTGTCTCCCAGGTTCAGATGATTCTCCTGTCTCAGTCTCCTGAGTACCTGAGCTTACAGGCATATGCCACCATGCCTGACTAATTTTTATATTTTTAATAGAGATGGGGTTCACCATGTTGGTCAGGCTGATCTCGAACTCCTGACCTTATGATCTGCCTGCCTCGGCCTCCCAAAGTGCTTGGATTACAGGCGTGAGCCACCGCTCCTCACCCCTTAAAGCTTTATTTCATTGTCTTTAACAATAACCTGAATTCCATGTTTTGTCCATTTAATGAACAATCACATTTTTTCAGTATGGTCATAAGGAACAAAAAAGCCTACATAAATAACATCAAAAAACAATCCCCCAAATGGAAAAAGGCACATAGCCACATATATACAATTTATATTATATACACATAATTATTATTGCGTGATGTTTTTGATACTTAAAAAAAAAAAAAAACTAGACATGAATGCATCTTTTAGCCTTGCTGCTTTTTATGCTATTCTTCAGCAACTTAAATGCCACCCATCTCCCATCCTTCAAGGCACAGCTTTTGTTTTAATTTTACCATAAATATAAAATTCTACTATTTTCTTTTTTTAAAATTCTTGCTTATAATCAGTCTCAACGAGAGCATTTGTTATTATTAGTAAGATAATGCATTTAAAGCACATATCATAGGGCTTGACACAGACCAGATGTTTTAGGAAACATTGCCTCTTATTGGAAATAAGTTTTGAATCCTGACCTGCATTAGCTAAAAATGGAAATCTTACTCTTTCATAACTATATATTATCCATAATTTTATTCAACCTCTCCACTGAGCATTAGTTTTTACATGTATAGAATGATCAAAATGAAACCTATCTCAAAGGGTTATCGAGGTGATTATATTCGATAATGTTTAAGATGTTTAACACATTTGATACATAATCAGTGTTCAACAAAGATTCGCTTTCTTTCTACCATTTTAGTATAACTCCACTTTCTTTTTTTAAAATATTTTTATTGTACTTTAGGTTCTGGGGTACATGTGAGGAACATGCAGGATTGCTGCATAGGTACATACAAGGCAATGTTGTTTGCTGCCTCCATCCCCCCATCACCCATATCTGGCATTTCTCCACGTTATCCCTCCCCAACCTCCCTATTCCCTTCTGTCTTTCCGCTTGTTCCCCGCAACAGACCACAGTGTGTGATGCATCTCTCCCTGTGTCCATGTGGTCTCATTGTTCAACACCCGCCTATGAGTGAGTGCATGCAGTGTTTGATTTTCTCTTCTTGTGTCAGTTTGCTGAGAATGATGGTTTCCAGATTCATCCATGTCCCTACGAAGGACATAAACTCATTGTTTTTGATGGCTGCATAGTATTCCATGGTATATATGTGCCACGTTTTCCTTGTCCAGTCAATCATCGATGGACATTTGGGTTTGTTCCAGGTCTTTGCTATTGTAAACAATGCCACAATGAATATACATGTGTATGTGTCTTTATAATAGAACAATTTATAAACCTTTGGATATATATCCAGTAATGGTATTGATGGGTCAAATAGAATTTCTATTTCTAGACCCTTGAGGAATTGCCACACAGTCTTCCACAATGGTTGAACTAATTTACACTCCCACCAACAGTGTAAAAATGTTCCTATTTCTCCATATCCTCTCCAGCATCTGTTGTCTCCAGATTTTTCAATGGTCGCCGTTCTAACTTTCGTAAGATGGTATCTCAATATAGTTTTGATTTGCATTTCTCTAATGACCAGTGATGATGAGCATTTTTTCATATGTTTGTTGGCCTCATATATGTCTTCTTTTGAAAAGCGTCTGTTCATGTCCTTTGCCCACTTTTTAATTTTTTCTTTCTTGTAAATCTGTTTTAGTTCTTTGTAGATTCTGGATATTAGCCCTTTGTCAGATGAGTAGTTTGCCAGTTCACTTTAATCACTGTTTCTTTTGCTGCACAGAAGCTCTGGAGTTTAATTAGATCCCGTTTGTCTATTTCGATTTCTGTTGTTTCAGCCATGAAGTCCTTGCCTATGCCTATGTCCTGAATGGTTTTGCCTAGGTTTTCTTTTAGGATTTTTATGGTGTTAGGTCCTATGTTTAAGTCTTTAATCTATCTGGAGTTAATTTTAGCGTAAGGTGTAAGGAAGGGGTCTAGCTTCTACTGTGCTTTCAATTTAATCATTTCAATTAGCTGAATTCTCTCAGGCTTCTGAATATGTGGAGAATTCAGGAAAACCCTCCTTTATTAATTCCCTACTATTCCTGTAACAAAATACCACTAACCTGGTGCTTAAAACGATGTACATCAGTTATCTACTGACCTACAGTTATCAAGAACCTACAAATCTGTAGTTCGGAAGTCTGACACGGGTCATGCTAGGCTAATATCATGATTTTGAAAGTGTGTGGCTTCTTTCTCCGGGTTCTAGATTCAGTTGCTGTTATCCATAATTATAGAAACAAAGCCTCTGCTTTCTGGTTGCCTGTGAACTATGGTCCAATCCCAGCTTTTAGAAGGCACCCCATTTTTTGGTTTGTAGCCATCTTCATCCTCTTCAAAGCTAGCAATGGCAAGTAGAAAACTTCTTGGGGTTTAAGATCTTTGTCATTAGATAAGACCCATCTGGATAATCAGAGATAATCTCACTTCAAGGTTGATAACCCTAACATGTATGTAGATTCTCTTTGGCAAGTGTGGTAACATATTTACAGGTTCCAAGGATTAGGATTTGGATACCTTTGAGGATCTCTTATTCTTCTATCTGTACTCTTTGTAGAGTTATGTCATTGGATCTGTCAGTCGGACACATTATTTTCACACATGAACAAAATTCCACCATACCAGGAGTGATAATATGTAGTTACTTCCATGTAGGAATTTCCCAGGAGTGCTAACAACAGAGGGACCTTTTTTCTTTCTTCCAAATTGCAAGGGGTAAAGTTACAGTGATGACTGCCTGTATTGGACTCAAATGGCCATTGAAAATTTTGTTTGCCTTTCCTTGCCTGAATCATTCACAATTCACTCTGTTTGAAGATGCTGTGTAATTAATTACCAATTATAATGATTCACTGCCTCATGTTAACCTAACTTGTTGACCTAACTTGTTACTGTTAATCTAACTTGTTAACCTAAGTTGTTACTTGTTAACTTTACTTGTTATCCATCAGCAACCTAACTTATTACTGATTACAAAATGGTAAAATTTAAACATATTTATTACATTCTCAATTAAATTATGACCCTGATTGCTACAGGTTTCATATTGGATCCAATTTATAAAATAATTCTCAGATTTTACTTTACATCAAATCTTAATTGGTTTCATATCTAGTGTTAATAGATGTATTAGTCAGTTCTCATGCTGTTAATAAAGGCTTACCTGAGATAGGGAAATTTATAAAGAAAAAGAGATTTAATGGATTCACAGTTTTACATAGCAGGGGAGGCCTCCCAATCATGGCAGCAGGTGAAGGAGAAGCGAAAGACATTTTACTTGGCAGCAGGCAAGAGAGCCTGTGCAGAGGAACTGCCCTTTTATGAAACCATCAGATCTCCTGAGACTTATTCACTATCACAAGTACAGCACAGGAAAAACCCACCCCTATGATTCAATTACCTCCCACTCTGTCCCTCTCATTACACGTGAGCATTATGGGAGCTACAATTCAAAATGAGATTTGGGTAGGGACACAGCCAGACCATATCTTTGGGTCTCTTCTTAGTATTACTGTCAGTCACAAAATATATTTTTTTTGCATTCTACATTCTGCTCATCCTATTGATATTTTGAGGAAATCATCATAGGTTAAATTTTGTTTCCCCATTGAAACATGGAATCAAAAATTTATCTGAAGTGATTCTTCCAGTCTCCACTTCTCCAGATTTTTTTTTTTCCCCCAGAGAGGTGTCTTTGGTATTAAATAATAGTCAAATGAGACCTACTGTATTTTGCTTTCGTCACACTGTTCCATTCAATTTGGTTAATTCCTTCCTGATCCTTTTGACTTCTTCATTTGGGTCTTCTTCCTGATGCTTACAATTCTATTGTTAAGTTTACTTTTCTACCCCACCTGTTATTATCTTGTCACGTATATGTTTATGTAACCTGTGTCTGGCTAGAGTTCTCCCCAACTGCTACAATGGTCAAGAATCCAGCGAGTATATATGTAGTTATATATTTCAAATTTAGTCAGAATGCTAATTTTATACTGAGATAAGTGCTATAAAATAGCAGTGTAAACTCATAATTTTTAACATGAGTTTAGTTTTTAATATAAATCTATGATTTTAATGTGTATACACATTGCATGTATATTTTTGTCTGTATATTTACACAAGGAAATAGATGCATATGGTCCTATTGATGTGCATATCTATGCATGTATGCAAGAAGCAATAACATGCTAGTAACCATAAACATAGCATTTTGCTTTCTAAACATCATTTTCCAATTAAAAAAACATAATTTTTTATAGAAGGGAGTTATTACAGGGCAGAAGAAATATAATAGAAATATAATAGAAATATAACAATTTCAGAAAATAAAAAAGGGCTCAAAAAGAGAAGGAAAAGATAAGATCTTGTTGAAAGAACACAGATGCCATCAATTTAAATAATCTACAAGAGGCCAAAGCTGAAAAAAGAAAATGGAATAGCAAAATAAATAATAATATTGGAACTTAACCCATAAAATAAATATTCATGTCTATATTATGTTTATTTAATATTTAACCCATAAAAATATTCATGTCTATATTACAAAACTGTTTATTAAATAAACATATGAAGATGACAGTCTATTATTCCTTACAATAGAATTCTAACTGATATATGTACAAGGTAAGAAAAAAGTACTGTTAAACACAACAATAATAAATCTTTAAGACATGCTCATTGATGGAAGCTAAAATTATACGGCAAATTTTGAGCATGAGGTTTTATAAACTCAATCTATCTTCGTCAAGATATTTATCAACTACGAAGAGAAAAACAGTAAATTTAGAGTGAAAAATTATTTAAGAATCTACCTGAGCTAAGTTATTAAAGTTTACAACACCTAAAGTAAGATATATTTACATTATGAACTACTTGATATGAAACACTGAATATGATACCACATTATTTCTGTGACATTCTTCCCGCCCACCCTCCGCCCAAGACAGAGTTCCACTCTTATGCCCAGACTGGAGTGCAGTGGCACGATCTCGGCTCACTGCATCATCTGTCCCCTGGGTTCAGGTGATTCTCTTCCCTCAGCCTCCTGAGTAGCTTGGATTACAGGCACCCAGCACCACACTCAGGTAATTTTGGTATTTTTAGTAGAGACAGGATTTCACCATGTTGGCAGGCTGGTCTTGAACTCCTGACCTCAGGTGATCCACCTGCCTCGGCATCTCAAAGTACTAGGATTACAGGCTTGAGCCACAGCGCTCAGCCTGTGGTATTCTTTTAAACAATATATTATACCATTGCTGTAAGGAGACATCATCAGACAAACCCAAATTGAGGGGCATTCTACAAAATAATTGATCCATGCTTTACAAGTGACAAAGTGATGAAAGACAAGAAAAGGCTGAGGAAATATTAGAGACTGGAGCATACTCAAGCTAAATAGCAGCTATAAATAATGTGGAGCCTAGATGGAATTCTGAACAGATAAAGGACATGTGTGGAAAACCTGATGGAATCTTATTAGAAACTAGAATTGCAAAATAGTTAATAGTATCTTACCAATTTTAATTTCCTGGTTGTGGTTACATAAAAAGGGGAAAAATAAGTGAGTAGGAAAATTTATTTTATAATTTTGGCAATGCTTTGCATGCCTTCATTTAAAATAAATAGTTGAAATGGTATAATCTAATAAAAGTTATTAGAACTATTCATGCACAGGCACAGATTAGCACACTGCAAGTGGTAATGATAATGATAACATGTTTGAGCACATACTATTTGGCAATCATCAATTGAAGTAATTCCATGAATTAATTTATGTAACTCTCATGTATGAAAGTTACATAAATTCACAGTCACAGTATGAAATAAGTATTATTACACTATCCACATTTTACATATGAAAAACTGAGGCACATAAAGAGTGAATTATTTTGCCCAAGGACATTGAATCCCAGCAAAGGGCAAGCTTTTATCTACCATGCTGCATAGCCTCTTTTGTAGCAAGCTTAATAAAGGTTTAATTAAGCTAATATTTAGATTGAACATTCTATAATTAAATTATTAAATTTTGAGAAATGGAATTAAGAAATAAGTCAGCACAACATCACAGTAAATATCACATGCTATTTCTGAAAGAATATTTTGAATTACAAGTAATAAAAATGAAGAAAATAATGAGAATATTTTCATGTTAGTATATATTTTATTATTCCTTTTATTTCTGTGCTTGAAATATATGAAGTTAGGGCCATTTTGATTTCTGTTTATTGTTCTTTTCTCCAAAATTTTTGTTATGGGGCTTCCTGCCTTTTCTCTATTACATTTTTCCTTCTTTTTTGTCTATATTCCCTTAATAGATCATTTGTCTAACTTTTGCTGACTCCTCCCCTTTTATTTCCTCTATTCCATTTTATACCTCGCATAACTTGTTCTGGCTGGAAAGATAATGTGACTCAACACAGTACATTTCCTCATGTCACAGCAGCTGAAAGAGTAAGCTTTAATTTTCAACTGAAGTATCAATATAATTTCACTTTAAATTTGAGGTTCTCCAGTAAAATCTTTATTCTTGCAGCAGGTCTCTTTCATAACCCCATATTCACGATGAGTTTAGGCAATGACAAACAGCATACTGTGTCAAACTCTGGCTTTCTCTCATGTCTTCCCTTTATCAGCCTCTTTCAAACAAAAGCGGCAAAACTCACTGATGAGGATGTTATAAAATTTTCATTGTACTTTCAGATATAGAATAGTAATTCTCATGGGTGAAAAAAAGAGTAAGAATTATCTTTTACTTTTCTAGTTCAGAGACCATAAGTATTTCACTTTAAGCTCTTATACTAAATAAATGGAATATTTTTATCTAAGCCTGAAAATCAAAGTTGTTAGTACAATTACAAAACAATAGATGAGACTACAAATCACTCTTGTCCACAAAACTCTTCTTCTCCTCTTCACTCAAGTGTTTTCTGTGGAAACAGCACAGGTTTCTTAGACGAAGTCTAATTTTTCTTCATCTCCATTTGGATGAATCAATAAGCATCTTAATAAGTTAAGAAACATTCTCAGGGTGAGCTATTGTATTAGTCCATTCTCACACTGCTATAAAGGCATACATGAGACTGGGCAAGTTATAAAGAAAAGAAGTTTAATTGACTCACACTTCCACAGGTTGTACAGGGGGCATGGCTGCAGTGGCCTCAGGAAACAATCACAGCAGAAAGTGAAGGGGAAGCAAACACATCTGACAGGGCAGGAGCAGGAGCAGACAGAGGGAAGGGGGAGGTGCTATACATTTTGAAGCAACCAGATCTCATGAGAACTCTTACGTAACAGCAAGGGGGACTTCTGTTCCTATAATTCAGTCAGCTCCCACCAGCTCCCTCCTCTAACCCTGCAGATTACAATTTGACATGAGATTTGGGTGAGGACACAGAGCCAAACCACCCCTGACCCCTCCTCACTTTCTTCTCACATTTCAAAGCCAATCACAGTCTTAACTTATTCCAGCATTAACACAAAATTCCAAGTCCAAAGTCTCACCTGACACAGGGCAAGTTTCTTCCATCTATGATCCTGAAAAAAAAAAAAAAAAACTACTTCCAAGATACAGTGGGAGTACAGGCATTGGGTTAATGTTCCCATTCCAAATGGGAGAAATTGGTCAAAATAAAGGGCCTACAGGTCCCATGAAAATCCAAACCCAGCAGGGCATTCATTAAGTCTTGAAGCCCTGAAATAATCTCCTTTGACTTCGTGACTCACATCCCAAGGCCTTGGGCAGCTCCATCTCTCTGGCTTTACAGGTTACAGCCCCCACAGCTGCTTTCATGGGCTGGAGTTGAGTGCCCATGTCTTTTCCAGGTGCATAGTGCAAGCTGTTGGTGAATCTAGCATTCTGGGGTCTGGAGGACTTCAGCCCCGTAGACATTCTGTGTGGGAGTTCCAACCCCACATTTCCATTCTGCACTGCTCTAGTAGAGTTTCTCCATGAGGGCCCTGCCCATGTAGAGGACTTCTGCCTAGACATTCAGACATTTCCATACAACCTCTGAAATCTACATGGAGGCTCCCAAGCATCCTCCCTATGCACACTCACAGGCTTAACACCACATGGAAGCCTCCAGGCTTGCACCCTCTGGAGCAGTGGCCTGAGATGTATTTGGGATCTATTTAGCCATAATTGGAGCTGGAGTGTCTGAGTCACAGAGACCATGTCCCAGGGCTGCACAGAGTGGTGAATCCCTGGATCTGGCCTTCAAAGCCATTCTTCTTTCCTAGACCTCCAGGTCTGTGATGGGCGAGACTGCTATGAAGGCCTCTGAAAGGCCTTGGAGGTATTTTCCCCATTGTCTTGGCTGTTAAGGTTTGGCTCTTCTTTACTTAGGCAAATTTCTGCAGTACACTTGAATTTCTCCCCTAAAAATGGGTTTTTCTTTTCTACCACATGGCTGGTCTACAAATTTTCCAAATTTTTATGCTGCTTCCTTTTTAAATATAAGTTCCAGTTTCAGATCATTTCTTTTCTTATGAAAATAATAGTAGGCTTTTGGAAGCAGCCAGGCCACATCTTGAAAGTTTAGCTGCTTAGAAATTTTTTCTGCTGGATCCCCTACATCATCTCTATCAAGTTCAAAGTACCTCATATCTCTAGAACAAGGGCACGATGCTTCCAGTCTCTCTGCTAATGCATAGCAAGAGTGACCTTATTCCAGTTCCCAGTAAGTTCTTTATACCATAAGGAGACCTCCTTAGCTTGGACTCCACTGTCTATATCACTATCAGCATTTTGGTCACAACAATTTAACAATCTTTAAGAAGTTCCAAACATCCCTTCATCTTCCTGTCTTCTTCTGATCCCTCCAAACTGTTCTAACCTCTGCCCATTACCCAGTTCCCAAGCTGCTTCCACATTTTCAGGTATCGTGATAGCAATGCCCCACTGCTCAGTGCCAATTTGCTCTATTAGCCTGTTCTCATACTGTTATAAATACATACCTGAGAGTGGGTAACTTATAAAGAAAAGAGGTTTAATTGACTTAGAGTTCCACAGGCTGTGAAGGAGGCATAGCTGGGGTGCCTTGGGGAACTTATAATCATGGTGGAAGGTAAAGAGGAAGCAAACACCACGTCTACACGGTGGAAGCAGGAGGAAGAAAGTGAATGGGGAAGCGCTGCATACTTTGAAAGAACCAGATCTGGTGAGAACTCTTATCACAAGGGATGTTTTCCACCATGATTCAGTCACCTCCTTCCAGGCCCCTTCTCTAAGGCTGAAGATTACAATTCAACATGAGATTTGAGTGGGGATACAGAGCCAAACCTTATCAGTTATATTTGCTTCTCTTGGTTTAAGGACATTCCCATGGTATTCCACAATCCCTTGTTGGCCTCTCTTTCATTTGGCCATACATTTGAAAATAGCCTTTTCATTAAACATCCTTCATCTTCTCTTTTTGACATGCTATGTCTATTCTGCTGGATCCTTTTTCAATGCAATGCACAGTTTTCCAGTATAAAATTCTTATAACTTGAAAGATAAATTACTAGCAACAATTAGAAAAAACTCTCATTCACAGCTAATTCAATACCACTACCTTTCCGGTTTTCAGTTAATGAGTTTACCACCTAAGTCATGTTAAATATAAATCACTAAAGAGGACCAAACTTTATTCATTCATGTTCCCCTGACTTTTATTTTAATAGAGGAAGTACCTTTTATCAAAAGTCAATATTTCCATCTATGTTTTGTATCTGAAAATTCCCTTTTTCTTAGAAATGTTAATGCTTGGTTGAGTGCAGTGCCTCCTTCCTATAATCTCAGAACTTTGGGAGGCCAAGGTGGGTGGATTACTTGAGGCCAGGAGTTTGAGACCAGCCTGCTCAAAATGCCTAAATCCCACCTCTACTAAAAATACAAAAATTAGCTAGGCATGGTGTTGCATACCGGTAGTCCCAGTTACTTGGGAGGCTGAGCAAGGAGAATTCCCTGAGCCTGGGAAGTGGAGTTTGGAGAGCCAAGACCACGTCACTGCACTCCAGCCTGGGTAACAGAGAGAGATAGACAATGTCTCAAAAAAAAAAAAATTTACTGCTTGATTAATTATTTTTAATGCAATTTCTTCCTGCCAATATTTTTTAGCATTTAATTACATATTATTATTTCTCCTATCTTAAAAGAATTCCCAAACTTCATATCTCTCTGAGATTACCTTTTTTTAATGAGTCATTCTTCCTGAAAGAGCAACAGAATGTCATGATTCTTTATCTCTGCATTTCCCACTCACTCTGATCCAATTAGTGTGTACTAGGTCAATGTCTACATGTGCAAGGTAATATGGGTTATAACTGCTTTTTATTTAGAACAGATTTCTAGAAACTTCACTTATAATCCATTTTGCTAAAGATTGTATTTTATTCTATTCTCCTAACAAAGCTTATTTATTCTACTATACCCACTGAGTTCTAGGTACATTAAATGGAAACTCCGTTTACCTCTTTAAGATTTTACTTCATGTAGGCACTGGCCTAAGATCACACATTTTCTGATATATTCTCTTAAGAAGAAGTGCTTCACTGTTTTTCTGTCATTTTCTTTTCACATGTATTTTCTTTTCTAAATACATTTGAAGTCAAGAAAACAGTTTCATAGAAACAAGTAGAATCTGAAATTGCATTTGTTGGTTCAGTGTAACATCAGTGCATCTATAACTTTATTTTTTAATGCAATTTAATATTTCAGTGGAGTCTTTCAGGCAAATTAACAACTATACTTAATATTTATGTGTTTATAATCAATGGAAGAAGTATCCTAAAAAGGGCAAATGCTATATGGGCTCAGTGAAACTTAGTGAAAAGTTCCCAGATAACAGAGATTACAAAAAGTATTTAAAATGAGGAGAAGTAGAATTAGAGATCAACATTACTACAATACTGTTTATTAAATTAAAATTTTGAACAGAAAATTTACAAACCTCAATCATTGGCACATTTTCCAAAATAAGAACTAAACATATTTTAATAACATAAGAGATAGTAGGCATCAATGTTTAACAAAATAGAAATTCCTTTTTAAAATATTTTATCAAAAAGTCAATATATTGAAAAAATAATGTATTATTTTAATATCCTTCATATATTCTTAAGTGCCTGCTGTAATATAATACCAAAGATCTAAGAAAGATGTTGATACAGTATAATAATATTTATTAGGGAATGATTCTCAATTGCATGTATCTTTCTGTATAAATTGCATACCACAGATGAAAATAATGTTTCTCAGTACAGTTTTACTGCCTTATATATGAGAGGTGCTTATACAGTTGATAATGCAAATGAATCATTATCATCAGCAACCCAAGGAGGAAAAAAAAAAAAAAAAACACAAGAAAAGGTAAATGTGTATCTTAGATTGTGAAACAAAACTGGGATAGGGTAGTTGTGGCTTAGGATAGAGCAGATTTTGACTAACATAACTTTAGGTTATGTACCATGCACTGTTCTATTTATAGCATACATGTTATCACATTTATAAATCTGTAAAGAAAGCCTATTAATTATATGGCAAGAAAGCAGTAATGACAAGTGAAAACAAACGTATAGAGATTTATGCAGGGAGAGCTGCCTTTTTGGTCTGAAAGAATCTGATGAAACTAAAAATGTTTCCTCTATCCAACTTCTTCCATTTTGTAAGTAGTTACCATAAAACTGCTATGTGGTAGGTTCTTTGCTCCCTACTGAGATGTATTGGTAAGTGACGTATTATGCATGAAGAAAACACAAAGTAAACAGTAAAAACACTTTACAAATTAGGAAAATGGTTGAAATAAACATATTTCTTACAGTGTATCAGCTTATAATTCTTAATAGTTCTCTCAAATAAAACAACTAAAATGACAGATAAAAACAGTCCTAGACACTTGGTAAACACTCGACAAGATGCATTGAAAGAAACCCATGAGTTAATTGAGAATAAGAATTCAGTTTGAAAAAACAAAACAGAACAAACAAACAAAAAACCCGTAAATTTTAAGGACAGCTTTACTTAATCTTTTTTTCTTTACTCTGGGATCATAAGCTTCTGAATTGACAGTTGAACATCCCAGAAAAGGTGGAAAACTAAAGAACCCCTTTGTAAGACTTAGTAATCCAAACTCAGAATCTTACACCCTCAGGGTAAGATTCAACAATAAATAAGAAGCATTGAGGTGGACACAGAAATGAATCTCAATTACTTCAATTTTGGCAAAGTAAATAAAAATCTCTTTTGCAACTTTAAAATTCTAAGTTGGCTCTAACACCGCTTTTTTTCTTTTTATCCCAACATGCTACCTGTGTTCTCTGGAAAACATCAAACATCAAAGCAGGAATTAAATTTAAACTCCTTCCGGTTATTAGTGGCTCCAGGCAGGAAACAGAAGCAAATGCAAATCCTATCTGGAGAAACTTAAATCAAGAAATACCAAAAAATGATTAATTTCTATTAAAACCAAATAGCCCACAGGTAAAAATCACACAAATAAATTAGCCACTACTAAGTGAGAATCAATGTAAACAGTAGAGAGTGGGTAGAGTCAAAAATTATTTTAAATATTGGAACTCTCAGACATAATTTTAGAAAACAAATCTGTTTAATAAATTCAAAGAAAAAATTTGAATATATTTGCAGAGGACACAAAATTATGAAAAATTACTAAGAAGCCAGTTTTGGATCTGGCATTTAAGAAGTCTGGGAATCAAAAGAATCCTTATAGCAGGTAAAACTCTTAACAACCTAAAAAAAAATTTAACAAATACTAGATCTATAAGAAAAGTGGAGTATTAGAACATACCACTACTCCCCAAATTATGGAGATCAGCAGGAGACTACTAAGAATCACAACTCACTGGAACAGGAGCACACACGTTAAAACTTCTGCAGGAACCAGTGTCTGGGTAGGGGAATTTGGACTGTAATTGATTAATTGCTGGAAGCTCGTTGCAAACAAGTATGAGAAATAATATCTCCAGAAGGACCCAGTCATGGTAGGGGTCATACTTTCCAGTTTTACCTCCTGGAATTTTAACTAGATTCTCACAGTGAATATCAGAGAAAAACTTTAATACTTCCAGCAGGAGGAAGATAAAAGTTACATTTTGAAATACAGCAGATAAATGTATCCTTCTTAAACAAGTATTCCCTCAGGAGAAACTATTTAACCAGAATCCAAGCGACTGGAGTTTTACCAGAGCCTAACTGACATGGAAAAAATATAACATCCAACTCCAGCCCACTTTAGCTATTCTGTTCTACCTAAGGGAGGAGTGGAACTAGAAGTGTCACATCGTTCAAGGTCTATTTATAGCACTATTTTGTTCACTGGCCCATCATGCCCAGTTTTTTTTTTTTTTTTGGTAATTTAAGAAAAAATTACAAGACATACTGAAAGACATAAAAACATAATTTGAGGACACAGAACAAGTTATAGAATCAGACATGGAAGGCAGGTTCAACTTGATTGAGAATTCAAAATAATTATGATTAATATGCTAATGATTCTAACAGATAAACTAGACAGCATTCAAAAACATATGGGCAATGTAAACAGAGAAATACAAATTCTAAGAACCAAAAATAAATGCTAGAGATTAAAACTACTATAACAGAAATGTCTTCAATGGGCCTATTAGTAGACGTGGGACAGCAGAGGAAAAAAATCTGTGAGCTTGTGTATATCAAGTAGAAACTTCTGAAACTAAAACACAAACAGGAAAAAGTAATTTAAAAACGAAAATAATAAAATAATATTCAAGGACTTTGAGACAACTACAAAAGGTAGTATGTGCATGTAATGAGAACACTATAAAGAGGAAGGAATTAAAGAAATATTTAAAGCAATAATTGAGAATGATTACAAGTTAATGTCAGATGCCAAACTGCAGGACCAGAAACGTCAGAGAACTTCAAGTAAGACAAATAACTAGGCATTTATCATTTTCAAACTACAGAAACACAACTGTAAAAATGAATAAGTGGGAGCTAAAAAAAGGTTAAAAAAGAAAAAGATATAAAACTCAAATACTAAAAAAGAAAAGAAAATTATATAAAATGCTCAATTAATAACACAAAAGAAAAAAAAGAGACCAAAACAAAGATAGAAAGAAAAACGAATGCAATAAATAGAAAATATGAACAAATATGGTAGATATTAATCTGACTATATCAGTACTCACTTTGGACATCAATAGTTTATTTTTTATTTTTAAGAAAAGTATGTTGCTCTGTTTCCTAGGCTTAATTCAAGTGGCACACTTATAGCTCATTGCAGCCTTGAACTCCCAGGCTCAGGTGTGCCTTATGCCTCAGCTTTCTGAATAGCTAGGACACAGGTGCATGCCAACACACCCAGCTAAGAATTCAGGTGTGAACCATGAAGATTAATAGTTTAAATGTAGCCACTGAAAGACAATATTAGAGTGGTTCAAAGAACAAGACCCAACTCTATGTTGTCAACAAGAAACCTACTTTAAATATAGAAACAACAGTAGATTACAAAAAGTATCTAAATTGGAAAAGAGAAAAGCTATTTATCTATTCACTAATTATATAATTTTATACAAGAAAATTCTAAAGACCCCCCCAAAAGATTCCTAGGTTTGATAAATGACTGCAGTAAAGTTTCAGAATAAAAAATCAAGCTACAAAAATTGGTAGAATCTTTATACATCAACAACCATAAAGCTGAGAACCAAATCAAGAACTCAATCCCATTTCAATCACTACAAAAACTCACATAAAATACCTAGGAATACATTTTTACTAAGGAGGTAAAATGTCTCTACAAGAAGAACTACAAAACACTGAGAAAAACAAAGGTAGCAGACACAGAGATAAAACATCCCATGCTCATGGATCAAAAGAATCAATATAATTCCAATTACCATACTTCTCAAAGGAATCAATAAAATCAGTGCAACTCCTACAAATTACCAAAGTCATTTTCACAAAATTAGAAGAAAGAAATCCTAAAATTTATATGAAACCACAGTATATCCTGAATAGCGAAAGCAATCATAAGCTAAGAGAAGAAAGCTGGAGGTATAACAGTACCTGAGGAGAAATTATGCAACAAGGCTTTAATAACCACACAACATGGCACTGGCATAAATGCATACAGAGATCAATGGAATGCAATAGAGAACCCCAAAATAAAGTCACACACCTAAAAGCAACCAAACTTTGACCAAGCTGACAAAAATATACACCAGGGAGAGGATATGCTACTCAATAAAAGGTGCTGGAAAAATTGGATAGCCATATGCAAAAGAATGAACCTGTATCCATCTTTCTCATGATATACAAAAACTAATGCAAGAGGGATACAGCACTGAAATGTAAGACCTAAAACTATAAAATTCTAAAACAAAACTTAGCAAAAACTATTCTGTACATTGCTCTAGGCAAAGAATTTATGACCACATTCTTAAAAGTAAACACAACATAAAAATAGACAAATTGAACTTAATTAAACTAATAACCTTCTGCAAAACAAAATAAATAATCAATAGAGTAAAATAAGAATTTACAGAATGGGATAAAATAGTCACAAGTTATATATGTGACAAAGGACTAATATTCAGAATCCACAAAAAAACAGCAAGAAAAACTTCAATTAGAAGGGGGATAAAAAAACATGAACAGAGATTTCTCAAGATAATACATATAAGCCAACAAAGAACATATGAAAAATTGCTCAGCATCACTAATCATCAGATAAATGCACATTGAAACACAATTAGCCACATCTTATATCAGTCAGAATGACTGTTACTAAAAAGTCAAACATTAATAGATGTTGGCTAACAGGCAGAGAAAAGGGAACATTTATGCACTCACTGTTGGTGGGAACATAAATTAGCACAATCTCTATGGGAAACAGTACGAAAATTTCTCAAAGAGCTAAATAAAACTACAATTTGATCCAGCAATCTCACTATTTGGTACCTACCCAAAGGAAAATAAATCATTGTTTCCAAAGACATCTTCACTCATATGTTTATTATAGCACAATTCACAAAAGCAAAGTCATGGAAAATCCAAATATGTTATCATATTTCCTTTATCCTTTCTTCCACTGGTAGACATTTGCATATACATATAATACATACATATAGACTAGTTTTTCTTCCAGAGTTTTTACGGTGTTAGGTCTCTTGTTTAAATCTTTTTTTATTATTATTATTCTTTCTTTTTTTTAATTGCATTTTAGGTTTTGGGGTATATGTGAAGAACATGCAACAAATCCATCTAGAGTTAATTTTTGTATAAGGTGTAAGGAAGGGATCCAGTTTCAGCTTTCCGTATATGGCTAGCCAGTTTTCCCAACATCATTTATTAAATAGGGAATCCTTTCCCCATTGCTTGTTTTTGGCAAAAGCTAAAAGAGAAAAATTGGATCTAATTAAACTTAAGAGCTTCTGCACACCAAAAGAAACTATAAATATAGTGAATCAGCAACCAACAGAATGGGAAAAAATTTTTGCAAACTACCCATCTGACAAAGGGCTAATATTCAGAATCTACAGAGAATACAAGAAAAAAACAACCCCATCAAAAAGTAGGTGAACGATGTGAACAGACATTTTTCAAAAGAAGATATTCACGCAGCCAATAAACATATGAAAAAAATCTCATCATCACTGGTCATTAGAGAAATGCAAATCAAAACCACATTGAGATATCACCTCATGCCAGTTAGAATGGCGGTCATTAAAATATCAGGAGACAACAGATGCTGGAGAGGATGTGGAGAAATTGTAACATTTTTACAGTGTTGGTAGGAGTGTAAATTAATTCATCCATTGTGGAAGACAATGTGATGATTCCTCAAGGATCTAGACATAGAAATACTATTTGACTCAGCAATCCCATTACTGGGTATGTACCCAAAGGATTATAAATCTTTCTATTATTAAGACATATGCACACGTATGTTTATTGTGGCACTGTTCACAATAGCAAAGACTTTGAACCAACCCAAATGCCCATCAATGATAGAAGGGGTAAAGAAAATGTGGCATTTATACACCATAGAATACTATGCAGCCAGGAGAAAGGATGAGTTCATGTCTTTTGCAGGGACATGGATGGAACTAGAAACCATCATTCTCAGCAATCTGAAACAAGAACAGGAAACCAAACATCGCATGTTCTCACTCATAAGTTGGCTTTGAACAATGAGAACACAGAGACACAAGGAGGGGAACATCACATTCTGGAGCCTTGGGGGTGGGAGACTAGGGGAGAAATAGCAGGGGGTAAGGGGATTGGGGAGGGATAGCATTAGGAGAAATATCTAATGTAGATGATCTTGTGATGGATGCAGCAAACCACCACCATGGCACATGTATACCTATGTAACAAACCTGTACAATCTGCACATGTATGCCAGAACTTAAAGTATAACACATAAATTTAAAAAATAAATACACTACTAACCAAGAAAAAAATATATATATATGTGAATATATATATACACACACACACATACATATATATATACATACACCCACACACACACATATACATATATATGAAATACTACTCAAGCACAAAAGAAAATAAAATCATGTCATTTGCAGGAGAATGTTGGAACTGGAGACCATTATCATGTGAAATGACTCAGAAACAGAAAATCAAACTACATGTCCTCAGTTATAAGTAGGAGCTAAAAAGCGAACATACATTGACATGAAATTGGAATAGTAGATATTGGAGATTCCAAAAGGTGGAGAGGTGAGAGGAAGTGAGCAATAAAATACTACTATTTGTTTACAATGTACACTATTTGGGTGATGGCTACACTGAAGGCCCAGAATTGATTACTATGAAATATACCTAAGTAATACAACTGCATTTGTATCATATATATCTGTAAAACATTTTTAACAACTAAACTGATGGAGAAAGATACAGCAGGCTTATACTAATCAAAAGAAAGCAAGAACAGCTATATTAATTTCAAATAGAGGAGTCTTCAGAGGAAGAAGTTATCAGGCTGTTTACTCTGTTGGTAATTTCATTTGCTTTGTAGAAGCTCTTTGGTTTAATTAGGTCCCATTTGTCAATTTTGCTTTGGTTGTGATTGCTTCGTTGGACATGGCCATAAATAGTTTGCCAAAGCTGTTATTGTAGGTTTTTCTTCTAGGATTTTCGTAGTTTGAGGTATGACATTAAAGGTTTTAATACATCTTGGGATAAAGATGGGATAAAGAAAATTTGATATCATATTTGGATTAATTCCACAAAAGCTCTTGTGAATGGTGCTGTGATACATATATGAGTGCAGGTGCCTTTTGGTACAGTGATTTATTTTCCTTTGCGTAGGTACTGAATATTGAGATTGCTGGATCAAATGGCAGTTCTATCTTTAGCTCTTTGAATTTTTGTGTATGCTGACTGATAGGATCCAGTTTCATTCTCTCCAAATAGCTAGTTTGTTATCTCAGTACCATTTATTAAATAAAGTGTCCTCACTACTGCTTATTTTTGTTAATTTTATTGAAGATCAGATGGTTGTGTGTGAGTTTATTTCTCTATTCTATTTCATTGGCTATGTGTCTGGTTTTTTTTACTAGGACCATGCTGCTGTGGTTTCTGTGGCTTCACAGTATAGCTTGAAGTCCAGTAATGTCATGCCTGATACCTCCAGCTCTTTTCTTCTTGCTTAGAATTCCATTCCATCCTGTAAGGTGACTCCTCTATTTTGTGATTCTATTGAGCATGTTTGATATTTTCCATAATAATGCCTATCTGCTGATGTCTGTTTAATTCAATCTGATTGAGATTTGTTGCTTTTCTTGAATTTCTGGGTTGTCATCATTTGTAATTCTATAGAACTGTCACAATATTTTCCTCTGAACAATTCTTTCATTCCTCTCTTACAATAATCATGAAGAAACTGAAGATTTTCTCATACATTACTTCATATAACTTAAACTATCTTTCAAACATTAAATCATTTTTTGCCACCCTAAGCCATGCTCTGGAAAAATATTTCTAGTATTTATTAATCTTTAATCTTATCTGTATATTTTTAATTTTAATTACTATGAACTCAATGAATACAATATCAATCAATATTTCTAAAATATCTACCTGGTTATTTTAAACAAATTATTTGTAATATAAAAGTAGGTTATATTTAGAGCAGTTTGGGTTTACACCAAAATTAAGAAGAAAGAACGGAGATTTCACATATACCACTAATCCATACACAAGCATAGCCTCTCCATTATCACCATTACTGAACAGAGCAATAAATTTGTTACTGTTGACAAACTTGCACTGAGAAGTCTTTGTCACTCAAAGTCCATAATTTACATGAGTTCACTCTCAATGTTGTACATTCTGTAGATTTAGACAAATATATAATGACATATACATAGAATTAGAATATTATACAGATTAGTAAACTGGAACAAGACATGAGTGTTCATTCTTACTACTACCATTAAAAATAGTACTGAAAGTCCTAGACAGAACAATCAGTCAAAGGAAATAAACGAAAGGCATTTCAAAAGAAAAATAAGAGTTTAAACTAACTTTCTTTGCTGATGATATGATCCTATATGTACAAAACACTTAAGGCTCCACCGAAAGGATCCTGGAACTGATAAATGAGTTTAGGAAAGTTTCAGGATACAAAATCAAATGACATGATATTCTTGGCCCACTTTGTGCTTATAGAATACTGAGAACCAAGGTTTATTTGAAGACTAGTGTGGTCACATGATTTATCATTCTACACTGAAGGTGTCTTTGGAGGTACGACTATGTGCTTAAAAATATATTAGTAGAGGAGTTTTACATCTAGTTAAGGAAAAAAAAAGTTCAAAGGGAGTCTAATAACTAAAAAAAGCATTTCTAATTTAGATGATATTTAACACAGCCTTAGCATATAAAACTTTATTTACAGAAATAATAAAGAAAATGAATAATCTGACAATCATAGCCAAATATATAGTCACAATTTTAACTTTTGATGTTACAGAATATTTGAATATGATTAAAAATACATATATTACCCAATAAACAAATATAGAATGCCACACCCAAAAATAATAGAGCACACAGTCCTTAAACCTGTAAAAGAAAATCAAATCAATTATTATGAAAATGTTTAATAGAAAATACACATATTTGGAATTTTTGAATCACTCGCCCAAGTAATCATTATATTAAAAAAAAAAATGAGAAAACACTTCGAAGAATCTTAAGCACTCCGTTCCAGAATAGACTGACACATGGATCTAAACAGAATAAAGCTTATCTGGAAAAAAAAAGTGTCAATTTCATTTTTAGAAAATGCTGTAAACTAAAGATTCAGGGGAAACCCATAACAACTTTGAGGAAGTTATGCCAACAAAAGTACCACCTACCCAAGCTAAAGGGAATAGAAACTGTAAAAACACAAAAACAACCCTGTGGAACATTGACTTTTTGTAGAAAATAAGCAAGATAAAAATGCCACATTGATGAAAACATAAACCATTTCTTATGTAAAAGATAAACACCTCAGAGCTACACCCAAGAACCCAGATGACGGGTCTCAGAAGTAGAGGAAAAAAAATAATTAGAAAACCACTCTCAGATTGCAGAAATAGGTGCTAGTCAAAAACAAATCCTACAGAATCAGGGAGGAGTTGCCAACTGTGCTTAACGGGATTTAAAAATGACTATGAATCAGTGACTTCTAGATACATTTTATTGTTTCCCTTTTTGATTGGCAGGATGTATTGTGGTTGTCCTGCATGGTGTCCCAACTGCATATTAAATTTGAGGGACAAACATCCTTTATCTTTTTAAGTAGCAGATGTATTGAAGAAGAGAAACAGCATCCCAAGTGTCTTATCTATGTCTAGACCAAATGCAGATGAAGGGATAGTAAGTTTTAAATCAAATATTGTAACTGGAAAAGACTTTTGGTAATCTTGGCATGAGTGTAGGGCTATATTAATGTAATAAGTACTTAGAATATGTTGTGGCTTAAAATTATTTGTAACTCCTCTCATCAAAATATGGAGTCTATTTTCCTGCCATTTAATTTAAGCTTGATGTGTGACTTCCTTGACTAATACAATGCAGTGTATATTATTCTATCTCTGATCCAAGATTCAGCCTCGAGAAGCTTTACTGCCCTTGCTCTTGTTCTCTTGGAATGTTGCCATCACATGAACAAGCCTGAAATTCCACCTTGTATATGCAAGACCATATGAAGGAAAAGGGCCAGCCATCCCAGTCACCCTAGCTAAGCCCGCAGCCATTTGTTTGGTCCTAGTAAACATTACGCAAAGAGAAGGTTAATTGTTCTGGCTAAACCCAGCCTATATTTCTAACCTAAAGAATCATGAGTAAATAAGTGATTATTGTTTTAACAAGTTATGGAGTAATATGTTACTCTGCAGTAGATAACTGATATATTTTTAACAACATTTTCTATAATATAGAAAAACTAAAAATAACCTGATATTTTCAGCAGAAAATTGAGGATCAAGACAAAGTTAGGTTGAGTGAGGAGTTTCTCTAGAATGCCAAAGATATCCTGGAGTACTTCCTTAGTTTCGCCCTGCCCTGTGATTTAAAAAAAGGAAAATTACAGCAACCTAATATAAGCAGGTTTGATAGTGGCCCACATACTTCAGAAATGACATTTGGGCCAGCCCACCCCAGAGGGGATCGACCAAGCCAATATAATTACCAAGCATAAAAAGAATCTAGAAGAGTAAAAAGGAAGTAATCATAAACAATATTTATAACCATGTGACCACCTACTATATATATTTATTTCTGATTTTATAGATATGTATAAAGATTTTTAAGTTTTAGATAATTTTTATGAAGCATATAAATTATATGTTTATATTTTGTTATATAAATAATATGGCATGATAATTATGGTATTTTTCACATAAATAAATATGTGTTAAGGAAAGGGAGGACAGTGTTGCATCGACCACACGCTATTGCAGAAAGTAAGCAAGTCAGAAACAAATACAGATAGTACCACTCAATTTACATAATTCCAAAAGCAGATAAATTAAAGCAATATACAATTGACAGACAAATACAAAAATAATTAGACTTTTAAGAAAGAATAAGAATGCTTATTAAAATTGGAATAATGCTAGTAATAATTGTCATAATACCACACCAAAAACCATGTTCATTAGGCCAAAAATGTTCTAAGGAGGGTTTAACACTATAATTAGCTAATTGTTACACTAATTCTATGATTAAGGTATTAATATATTTAGTTTTAACAACAATCCTATTAGTTACTCTTATTATCCATGTGTTACTCATTATCACATTAATATTCAGGTGTATCAGTCAGGATTTGATCATCAGCAAGTAGAACTATAAGCAGCCTCATGTAGACTGCTTAATGAGCTCCTAAAATTGGATAAATTCAAATTTCTATAACAAAGTCTTTATTTTATATATAAACAAATTATATAACATATAAAAAATTACCTCACTATCTAAATATATTATAATTTTAGTGCTATATTGTGATGATTAATATTAAGTGATAACTTGATTGGATTGAACAATGCGAAATATTGTTTCTGGGTGTGTCTTATGAGGGTGATGCAGTAGACTGGGACCTCAATGTGGGTGGGCACCATCCAATCAGCTGCCAGATTGGCTAGAAAAAGCAGCAGGTGAAGGAGGTGTAATAAGCTGGCTTGCTGAGTCTTCCAGCCTTCATTTTTCTCCTGTGTTGGATGCTTCCTGCCCTTGAACATCAGACTGCAGGCTTCTCAGCCTTTCAACTCTTGGACTTAACACCAGTGGTTCGCCAGGGGCTCTCAAGCTTTTGGCCACAGACTGAAGGCTGTGTTATTGGCTTCTCTACTTTTGAGGCTTTGGGACTTTGACTGAGCCACCACTGCCTTCCTTGCTCCCCAGCTTGCAGATGGCCTATCAAGGGA
Source organism: Sapajus apella (assembly GCF_009761245.1). Lineage (NCBI taxonomy): Eukaryota > Metazoa > Chordata > Mammalia > Primates > Cebidae > Sapajus > Sapajus apella. Next base: position 36,741,812 of record NW_022436948.1, read on the forward strand.
CTTTAATTTGTGATAATGTGAGTCCATTCTCCTTAGTAAACTCCCTTTCATATATACATATATTCTATTAGTTCTGTCCCTCTGAAGAACCCTGATTAATACACACACACACACACACACACACATACACACACACACACACACACATAATAAAAAGAGAAAAAATGTTATGTGTGTATTTATATCAAAACAAGGAAGAACTATGTACATCAAGTGGTCACGTGGTTGCAACTAGTATTTATAACTACTTTCTTCAAGTGTATATCGTTTTCTTTTCAGTGGGTATCTTGCATCGTTTAGTTTTTTCATGGGGTAAGCTCATTCAAAACTCTATTCCTAAAATGTGTGGGTCACTAGCAGATTTGCCTGTACTGAGTTGTAATTTTACCTTTTTAATTATACAGGAGGAACAGTACTAAGGGATGCCTCAGGGGATATTTTGCACTGCAGAGATACTCCTTCTCACCCCACTGTAGAGTGAGAAGGGATTGGAGTGACCCACATACGTCAGGGCTGAAGTTTGTGGGCAAGTTCAGAAACTTCATCTGATTTTCCTGTGATCATCAAAATCATTCAAACTAGCAAATATAGCAAGCCACTTTTTTGGCTGTTGATTTACCAGCTTGACGAGGCAGCTGTTAGGGTAGTGAATAACCCTCGGCAAGACAAAAATGTAGCCGATGATGTTGGCTTGTCAGTGTTTCAGAAGTTGGTCTTGGAAAGGATTAAATGGGGCTATGATTGCAGTCTAGTGTGACTTCAGCCAGATCAGAAATCAAATGGGAATCACAGCCAGATATCAGGGGGTGAAAAGTGAATCGGGACTGAGCCACCAGGAGGACTCCAGGCTCAGATCAAGATGAAGGAGTATATAGTCCATGTGTTCACCAGCTGCAGATCTCAAGGGCAGAAACCCATGAGGAATGGTGAGATAGGTGGCCAAGGAAAACCTTCATCTGAGAGTCACTCGGGGGCCCAAGGAGTACCACAAACTCATTGTGCCTATTCAAGACTCCAATCCCTTTGTCAGCAAGATATACTGAACACTTTTCATCTGAGCAAGAAAATGATGAAAAGATTAATATTAAGAAAGACTGAATGGCTTCCTTAAAATAACTACTGTAATCTGAACAGAAACTACGCAAATTAGAAGCAACTGCTAGGTATTGTTAGTAGGCAAGATTAAGTTACTCTGCCATCCCATAAAGCGGGATCTGCATTTCTTTGATTACTGGAATGTTAGGTTGTCATAACTGCCACACTGCCAAAGGTAGCATCCTGTACTGCAACGCATGTTCACTTCTCTGTATCCCTACTAAGCTGTTAACTCTATAGTGACAACGTTTGTTCCTTTTTATTCATTATCCATTGTATTCTTTTCAGCCAATATCATTCCTGTGGCATATTTGATACTTACTAAACTTATGCAGAACTAATAAACACGTGAATCATTTAATAGGGATAGGAGAATAGGCTGGAAGGATAGGACTGCATTGAATCCCTAAAATACAAAGAGGGAAAATATGCCATACAGGAGGTGAGGCACAATAGCAAACTCGGCAGGTGGAGAGCATAAATTTACTTAAGATTGGCTCTCTGTACTATCATTTAGTCAGGAAGCATTTTTTCCACTGTTACACAAAAGCACGTCTGCCTTTGTGGTTTATGTAAATGCCCTTAATTTTTGTTGTTTTTACTATGATTGACTTAATTTACAGCAATTCTTTGCTAAGGGGATTCTATGACAGAGGAGTCACTCCATCTCTAGTATTATTTCAAGTAGGTCAATTCAATTAGATACACTTTGCTTGCATCTATGGATTTACTATAACATCTCTGGGTAATAATTTTACATATCTAAAAAGTGAATTTTTTGAAATTTCATTGAAATATAACCAAACTCCCTTATGTTGCAATTTATGTTCTGTTGTTTCAGGCATAGTCAGAAGACTTAGAGAATACGATATAATGTTCTCCGTATCATTGTCTGCCTTCTGTTTTATTCTTAGCCTACAATTCTAACTTATCTCTTGGCTTTCTAGTCTCTAGGCTAAACAATTGCAATCCATTTGACCTTCTTTCTGAAGTCATATTTTTAATCCTTTAATCATTTATGGTAGTCTCTTTTAATCCTCTGTACGTTCCCTTTTAAGTTGCAGAGCTGAAACTAAATGTGGTACCCATGAAAGGTTTTAACCATGCTGAGATGCTGAGTATAATGGGAGACTTATCTCATGGTATCAACACATTCTTCTCATCACGAATCCCAGTATTGCAGTTTTTTAATAACTAAGAAATGACATTGTGCACTCATGTTCATCTTGTTAGTTCATCTTATTACCCACTGCTAATGAATAGCTACAATTGGGATTATGAACCAGAGAGCCAAAGACATCACTGCGGGATCAAATGTGAATTATATATTCACAATAAAAGAAGAATCATGCAAATTCAGTGACCTTCCTCAGTGATGAAATGACTAACAACTATTGCTAACCCTGGGTATATTACATACCAGTGTAGCGAATTCAAATTTTATTTTATCTTTTATCGCTATAGTAAAAGGACTGGGCAGCCAAATGTGGAACAAAAAAAGATGAGTGGATTAAATTTAAATTAAGCAGTATGTTTCTAATATAGGCCTGATAGAGATTCTTTGCTTTTCAAAAACACTCAAATTAAGAATGATATTTCTTTAGTGATAATATTATAATATTCTTTCCACTAATGGAGGAAGTGTTTAGGTAAGTCATATGAATTTCTCCAAAAACATCCCATGCAAGGATTTCCACATGTCAGTCAAAGGAGAGTGGAGAGGCTGCATAAAAGTAACCTGGGAACTTCTTTTTTATATTTAGCTTTACCTTTTTTGAAATAATTGTAAAATTATAGGACATTTGAAAGAAATGAACAGGAAGGTCACACGCACCCTTCACTGAACCTCTCCTAATATTGACAGTTTTTATCACTGCAGTACAATAAAAAACAGGAAAAATAACATTGTTACAATTCGGACAACTAATCTGATTTCACCAGTTACGCATAACATTTTGCATGTGTGTGTTTGTGCATTCGTCTCCATGCAATTTTATAGTATTTGTAGCCTCGTGTGACCCAATGATTTAGTCATTACATGATATAAACATGTTTCAGAACATCACATTTTACTTCATAAATGTGTACAATTATAATATGTCAGTAAAAATAATATCAAACAGGAACATTACAGTTTTAGAAGTTGTTAAGATCCGTTGGTCCTTTTGAGTGTTCCTCAATTACTACAAGGATAACTGCCAAATAACATAATTGAGGTCTAATAAAAAAGACTCATTCATAATATATTGGGGTTGTCCAATTAATATTAAGAAACTCACGGACTCTGTTGCCGGCATCATTTTACATATGCTGGGAAAATTTCCACATATTCTGATTTCACATGCCATATGTTAACAAAAGAATAATTTAATTCATATTTGACACTATAGTACTTATGCTATAGTACTATGAATGCAATAAATAAGAAATCGAAGGATTTCATACAATTTATTCAAAACTACTGAGAATTATTAATGTGCAACACTAAAATTCTGTTCTCACACATTTTTAGTATTAATGGTGGAGATAAATGATACAGCTCAGAAACCTACATATAGCACCACAAAGAGATATATAAGTATTAACAAAAATAAAAATATATAGGTAAAGTATTTGCAAATGGCATGATTCTTTGTGTAGACAATTCTAAAGAACCTAAAAATAGCCCCTAGAACTAACAATTAAGTTAATCAAGGTTGCAGGGTACAATATCAGCAAACAAATTCAATTTCATATGGACTGCAATAAAAACATAGAAATGTAAATTAAAGTTACAATATTATTTACATAATTCAAAGACAATGAAATACTTATAAATACATACAAGAAAACTCACATATAGAATTTTTAGGCCAAACTTGACAAAACACTGCTGAAAGAAGTTGAAGATGAACTAAATAAACAAGGAAACATATTATGTTCCTCGATCAAAAGGCTCAAAATAATGGAGGTGTAAACTCTCCAAAACAAGAAATGTACCAAGATTATCCATTGACAAAATTATTCTAAATTTAATGCAGGAAAATTAACTAGAATTGCTAAAATGACTTTAGGAAAAAATATAACGGAATGAATCCCTCTACCTGCTTTTAGGATTTGTATTCAGCTGTAGTAATCAAGAATGTGTGGTACTGGTGGATATGCAGACATACATATCAATGCATATACAAGTATAGTTGACTAATTTTATACAATGGCAAAAAAAGTAATACAAAGTTTGAAGCATAGCCTTTTCAAAAAATGGTGCTGGAACCAATGGATTTATTAAAAAAAAAAAAAAAGATACCTGTGGTTCGAATATATTTTCTTCTAATATGTAGTTTTTACTTTCATTCTCCTAACAAGGTCTTTCACGGAGTAAACTATTTTTATTTTGATAAAATCTAACTTATTTTTTATGGATATCTGATAAGGGATTTTAATTTAGGATTTATATGGAACTTTTTAAATTCAAAAGTACAATTCTTAAAATCCCAATCAGATATTTTTAGCACAGTTTCTTCTCAAATTCAAAACTATCAAAATTTTATTTGCAATCTTGCATTTGCAAAGAGTGCTTAGTATTATTGTTATTTCTATAACTTAAAAATGAAGTCAGTAAATTATATATTTTGATAAACTAATCAATAAATTTGCAGAAAACCAAACTAGAAAAATCTTATGTGTAACCAAGTTATTACATTAATAAAGTGTTATTATTTATAATAAAATATGAAACACAAATATTGCTTTTTGCAATACTTGTTTATTTTTTGTCTGCACTATTAATCCTGTTATGTTTTATGAGTAATAAAATATATTTACAAAAAAGAAATATGTAGCTAAAATATGACAAAAGTTAAAAAGAGAAAATATTTTCTACTAAAAGCATCAGGGAAACACTGATGAAGGAAAAATTGGAAATGTACTATAGAGTGTAGACAAAGATTTGATATTTTAAAAATGAGAGCAAATGTATGGACATAAACAAAGATTATGAGCAGTATTATAGGGATTATAAAAGGAAAAAATGTAAAGTAAAATCAAAAAGGTGATTTAGAGTCAGGTTGTAGAGTGCTGAAAACAAGACAAATCTTGTCTTTATTCTGTAGACAATGAGAATGCAGCAGACATATTCAACATTACAATATTTATCATATCAATGTTTCAGAAAGATACACTTAGCAACTGTACCTATAATAAATTGGAAGACATACAGAGTAAAGATACTCCAATACTTAGAAAGAAATTTTGATTCTTTAGGTGTGAGAAATAAAGATCTAAAGTAGGATGTTAAATAGTGGTGATAAGTTGAAGAATGGCACAAGAAAAATAAGAGCTATGGCAGAGAAAGAAATGACAACTGCTTGCAAGTGGGTTTTCTGTGCTAGATAGCAGAAAAAGTTGCTAGTACTTTGAATCTCTATCCTAGTAAGGGAAGTCAAAAACACAGCAGAATGAAAGGCAAAGCATTATTGTGGAAGAAGTAAAGATGACTATATAGTAATGAAGTGGAAGTGGTAAATATAGATTGATTTTTCAAGTTTAATGATTCAAAGGAATTGGATGGTTGCAGAGTTGACTAAGAGGTTTTATTAGGATAGAAGACAGTTAAATAAGTGAAAGAATAAGTGGAAAATTTTAATAGAGATGAAAGTAATGAAATGCCAGGAAGAACAAGATACAAGAAGCAAAATTCTTCAAAAAGTAGATAGCTTCTGAGACCCATCAGGGTACATTGCCTTGGAGAGAAGAAATGATACGCTTCTGAGGTCAAGGAAAAGAATAAAATGGAAGTCAATGTGCCACTAAATTTATGACAGAGAATGGAAGGTGAGTTCCTACCACATTGTGCCAATATTATCAAACAATTTGTTTGTCAACATGATTAAGTATGCAGCAGAGGGCACAATAAAGTTAAAAACGTCTAAAATACATTCTCTGAAAAATATGTAGCTTTCTTTTAAAGGACAGACTGTTCAGAGGAAGATATCATATATTTTAATTTGTTATAAAACACTCCAAAGCCTAGCATGTTTCTAAAAGTGTCTGATAGTTACAATATGCAATAACTAACACACAACTATATTTCGATTTGAATATCCCAACTCTTAAATATAATTTAAATGTAAAAATCCAAATGAAAAATCTATAGTTAGGATATGAAATTTCTGCATTTATTTGAAATTCATTTATGCTGCACAGACACTTTCCAGTGAATCTACCATTTATGCTCCCATGTGGTGTTAACCTTACACAATTTCTGAGCATCAGTAATATCCTGTGAAACTCCTCTCCATCTAGTGTTCTATGAAGTCTCAGATAACACTGTCATGATACTGAAAAAAATTCTAAGAGTTTTTCCCTTATTGAATTTGATCTCATACTGATTTCCCTTCACATATTTTGTAATTCAATATAAGCGGTCTTGCTCTGGTAAAATTATAGGTTCCAAGTGAGTCTCCTACTAAAAAATGCATTTGTATATTATTTCATTTTTCTTTAGCATCATAATAAACCATATTATCACTTTGTAGTTTCTTCACCTCAAAATAAGATAAGCAGCCATAAAAGTCTGTTATGTCAGTTGTATTGCTATTGCTGTTTTTTATTTTCTTAGGTATTCCACACAGTTTCAGTTTAGCAGGCTTTAGTTTGGGAAAAGGTAAAAGTGCTACAGAAAAGAGAGATATGCTGAAATAAAAGAAAAAAGATGGCAAGTAGGAAAGTTGAGAAAACTAATCAGGTGACACATTTCCTCATTGTTACATAGAGTTCTATTCGTTTACCTTGACAATAAAAATGTCATCTGACAGATACCTGCCTTTTATTAAGCAAAGACATTTTCTCAAGACTGAGAAAAGTGAAATCAGCAACATAGTGCATTAGTCCATTCTCACATTGCTCTAAAGAAATATCCAAGACTGGATAATTTATAAAGAGATTTAATTGACTCAAGTACTGCATTGCTGGGTAGGCCTCAGGAAACTTACAATCTTGGCAGAAGGGAAGGAGGCACATCTCTTACATGGCAGCAGGAGAGAGAGTGTGCGTGAAGAAGGAACTGTCAAACCATCAGATCTCCTGAGAACTCACTCGTTATCATGAGACCAGCATGGGGAAACTGCCCCTGTGATCCAGTCATCACCCACCAGTTTCCCTCATGGTCAACTGGGAATTATGGAAATTACAAATCAAGATGAGATTTGGATGAGACATTGAACCAAACCATATCACATAGTTTACAAAAAATTTTTTGCAATGTTTATGCCTGAATAGCTTAATCTTTTTGATACTTCCTCCAAAGAGGAATAGACTCCTAGATATAATCCAGGATAATATGTGTAAAAAAATAGTTGTTCTCTTTCAATTATTAATCAAACAAAGCATATATTTGATAATATTTGGCTATTTATGCAATAGTCACATGAGATTCAGTTTATAAGTTTTTACATAATTTACATAAATGATAACGGAAATGATTTGCCTGCGTTTTTTCTTTTATTACAACATTTTTTTTAAGTTTTAGTGTCAATATTATACTGGCCCCTAATGAGGGACTGTGTTAAAGAAAAACTTATTTTTCTGGGTCCGCAAGGGGTATGGTTTCCAATGCAGAGATTTCTTTTGAGCACCTCCTACACACCTCCACCCCAAATCCATGCCTCTATCTGGTAACCAAAGGGGTTTCAAATGTAAAGTTCTTTGGGAAAACCCAAATCATTTTATTAGTGATATTATATTTTCAAAAATATGTAAAGAAAGGTTGATAAATTCTCTCAAATAGTGGACTGTATAAAAACATAATTTAGGAAAAAAGGATTAAAAAGTTATAAAATTACAGCATAACTAAAAGACTAATAACAAAACATGTAGCAAGATAGAACCGAAGAAATTGCAAAGATGTTAACTAGAATTAAATAAATTTTCCAGAACTAATTAATATGTAGAAAAGTCTTACTAAATTGAGTACTCAGAAAAATGAATGAAAGAAGGATCATGAAATGCAACCTCATCATGAAGTGAGGAAAAAAAATGTGTTCTGAGATAAAGTTAAAAGGTTAAGAATAAAATTATGTCAGTTTTAATGACTGAAAGTGAAGGGAATAAATAATTTTTTAAATCCTCAACATTCTGAAAAAAATATAGCTTAAAATATATTGTTAAATTATTAAGGATTAGGTAGAAATAAATTACATTTTTATATATGTCATCTTTTTAAAACTTATTTTATTTTATTTTTTATTTTGAGACAGAGTCTCTCTGTCACTCAGGCTGGAGTGTAGTGGTAAGATCTCAGCTCACTGCAACAGCCATCTTTAGGGTTCAAATGATTCTGTGCCTCAGTCTCCCAAGTAGCTGAGGCTACAGGTGCATGCCACTATGCCCTGCTAATTTGTGTAATTTCAGTAGACATGGGGTTTCCATGTTGGCCAGGCTGGTCTCAAACTCCTGACCTCAAGTGATTTGCCTATCTCAGTCTCTCAAAATGCTGGGATATAGGTATGAGCCACCACACCTGGCCACATGTCACCTTTTAAAAATATTATCTCATGCACATTTTCTTTCTTAGGAAGTTGCTTAAGGATATACTTAAAGAAAAATATATTAATGTAAAATAATAATTTAAAAATTCAGTGTCTATTTTTAAAAAGCAACAAAAATTATAGATCAAATTCAGGAAAAAAGGGAAATAAAAATTTCAGGAGGATTAATAAATACATGTTCTGAAAATGAGTCATGAAGCAGCCTTTGACTAGAGCAGGAAGACAAAGGAATATAAAAAATACTATGTTTCATAAAGTAAAGTAGAAGTGACAGATACCTGATGTGACACATTAAAATTACAAATTATTAAATTTTATAAAAGGTCAATTTCTTATTTAAATAATGCATCATAAGTCTACAAATACAAATATGGCTGTTAAATTACTTTCCCTGATGTTTAAAACAAATAAAACATTTCAAAAGATACCAGTGAAAAAAAGGAACCATTTTAGTGCTAGAAAGGAAAAAAAAAAAAAATAGCATGGTTGAAACCAAGCATGAGCAGAATTTTAAAATGAAAGGTGGGGTAAATATTGACCCAAGGTTGGAGTGTCAATGGTGATGAAATTCTTCAGGCTGTGTCAATGGGGCCATTTCTCAGGGAAAAAACAAACTAACAAAAAATCTTAGTAGCAGATACTCAATACAATGTAAACCACAATAGGCATTATCAAGAAAAAGATATTACAAATCATATTAAAGAAAATACAGTGTTAGTATTTACATATACAATATAGTCTCTAGTTACTTTAAAAAGGTAAATAATTATGACTATATTATAAGAAATTTGACACAGAACGCATTAAAACACTGTTATGTGAAATATTGAAATCATTTATTAATTTCTTTACCATTATTTTCATGCGCATTTGTAGTTGCAGCTGTCTTTATGATTCTTGACAAGAAGCATGCTGTGACTTAAAATGAAATCCATCCTGTTCAAAGGTGATTCAGAGGTGATTACACTTTAGCATTCAACAAAATAAGAAAGGGATAGGAAGACAGTTTAGTGTAATATAAAGCCAATCTTTTTAAACTATCATATTATGCAAATTGTTGACGAGTGAGTAAACACACATTTTGTAACTAAATATCCCTATCACTCTTCCTGCTACACATGTAATCACTAGCCTCTCAGGAAAGAACCTGAATGCAATCTAATCCCTAGATTTAGCCCAAATGTAAGATCTCTTTATGGTAACTAGTTTTCTCCATTAATTTTGGATAAGGGTCCTTATGGCCTGGTGTCTTAATAAAAATATTCACTGCATATCCATTCTGTGATATTGTAATAAGAAAAATATAACCTAAGTGAACAATTTCATTCACACAAGACAAGAGAGACACACGAATTTCACTGTATATTTCACTTAGGACATTCCATGGTGAAGCCTCTCAACCTGGCAGTGAGGAAATTTCCTTGCTCAGACCTTAATTCTACTTTTGGGAAAAATTCTCTTACCCATTTTTTTTTTGTCACCTCTGCTTTCCCTATTGCTACATCTAAAAAGGACATTGATATGAATTTCCTTATTGTAAGTGTCTTTTATTTTTTATTTTTATCTATTTATTTTTTTGAGATGGAATCTCACTCTGTCACCCAGGCAGGAGTGCAGTGGCACAATCTTGGCTTACTATACCTCTACTTCCTGGGTTCAAGCAATTTTCCTGCCTCAACCTCCCCAGTAGCTGAGATTACAGGCACCTGACACCATGCCTGGCTAATTTTTATATTTTTAAAAGAGACTGGTTTCTCCATTTTGACCAGGCTGGTCCTGAACTCTTAACTTCAAGTGATTCATCCACCTCAGCCTCTCAAAGCACTGGGATTATAGGCATGAGCCACAGCGCTCAGCCGGTGTCTGCCCTTTAAAATCTACTTCCTTGGGCCGGGCGCAGTGGCTCACGTCTGTAATCCCAGCACTTTGGGAGGCCGAGGCGGGTGGATCAGGAGGTCAAGAGATCAAAACCATCCTGGTCAACATGGTGAAACCCCATCTCTACTAAAAATACAAAAATTAGCTGGGCATGGTGGTGCGTGCCTGTAATCTCAGCTACTCAGGAGGCTGAGGCAGAAGAATTGCCTGAATCCAGGAGGCGGAGGTTGCAGTGAGCCGAGATCCTGCCATTGCACTCCAGCATGGGCAACAATAGCGAAACTCCATCTCAAAAACAAAAACCTACTTCCTGCATGTGTAAGTTTTGGGGTTGAGGTATTATTTATGATTTAAAAAATGAAAGACATAATGAACTAGAAAAAAAGCCATTTCGTAGTGGAGAAGAGATGAAAGTGAGGGTAAGTACCTACATACAATCTCTGGTAACAAACAATAAAATTAATCAAAAGAGTATGGCACCCTAAAAAGAAACATGAAGATTGGCCAGCAAAATGGGAAAAAGTCCTCACATGCTTTGAGTGTAAGAAAAAAAAAAATGTTCATTGAAATGTGCACAATAAAGGAGGGCTGAGGTAGTCCTTACCTACAGCACTTGTAGACTCACAGTTTTATAATCCCTCCTTTCTCTGCAATAATTTAGAATTATAGCTATTACATCTCCTACACCATCGAATCCCATCACCTCTTGATTTAAAGTTAAAAATCCAACATATCATAGATGACTCAAGACTAAACCTCATACGTTTATCCAGGCACTCCTCAAATAAACAAGCCTCCAAAAAAAAAAAAAAGCACCATCTTTATGATCTGCGTTCTTAGACATATGTCAGTATCAATCACACAATCATTCAGAGTCTTGAGAAAAAAAAGAAACACAGATGTGACATATTCAAATCAGGGCATTTGAGTAGAGTTTAATGAAGAAACAATTTACAAAGATATGAGCAGCGTGAAAAGAAAACACAAATACTGCTGAATGACAATAATGGGGCTGTTATCATTCTGGAACCTAAAAGAACAAAAGGAAGGAAAACTTGCAGAAATTTGAGGCAGAAACTTTGGGTAGATGTTAACTTCTAGTGGCTGGGATTTTATTCAAGAGATAACAGCTAATTCATGTTGACCTTAAAACATTGAATTAGACAGACAAAATATATACAGTATCATACCCTCTTACCTCTCTCCAATATCCTGCTGGCATTTGGAATCAGTTGAACTTAATTTCAAATGTAAGGAAAAGGAAGGTCCTGCATGAGTTATAATTATGTCAGCCTGTTGGGACAAAGAGGAAATGTTGAGAGGCACAGAGAGTGGGCCTAAGGGCTAAAACAGAATATATCTAACAAATCAACATAAAAGAACTCATATTAACCCAAACTTGGAAATGATGTTTCAGATGTTACAACTGCATATAAAGTATAAACCCCAAAATTTAAGGGATCAAAACGGAAACAGTATACTTCAGGTTCCTGGGCTGGATCCTTGCCATAGTCTTAATATTTGTGCCCTCCCTTTCTTCCTTCACATTCCTATGTTAAAGTTCAATCACCAAATTGATAGTATTAGAAGCTGCGGTCTTTGGGAATGATCAGATCATGCCCTCATGGATAAGGTTTTTTTATGAAAGACTTAGAGAGTTTTGCCCTTTCCACTCTGTGAGTGAGTACACAGTAACAAGGCACTAGGAAAGGGGTCCTCATCAGATATCAAATCTGCTGACTCTTTGATCTTAAATTTCTGAGCCTCCAGAACTGTAAGAAATAAATGTCTGTTGTTTATAAGCCAACCGGTTTACATTATTTTGTTATTGCTGCCCAAATGAACTAAAACATTCCTGAACTCTAAAAAGGATAATTGTAAAACCTTGAGGAAATCGGTGAAATGGTATAGTTTATGCTATATTTGCAACTCCATGTTAGTCTAAAATTATTTGTAAATAAGTAATGGTAATAATAATAATAATTTGCTATTATCTTTCCCAGGACGAAGAGAGGATTTGGCTTAACTAAGTATTTCCTGGCTGAGGTCTCTCATGCAGTTTCAGTTAGAGGATGTTGGCTGGAGATGGAGTCATCTGGAGGCTAGGACGTTGCCCACTCTGAAGAGAAACAAACAGCTGACGAAATCTCACTCCACCACTGTTTGGTCACTCCATATATTCTCTTCATCATGGAAGCTCCAGGGTAGCTTGACTGCTAACATTGTGGAGTAGGCCTCCTAAGGTACATGCCCCAAGAAAAGAAAACCCTGTTGATTTTTATGACAGATGTAGAAGTCATATAACAGCACTTCTGCTGCCATTTATTGGTTGATGTTCTCAGAATTTTCCTAGGTTTAATGAAAATTGATATAATCACCACAATTCAGGGAGGGATTTCAATATTACAGTAAAAAAAGAATGTATGGGATCAGTATGTCCTGGAGCTGACTCACAAAGGTGGGTGGTTAACACGACTTCTCAAATCTGCCTTCAGTGGCATCACATTGCCATCTTGAATTAAGCATGGCGGCAGTACTTACATCACAAAAATTGACAAATGTAACAGATGCTATACTTCCACTCCGTGCACATAGTCGGTTATTAAACATTTACCAGTACATTACTAGTTGGGATCTTTACTGATACAGCTCTCTAAAAAATTCTATCTCATACAAACGTCCCACAGTTACAAAGTGGAGGGGCTCAAATTATGAGTGGAATGTGTCAAATTATCAACAACAATCAGACTCTGGTAATATCAGTAACCAGATAAGAGGAAAGAAAGAAAGGAAAATTTGATGGCCCCAGGAACTGAGAATCCAGAAATTTAACTGTTAACAAGAGTTCATCTGTAGAAAGAGGGGTTCATACTCTGCATGAAAACCTGGTATGCCCATCTGATAGGAGCAACTGCATTGAGAGGGGTCTTCACAGAAACCATTCATGAATTTGCCGTTGGAAGCATACACATGTTGTACATGCCGACAAAATTTTTAAAAATTGAAACTCCTAAAATCTAAAGCCAGTTAAAACAAATGTGTGTATAATTCATTGCCAAAAAAAAAAGGTTATTTCAATTAATTATATAATCTAGAAATTTTATGGCAGTTCTCTTGTGGCTTATATCCAGGGATAGGAAAAAAAATGTGAAAACACTTAAATTATTTCCAGTGATAATATTTACCTACTAAGAGACGAAGAAAAAATAAAGATACACAAATATAACATAACTTATTTACTACCTTTTAAAATGACATTTGTTCTCCTCGTATCCACTAAGAAAACTTAGAAATAATAAATAGTGTTATGGGCTAAAATATGTCCCCTCAAAATTTATGTTGAAATACTAAACCCCAGTATCTCAAAATGTGATTGTATTTGGAAATGAGGCCTTTGAGTGATAATCATGTGTAAATGAGGTCATATGGCTGGGCCCTAATTCAATCTGACTGGTATCCTTATAGGAGGAAATGTGGACACAGGGACACGGGGGGTCTGAGTGTGAAGGAAAGACAATCATGTGAAGGAGCAATAAGAGAGCCACCATCTGGAAGCCTAGGAGAGAGGCCTCAGAAGAAACCAACTTTACTGGCACCTTGCTCATGGACTTCTAGCCTCCAAAATTAGGAAAAAGTAAATCTTTGTTGTTTAGGCCACCCAGTCTCTGGTATTTTGTGGTGGGGGTCAGTGAAAACTAAGACAGTCAGTAAAAAAGAGAAACTGTCGTTCTCAAAAGATGGTCATTAAATTATGTCTTTCTCTCTCAAAAGGAGCAAGGATTCTTTGAAAAAATGACAAATTTCAGATCTGAGCAGAAAAAGTACAAGATAGGCCTAAAACAACTTTGTCACAAAAAACAAAATCCTATCGAAATCGACTTCTCATATTAAAAAGATTTAGTGGCTAACGTTAAGTAGCTCCCACTGTCAAAAAATGCTATGACACAAGCATCAAAGGAAAAACAAAAACCACAATAGAAGGAAATGTATCAACTATGTTTAAATCTATGCTTTTCTAACAGTTAAAAGAAAAAAAAAAACAATTCTGGTTACTTTTAGATAATGCATAACAATTAATTCATCATTTTAATTTCTCATTAAATAAAACAAAGAAGCATTGATTCCTCCCTCCCTTTGTATGCTCTGAAACAGCAGAAACAAGTTGTAGAAGAAAGGATGTTTCCCCTTTAAAGGAACAATCTGTATAATATAATTCAGCTAATAAATAAATAAGATGATATTAAATTATAGTTTTGCTATTTTGCCACCATTAACAAAATTAAAAATCTAAGTTATTACCAAAACAAAGAAACAAAGATGAGATGCTTTCTGCTGAGAGGACACGCTACAATCCTTGCAGTGTGCTTGCCAAAAATGAAATAAAATATTGATGATAATAATTAATTTTAAGTCAGATCAGTCATGGATATTTAACTGCCAGGTTATAGGAAACACCAGAGTCAAAAGAATATGATATAACACAACGTTACAATAGAATCTTTCTAAATTTCAGGTAGGTCAATCAAGCAATCTAGTTTTTTTCAACAAATAAATTGCAAGGTCAAAACATGATAGAGATAGGGTGGGTAACCTACAAATTAAAAAAGAAAAGGATTAAGAGACATATGAAATAATTGTATTATATGCTGTTTATCTGGAATCTGAGTAGACCAAACACAACCCAAGTATAAGGCAATCAGAAAATACTGAGTATACTGCCTAGATATTTGTAAATAGTAGAACACTGTTTTAGACATAATGATAATATGGTGGTTATATGTTTTAAAAGACGTCTACCTTTTAGTAATATATAAAATTAAGGAAAAACTTAAAATTGAAAGTCAAACTTGTCCTTTGTTTTTTTTTTTCTGATATCTTGTATTAATAGTAGCTTTATTTCTTGTGTGTTTGGTAATTTTTACTATGAGTTAACATTTGGCTGATATTTTTTTCTTGATATATTAAAACATTTGTACTCAGAAATGGTTTCTTCATATATGATTTGCATTTCTGCTTCTAGGTGAAAAAGGCATACAAATTCTGATGCTTTATTCATTTAATTGCTTTGTTTGGCATTTTTGTTAATATGAAGCACCAAATTACTATGTTATAACATTGGCATGATCATAGATTTCCATTGACTATGATGTTATTATGTACACATTTTTCCAACTGGAACTGGAAAATCAGACATTCTCTTTGCTACTACTCTACAATTGCTTTACTGCCTCCTGCACCTCTCTAAGACTGTGGTTAACTCTTTGAGCCCCAATATTATTTGTGATCTAGGATTTATCGCTACAATTTCTAGTAGCCTAAAGTAGGCTATTTTTTTTTTTCATAAATAGAAAATATGGCCCCAGATGCTATATGAACTGATTTGGTACAGGCATTGTACATTTTTTTGAAGAAAACCATGTTAAATGCTGAAAATTCAGATATATGACCTACTCTTTCATTGAACTTGTATGCTGATCCACAGTACTTTTGTCTTTTAAACTTTTCTCTCATCCCCTGCAGTGATTAGCCATAATCATCAAAACTCTTTATAATATTCCTTTCAAGCCTCCAACTTCTTTAATTTTGGCCCACATTATCCTCCCTTACCTCCTTTGTATCATCAGGAAGTTTATGCATGAATACCCTTAACTCATGCTCTGTGAAGTCCCATAAACTTATTTGTGTCTCAACAATGTTTTACTTAAGTGTAAGGTCAAAATCAGTCTTTATAGCTGTGTCTTCATTCAATGAATTTTTTTTCTTGCATTCCCTTTAAAACATAAAATTCAGGCATGAGTGCTATCTATCTGATCTTTGCTTATACTCCCATCCCCATAAATTTATATCCATCTCATTAATCATTTTCATCTGCTTTTTAATACGGCTGTTATTCAATCTACTACTGTCTCTTTGGAACTTTATCAATTTTCCCGTTGCTATTTATCAATTTTGATTTTACCTGTGTATGGATCCCACCCATAAACATGCCCAACACCACCCCCCCCACACACGTACACACACCCACAGATACCTACCGAAGAAACCCACCATTGACTCCACTTCTGAGGCATATTGACAAATAAAAAATATATATATTCAAGGTGTATAATGCAATGTTCTTATACATATATACATTGTGAAATGATTACCACAATCAAGCTAACTAATATATCCATCACCTCACAGAGTTAGCTTTTTCTGTGTGTGTGTGTGTGTGTGTGTGTGTGTGTGTGTGGCAAGAATACCTAAGATCTACTCTCTTAGCAAATTTCAAGTGTACAATACATTAAGAAGGAAATGCTATTGTTTACATGAACCTAGTATAAACCTGGAGGATACTATGCTAAGTGAAATAGGCTAGTCACAGAAAGACAAATACTACATGATCTCACTTACATGTGGTCGCTAAAACTTTTCATGTCGTCTTTACAGCACCAATAAGCTTCTCCAAAAAGTCGTATGCACTTAATGACCTCTTATTCACTAAATTATTACTCCAATCCCCAATGCAATTTCGCATATATCTCAACAACTATGCTAAAACTGGTTTTGTATACTCACTAATTACTTTTGAATTACTAAATCTAATGAAAGGACAAATATCTATTATCTAAACTTACGTAGATGTAACATTTAACACTTGCACTGATTTGAAATATCTACTTTCCACTCCTCCCATCTCCAGTTGTACAACTCTTTTCTAATTTTTCTTTTGAACTTGTTCCATCCCAAATGCTTGATTTGGTGACTTTTTTTCTTTCCATGGAGTGTTAGGAGATAATTCTCCTTGACTTTCTCATATTTCTGTATGTCTTATGATCAGAAACACTGACAGCTTTTGTTCAGAACTATATTTCCTGGTAGGCAGAATAATGCCAACTTCTGCCTTTGACACCAAGGAGTTCCACAGTCTAATCCCTAGAATCTGTGAACATGTTCTGGAAAACCTAAATTTTCATTCGTAATTATACATAAGGACCTTAAAATAAGATTATCTTGGTTAATGCAATCTAACTACAGAGCCCTGAAAAGCAGAATGTTCTAGGGCTGGAAGCAGAAAATGTCAGAGATACTCCAAGTGCAGCAAAGATTTTATGTTATATATCAAGCTATGAGGTACAGGGCTTCATGAATTACGGACAGAGAGAAGTCTCTGGTTGCTAATGGCAGACCCTAACTGATGTAGAACAGGGAAATGGGGACCTAAACCCCACGATCACAGGGAATTAAATTCTGCAATGGTCTGAATGAATATGGAAGCAAATGCTTCTCAGGGCCTGTAGATAATATCCAGCTAGCCATCCATTCATTTCAGGCATGTGAAACCTGGAGCAGAGAAACCAGTCAAGCCAACACAGATATCTGACCTACATAACTTTGAAATAGTAACTTGGTGCTGTTTTAAGCCACTAAGTGTGTGATAACTTGTTATAGCAGCAATAGAAAATGAAGATATTTTTCAAGGACATGCATATGTCAGGCAACCTTGGAAGATGGAGATGATGACTCCCTCCAGAGTAGGGAGAAGTTTGTTTGCTGTCCAGCATGGTATAGATAACACCTTCATTTAGAGCAAACTTATGGCAGGTATATTTGGACCTATTATAAAAAATTGAGTTTTTCTATATTCAAGGTTCTCAACTGGGATAAAAACTCACTACATGAATCGTGCCCATCTATATTCATTCCTGCAGACCTTGGGATTCAGGGAGAATTATTGCAAACAGAAAGCTCACGCAATGTCACCAAAAGTCCCTGTCCTTAGAATCTTGAGTGCTTCATGAACATCCATGGAATTGTGGGAGGCTTTCAATGAGTATAAAATCTCATACCCTGCACATTTCATGATACTACATTCTTAAACATTTGCATAAACAAACTTCTTTGCTTTTTTTTGTTTGTTTGTTTTTGTTTTTCTTTTTTGTTTTGAGATGGAGTCTTTCTCTGTTGTCCAGGGTGGAGTGCCGTGGCATGATCTCCGTTTACTGCAACCTCTGCTTCCCAGGTTCCAGCGATTCTCCTGCCTCAGCCTCTTGAGTTGCTGAGACTACAGGCCTGTGCTAACATGCCCAGCTAATTTTTGTATTTTTTAGTAGAGATGGGGTTTCACCATATTGGCCAGGCTGTTGGTCTTGAACTCCTGACCTTGTGATCAGCCCACTTCAGCCTCCCAAATTGCATAAACCAACTTCTATCTAAATACGTTATTATTCTTATATATCATGCTAGCTCTAACAATCAGAACAACTATTGTGGATTACAGCTACTCCTTACATACTCAAGTCTCCCAAAGTCTACATGCTTACATATTCATCTCTCCTTATATTCAGGCAAAAGCAAGTCAATGGTATATCAATGAGGTAGCTTATTTCCCAAGATTCTTATGATCAATTATTTTTCTCCACATACATACATATCATTTTGTCACATCATTTGCTAAGAGGGAAGATATTAAGTATTCTCACCACAAAAAAAAAAAAAAAGGAAAGAAAGACATAACTTTGTGAGGTGATGGATATGTTACTTAGTATTATTTTGGTAATCATTTCACGAGGTACATGTGTATAAGAACATCATATTTCACATTTTGAATATATAAAATTTTTATTTGTTAATTATCACTTCACTTCAACTTCTCCTCAAGAATAGACTCCACCTTCTGTGGGGAAATGGTCTTAGTGATTTGTCTGACAAATAAGATGCAGAAAAAGTGAAATTCTAGGCTATACACTTTTGCAGCTTCACCCTGAATTTCTTAGAATGGTCATTCTGTAGAAAATAAGCTCTGAAATAAAATATCTAACAGTAATAAGACTGAACTCCATGCTGTGAGGAAAACTTAGCTAGACACATGGAGAGCTGGCCACCTAGCCATCCGATCCCAGGTTGTAGATAAAAGGGGAAAAAAACCCATTTTCAGTGTTCAGCCCAGTGAAGCTTTCATCACCATCCAAAATGGTAATTGAGAAACTGACAGGGAGGGTTATCTTGCTGGGCCCACGCAAACCAGCAGCTGTGAAACATAATAATAAATGAGAGTTTTAGTTCTTAAGTTTTGAGGTAGCTTGTTACAAATCAAAATAGCTGAAACCATCATTATTTGAGTGGGCTAATATAAAATCACCTAGTTACTAAGTAATAGTACCTTCTACCGCTGAATTATTCATTCTCTATCCAATATCTGTGTTAATCAACCATCTTACACTAATTTGTATGTCATAAAAATATCTGAATTATCTTATGTTCCTTTTACATTTTAAACTACACATATTTGTAATCTTTAAATCTTGTTTTTTTTTTTCTGTTTAATTAATCTGCATCTTCACATCCATTTATAAGATAAACACATCTAAATCATGTTCTTGATTTATGGTAAAGTGTCTTCATTTTGCCACCTTCAGACACATTATGAGATCTGTTTCCATAGTATTTTACCAAGTCTAATGAGTGTTATCCTTTAGGCAATACATTTAAGTAGTTCACAAAACTAACCAGACTAATGACAAACTATTCCTGAAAATACGCAAATCACTCTTCTCTTGTTTCTGAATTCATTTTAGCATCTAGTGATTGTCATATTCCTCTATTACAGGCTCTCAAGTCATGTAGCCATCAATGTATTCTCTTTTACAGGAATGACTGTAACTGTCATTAAGACATAATGTATAGACTTAGCAAAACAGTAACTTGCTTTTTCATTTAATTAATAGGAAGAGAAATAAATGAATAAGTATTTATCATGACATTTTTGTTATTTCCACTATTTCCATTCTTTATATTCTTCTTTTCTTTCAGTTTTTATCCCTAAGGCAGTTTTCTCTGTGAATCTTTAAACTTATCTAGCTTGTTTTACACACACACACACACACACACACACACACACCTGAGAAAGTTCCTGTATTACAACAAATGAGTTTAATTAAAATTCAGATAACTTCTGACATAGGTAGAGTTAGTAAGATTAAGCCAAATTTCTGAGTAACCCACTACTTGAGCATTCTAGTATTTCAGGATTTTTGACATATTTAAGAATGTTGTCAAATTATTATCAGGGCTTTGAACTGCAAGGTTTTTAGCTTTAAGAAGGCTTTAATGGGAAAAATCAACCATCATTCACTGAAATAGATAAAACTATAAAGCTAAGTAAAAAAGTAAAATCGATTTTTAAAGAGCATGGAGAAAAGTACTCTATCCAAGTAAGGATTTTTAGGCTGAGAAAAATGCTTCAGAAATTACCCAGTGCCTAAGAAGACTAGGGCATTTCAGAACAAGATGAGGAAATGATTGGAAGCTCTAGAACTGAATGCCCCAAGGAAACATTAAACTTGCAATTATATGCAAATATATTTTAGCTGTTCCTCTTTTAGCAGACAGAGAAAAGATGGAGTTTTTTTCTAAAGATTTTATAAGTGGAGCATCAAAGATGATTTTCTCCTTATTGCTCAACACTGTAAAGACCTTGTGATAACAGCTACAAAATATAGAAATAATGTATACTTGTTCTAAAGGATTTTATTTACACACATATTTTAATAATACTATCCCAGCATAATAAGATCCATTCATTCATTCACTCAAAATATATTTAAGATATTAAATATACGTTATATCATTATAGTTGCTGGAAATATGCATGAATATTAAAAACAAAAAAATCCTACCACTCTTGTAGCTTACATAATATTGGACAGAGACAGAAAAAATATACAAATAAATATGTAACATTTCAGTTGGTGGTAAATATATTAGGTAAAGTAAAACAGTGTAAGACCACAGTGACAAAAGTTTTAGTTGGTTATATATGACAAGTTAAAGAAACTAGGTTTTCTATCAACAAATAACTGATAATATATTTCAGTATCTCAGGGGAAAAAAAAGCTAATTTGTGCCCTTTCTTATATCTCTGTATATGCTCTCATGTTCTCCATTCTGTTAAGATAATAGCTCTGTTGTTTTATGCAGCTAAGTTTGTGGTAGTATTATTACTCTTAAAAGGAAATTACCACAGACACTTGTTACAAATGTTAAGGAAGACTTTATTCAAGACTATTGCAATAGGAGAGAGACATTGAATTCAATCTTACTGAAACAAAAAAGGCAAGAAATTTTTTTATACCATCTGTTGTTTAGAAAAAAAATTGACATATAACAGTTGTACCTATTTATGGGTTACAGTGTGTTATGTTAATACATGTATACAATGAATTATGATTAAATCAGGGTTATTAGCATATCTATTACCCAAACATTTATTATTTTGGTATGTTGAGAACATTCCAAATCTTCCCTTCTAGCTATTAAAAACACAAAATAAGTTATCATTAACTGTATTCACCATCTAGTGCTAGAGAATACTAGAACTTATTTCTCTTATTTAGCTGTAATTTTGTATTTTTTAACTAACCCCACCCCATCCTCAATTGGTTGCTGGAAGTGTAGATTGATTCCATATCTCAGCTATTGTGAACTGTGCTCTTGTGAACATGGGGATGCAGATATCTGTTCAGTATAATAATTTCCTTTCCTTTGGATATACAGTAAGTAGTAGGATTGCTGAATCACATAGTAGTTCTGATTGGAGTGTTTTGAGAATGCTTTCATGCTGTTTTCCATAATTGCTGTACTAACTTACATTCCCATTAACAGCCTGTAAGAGTTTTTTTTCCTCCATATCCTCACCAGCATATGTTATTTTTTTGTCTTTTTAATAACAACCATTCCAATTGGCATGAGATAATATCTCATTATGGCTTTTATTTGCATTTCTGTAATGATGAGTGATGTTGAGTTATTTTTTATATGCTTCCTGGCCATTTGTATGTTTTCTTCTGATGGTTGTCTATTTATATAATTTGTCCATTTTTAAATCAGATAAATTGTATGTGTGAGTGTTTTTTTTTCTATGTTTTTTTCAATTATACTTTAACTTCTGGGGTACATGTGCAGATCTTGCAGGATTGTTACATATGTATACATATGCAATGGTGGTTTGCTGCCTCCATCCCCCCATCACCTATGTTAGGTATTTCTCCTAATATTATCCCTCCACAATCTCCCCACCCCCTGCTATCCCTCCCCAAGTACCCCACCCCCAAACAGATCCCAGTGTGTGATGTTCCCCTTCCTGTGTCCATGTATTCTCATTGTTCAACACCCACTTATGAGTGAGAACATGTGGTGTTTGGTTTTCTGTTCTTGTGTTAGTTTGCTGAGAATGATGATTTCCAGTTTCATCCATGGCCATGCAAAGAACATGATCTCATCCTTTTTTATAGCTGTATAGTATTCCATGGTCTATATCGGCCACATTTTCTTTATCCAGTCTATCGCTGATGGACATTTGGATTGGTTCCAGGTCTTTGCTATTGTAAACAGTGCCAGAATGAACATATGTGTGCATGTGTCTTTATAATAGAACAATTTATAATCCTTTGGATATATACCCAATAATGGGATTGCTGGGTCAAATTGTATTTCTATTTCTAGATTCTTGAAGAATCACCACACTGTCTTCTACAATGGTTGAAGTATGTTACACTCCCACCAACAGCATAAAAGTGTTCCTATTTCTCCACATCCTATCCAGCATCTGTTGCCTCCTGACTTTTTTTTGACAGAGCCTCACTCTGTGGCCCAGGATGGGGTGCAATCATAAGATCTCAGCTTACTGCAGCCTCTGCCACTCAGGTTCAAGCAATTCTCCTGCCTTAGCCTCCCAAGTATCTGGGGTTACAGGTACCAAACACACACTCAGCTAATTTTTGTATTTTTAGTAGAGACAGGGTTTCACCATGTTGGTCAGGGTGGTCTTGAACTCCTGACCTCAGGTGATCCGCCTGACTCAGCCTCCCAAAGTTTTGGGAATACAAGCATGAGCCACCACACCTGACCAAAACTCAAGATATTTAAACTTTAGTGTGAAGTAATGGAAAAGTACTACAGAACATTGGTAGGGAGATTGTTAGTTGATTAGGCCATCTATGTTGGCTTCTTGGTGCTTAGTCTCCTAATCTCCAACAGAGACAAGAAGACTAGAATGCTGTTTTGCTTGATTATTACATTCTTCCTTGAAAAAGAGTCTCCTAGGTAATAGATTATGTACATCCCAAAGGTAAGAGAAAGAATTTACAATCACAAGTTTTCTAAAGTACAGGCTCTAAGAAAAGATAGGTCAGGTGCCTATAGTGAGAAAGAAAACAACCTAAAATTTGGACAAGCAAAAGGGAATGTCAAGGCCACCTTGGTCATTACACAACAATAGATAAATAATACATTAGATTCCAGACATCGTGTAACATAGCCAGTCTGCCTCCAATACAAATCACATAGTGTTCTTATCTGTTCTGTCCCAGACAGTTGCAGGACAATAAATAAAACTTGCTTGTTTCTTTTCTTTTTCTTTCTTTTTTTTTTTTTTTTTTTTTTTTGGTTTAATGTATGGCCTCTAGGCCATTAGAAATGATCTTCAAGTCATCACTCAAGTGGGACCCTGGTCTAACTTACGCTATAACCTTATGGCTTAGGAATTTCCCATAAATGTGCCTCTCTAACTTAGCCCTCTAGAAATCCAGGCCACTGGTCTTAAAATACATCAAATTACACAATTATTAAAATATTCACTTATCCTTTCTGAGTTAGCACTCAAGCTATCATTCAGCATTGCTACATTAGAGAAATTATTTTATTAGTCCAATTACTTATAACTTTATTTTCCTCCAAAGTTGAAGTCTTCCAAAGTTTAACGCACCCAGTTTGAGGAAGAGAACTCCTGCTAACATTTTTATTTGGATTAGCAGGTATTTTTCATGATTATATAGAGCCTCCAGGAATTTTGTTATAAATGGACTCAGACCTCTAGACCAGCTTCTATAATCCTCTCAGAATATATCATCACACAGCACTGGAATAACTGGGCCAAGGCTAATCAGCCAGTACACATGGTGTTGCCATTGAATATTAATGGGATTTGTGCACACAAAAGTATTTCATGTTGCATGAGCCTGTTATTAGAATATATTTTGTCAACAAATACATTTCCATCCAAGCAAGCTAAAAAATTTTCTGTAAAATTCCTCAGCCAACCTGAATGAAAATGATTTTGGTAATAAACAAAAACCAAATAAAATACAAAGTCGTATCGCTTAATAATAACCCACTTTAATTTCCACTTCCCTTAAACTCCTTCCAACTAAATTCACATTAGCAATAATTAGGGGAGTCAACAAAACTTTGGTGTTAGTCATTTGGTAGCAATATTTTTCGCTTCATAGCAATGATTCATCATGGATTGTGGCCCCCAAAATTCAGAAGCTCTGCTGGTCAGAATTCTCACTCTGTGTGATTTATTGATATTCTTTCTCTCATCTTGTTTGAAAATAAATCAGAATGGTAATGTAGTCATAAGGTACACCTATGGTTAATTGTTTTTGGCTACCAAAAAGTTGAGTCATCAGGTGATACAATATCATTTTTTTCACCAGATTGTCTGAGTGCAGTATTTAGACAGGCTATAAATCAGTAGAAATCCAATATGCTTTCTGTGGAGACCACAGTTCTTCATGGGGCTTTTCTCTCAGTATCAGTCATTAGCTATACCAGATGTGGAAAAAAAAAATAGTGGACAGGGTTTTTCTCTGAATCTGAGAAACTCTCAAGAAACGTGACATGATTACCTTCATTCTTGGATCTGTAACCCACTTATGTGCATTTCTCTCCTTTTCAGCTTCTTCTCTGCTTCTTTGTATCATCTCCTTGACCCAAACCCCTTGTCCCTTGCTCAGGCTTTCTCCCCTGACTCAGCTGTACTCCATATCCATAGAGCAGGCAATACAGAAAACTGGCTAACACTTTTTTATCAAAAGCACTTGAGACAGATGTCAAAGGATTTGACTGGTTAAAAAAAAAAAAAAAGAAGGGCTGTGTCCATTGATGGCCATGGAATTGTAGTTGCAGTTAATCCACATTTGGCTACATGGGATCAAATGATGATACACTCTAAATACACTTAAGAATAGGTTGTGTGAGATGTAGTGTGCCTTCTGCATTTATATCAACTTTTTTGAATATATACAGGTCCACACCTGAATATGGAACTCTGAGATCAATCAAAATCAAATAAAAATTGTGTGATGTTAGAAAGAAAATTCTGTATGTTCATCTATTCCTTCTTCAGTCTCATATCTGATCTTTGTAATTTTTCCAGTGAAGCCCGTGACTTACTGCCCTTCATGTACAACTTGGGAACACAATCATTTTAAAAATTATTACATACTTTTAAACATTTTCATCTAATATTCTGAGTAACAGGTGCTTCAATTACCCATTTTAATTTCAAATGAGAATAGTACTCTGAGGGTGTGGTAGGGATGTTGTATGTCCTTATATTATGCTTTCTTGATTTTTCTGTTTTGGTACATTAGTGGCAGTGATGTGTAAAAAACGATTAGAGAAATAAACTCAGATAGTTTGAATTGGTAGAGAATTTGCTCTCTCAGTCTTTTAAATGTATAGTCCAAATCTGCTTCTGTTACAAAATAAGCAAAGCATAAAGTAGAAAATATGAAAGTTCTATTAATAATAAGTTGTAGCACCTTAGGGGTATTGATATAGATCCAAAACAACCCACTTGCTACATGTGGTGGTGTGTCTGACTGTGGAGAATCTTATCCTAAGCCATTTTCAACTGAGCGATCTGTTGAAAACAGGTACAGATTCTCTTTCTAACAATAGATACATGGGGTGCCATGGAAATATGTGGAATTTGTGCTCCTCTGTACATTTGTACATGGTGTGGGTACTTCCATTTTTGCATGTTGCATATACCTAGGGAGAAAGCCTTCAACGTCTGACAAAGACATTGGCTCAACATTCCAATTGCTTTTTAAGTCGACGACTGATTTTTGCTTCTTTATAGTTTGTTGTACTAGTAGGTGTGTGTGTATGTGAATGTGCACATACACAACTGTTTACATGAACAACTTTAATTCTTCCTGTACATTTCCATTGAAATATTTTTACTAAAAGGCCCATAGGATGGTATTTCATTGTCTATTTTTTTAAGATCCATTTGTTCATATTGCAAGGCCATTAGCTACTGCCCAACAATCCGTACATATTTCATCAGCATTCAAGAATTCAAATCTAACTTCTTTTCTACTGAAAAAAAAAAAAAAAAGCAAAACCTACTCTTAACTCTGACCTTCTGCTTCTAAAATTTTAACATCTGCAGGGTTTGTTGCAGTTAATTTTCAACCCACAATAAAAATTTTAATTGGAAAAAAAAAAAACAGGAGGACTGTTTTACTTCAGTTGGAATAATTATATCATTCAGTTTATGCAGTAATGGGGACAGAAAAGTCCTTGGAGTGCTTGACAGTCAGTCCTATAAGCAGTGAATTAATGGAATCATGAACTTTCACAAAGTGAATTGCTTTAGCATGCCCAGGACTGTACTACTTCCATTTTATGTGTCATTTTTGCTGGGTTGCTGCTTCTCTATCTGAATATTTCTTACATCACCTAAGACATGATTAGGATGCCGGGCCCCCAATTTAACTGTTGGAACAATGTATACGAACACCCCATAGCAAGCTAGTGAGTGTCTATTCAGTGGGCTATGAAAAGCAGCTGCATAGGTAGCCTTTGAGTGTAAAACTCCCATGAAGTGCACAGGCTAGATTGAGACTTATTTTAGTTGGACTTATCAGACAGTCTCTACTTGTAGTATGGATAACCACAGTCCTTAACCCTTCCCGTGCCTCTTCCTCAGGAAAATAAAGTCATGCAATCATCAATATAGTGCATTAACATACTTTAAACTTTTACCAAGTCCTGATTCACTAGAATATGGCAAATGAAATATTCCTGTAGCAAAGCAATAATTGTATACTAAAGTTAAATGTAGAAGAATGTCATGTGGGGTTGACAGATAAAACATGTTTTTTATCCCATGCAATATTCAAACATAATTATACTAAAAAGTATCGATTTTTACCTAAAATTTAAATTTGAGTGAGCTCCAGTGTTTTATTTGCCAAATCAAGAAACCCTATTTTTGTGCCTGGATGGTCTCTAAATTTGTACAGCAAAGAAAGCAACAGTCTTTTGACCTGCTGCCTCGCTTGACTAGTTGCTCTTTCTATGTAGCCTCCCCCATATTAAGTATAGCTGAATCAATCTAAGGAACTACCTGGTTTAATTTTGCTAGTCTGTTGTTAACCTCCAGGAACCATCTGTTTTGCATACTGGCCATATAGGACTGACAAAAAGGGGTTTGGGGGAATTAAAAGTACCCCTTTCTTTATTCCCTCAATCACAACAGTGAACTCTCAAAGCCTCCCTGGAAAACTATTGCATAAAGTTTTATGTAGAGCAGGAATGGGACAAGTGTTATATTATGCTTGGTAATTAACGGGTTGAAGAGCATGTTCAGTGTGTGGAACATGTCAGGGAAATAGGTCCCATTTTCACTCAATATCTACTCAAATTACTTACTCAGTCTAATCAGTCTAGTACCATTTTCCAATTTGTGACTCAAACTTCAGTTTTTTCTACCACACATGTACAGATGCTCCTAGCTTTGCCTTCAGGCCCATCGGAGTGCTATGTGTATCCATCAGAGACTACTGCAGACATAATGAAGCCCTATATCTAGAAGTCCTAAGGTTTGTTGCATACCGCCCCTTGAACATGTCAATCAATTTTTTGTATATGAAGACTCCACTCAAGGGTTGGCCAAGCAAATTTAGGTCTTTTGTTTTCTGTTTGTTTGTTTGTTTTGTTTTTATATTTCTCTTGCTTTAGAGTATAAATCTACGTCATACTCTCCAAATCCCTGCCCATTTAATTTATTTTATTCTAAGTTATAATCCTCATAATTTGCTTTGAATTCCTTTAGGCAAAAATAAGGAAACAATATTTGATGTGACAATTTAAGAGGTAAGTGGAGCAGATCTCTTAGTTTCCCACCCCATCCTATGTTGCTAATGAGCTATAAATTCCTTACTGGGAACCCTGTCAAGTTTCTCTGTTTTTATCCCAGTCTTTGAAAGCTATCTAAACAACTGCATTTAGCTTTGTTAGGCTTCCCCTGTCATTTTCTTCTGTATCTTTTCTATTTCTTCACATTATGCTGGCTTTTAGCATTTATTTTTATCATATCATAGAACTCCCCATGTAAATAACCACTTATTACTTGCTAAATATTCACTTGACCCAAAAACAAGATTGTGTAAGTCTTAAAAGATTGGGGGATCTTTTCTTGTTACTTCAATTTATATAATGGTCTCTTTCAATGCATTAAATTAAATGTGTCCCTCTTGTAATCATAAAACCAGTTTAGAATTGCCTGCATGTATAATACGTCTACTGTTTTAAAAGGAGTCTGGGCAGTTACTCCTTTCAGGATAGATCTGCCAAAATCATGAGATCCTGGCAAGTAAATGAGACATTCAAGAGCTCAAAAACAGCTCCCCTCAATCTCTTTTTGTTACATTTGGATGTACTCTGGCATTTGAGGCATCACTTACCCAAAAAGGGTTTTTCAGTCATGAAAGAGCTCCATTTTGTACTGCAAATATTACATAGTAAGTAGTGACATTTTCCAGCGTGCTAGGTTCCCCCACATTTATAAATGCTGTTTATTTTCATAAACAACTTAGGCAGACTGAATAAATCCTGATGAAAGCATAGATAAGGACTCTATTATCTTGTCATTAAAGAAAAATGCCATCAAGAGGTCTGACTAGCAAGTGAGAAATGAGATTTGGCTTGGTCATTTTTTTTTTCTTTATTTTCTTTCTTTTTTCTTCTCTTCCTGGGATCCAAATGTAGGAAAGATGTTAAAAACTAGTTGTTAATTATCTACTTTTTAATCATGCTTGGATTCAGAAGCATAAAATAAAATAACTCTTTACGCATAGTTAGTTATATAGCAAACACTTACATACCACTTATTATATGGCAGACACTAGTCTAATCATCTTTACACATAATGTTTCATTTAATTGAAAACCACTAAACAATCCTATAAGGTAGTTATTATTTGGTCATTACTATATTCATTTTACAGATGAAGAAACAAAAACGAGGTTAGTAACCTGCCCAAAGAAAGTAGAAGACACAGATTTAAATATAAGCATCCGGCTTCAGGACTCATTGTTAATCACTACTTTTTAAGTAACTATGTTTAAAATTATTAATGAAAATGTGAGTTTTTGACATCATTACACGAGAAGGAACATCGTGTAACACTTGGTGGACTATCTGTCTAGAGCTTTATTCTGGCCACACCAACTGAGTGAGCTTTGTTATGTCTGTTAATTACCTTTTGTTTTGTAGTATTCTCCTTCAGACAATGTAGGAGATGTTCATGGATGTGTAAGACTTGAAGAATCTCGATTACAGAAATGTAAGCCCCAAAATACAACACTTTGACGCAAGAATGCTCTTTTAGTGCCACTAACTATAAATTCTGATGTTTCGAAAATGTGCAAGGGCCAGATATTAAGAGAAAGTGGACAATGAGACACAAGTAGTGGCTTAGGAATAAGTTCCCTGAACCATGTTGTAAATAGACAAGCAAACAAACAACACATTCATACACAGTGATAGATGATAGACAGGTAATAGACAGCTAGATAAATATAGATAGATAATAGATATCTATCTTCTATTATATTTCATTTATTCTCTTATTAATTCCAGAAATATTTATTTATCATCTACTATGCTTTCGATGTGCCAGTATTGTTTTAAGCACTGGGTATATAGGTAATTTTAGTTAAATATGGACATTTATAATAGCTATAAGATATCTCAATGTAAATATAAACTAATACATATTTACTATATTTTAATAATATTTCAAAATCCAGTTTATCTATGTAAGGGCCAATGTTTGAAGACATTGAAAATAGGTATGAAGTATTTTCATTGAAGAAACAATTATTAAATGCATAGTACCTCTCTGGTATATTACTAGGTTGTGGGAGTACAATAATAAATGAACTCTAATATAAAATAGGTACTATACCCAGAATTTTGGCAGAAAACTACATTAATCAATTTAAATGACTAACAACTGGGTATTAATTATCCATTAACTAGTTTATTTGTTCATTTAATTATGCATATTGTTAAGAAATTAGCATTTGGGCAGAGGAGGTAAAGAAACCATTTGAGAACAGAACAGAAAAATACATGGGAGAAAACACAATTTCTCTTAATTCTCATTATAGGTTCTTAGTTGAGACACTTTTCTGAAAACAAAAGTCAAATTAACAAAAGAAAAACATGTAGAAATGTATTGATGCCTGCTGTACTCATCACATGGGAGAGACCTCGGTTCAAAATTATTTCTATCTAAAGAGAGTGGCTTGGGGGCTTTGCTTAAATAGTATTTTCACAAAAAGCCATAAATCCTAAATAATACCTAAACAAAGCAAAGAGCAATTAATAGTCTTTTAAAGGGTGTGAAATTGTGATAAGATGGTAAAATTTGTTTCCAGGTTCCTCTGGTGACTGCTAGTGCCTTCTCTGAATGGATAAGCAAGTGCCCTCTCCAGAAAGGAAGGATAGATTTCTACCAGTAGGCAAACAGAGGTGGTGGCAGAGTGTTTCTCTGTTTTAGTGTCTTTAACTTAACAATACTCAATATTTAGGAATAAGTATCTGGTTTCCTTTAGTCTCTTCTTTGAAACTTTGCTTTCAAAAAGTTTTACATATTAAAGTTTCACATGTATGTTGGTAGCTTTAGAGAAATTTGGGTTAGAGGTTTTAAGATAAGAAATTGGCAAAGTGGAAGAAAACATGGAACCAGAAGAAACAAAAAATTTGAATACATTGTTGCATATCTCCTACTGAAACAGTCTTTTAGTCTTGAAAATGAAAGTCAATTCAGCTGAACAGTTGTATCTCATTCCAAGAGGTGGTGATTAATGTGGACTTTCATTAAAGGTAATTCTCTATGTGGCATAGATAAATAGGTATTTAGTAAGAGGCATTTCTAAGGGAGCAAAAGAAAAACAAAGGTTAACATCTGGAGTAGTCTACAAACCAATCTCTGATTTCTCAGCTTCAGTCTCTGAAGTCAGTCAGCTGAGAATTTGAGATTTGTGCTCTGAAGTATCTACAGTTGGAGTGAAAGTAAACAGTGATGATCTGACAGATTTTCCTGGATTGTAGTTTGCATCAGATGTCCCAGTAAAATTTTGTCCATAAATAAGTTGTGTTACTTCTCCAGTTTATATCAAGTTGCCTAACCTTAGCTTGTAGGGCTTCAAGAAAAGCACAATTTAAATTTCTAGTGATTTTAAGTCGGAAAGGAGGTGGGAGGAAAATTGGAGACATTAATCTGCTGAGTTGTAGGCAAATGTTGAAGTAAAGTAAAAATTCAATATTCAGTTTAGATAATAATAAAATAAGAATAAAGAAAAAACCCACAATGGACAGAGCTAGAATCTCAAAATAGGTATACTATAGTTTTCTTCTGAAACATAACTTTTTCCCAACGATCCCCTCCATTTTTACTAATTATATTTAAGGTAAGGCCAATTTAGTTGTAACATAAGTTTTATTTAGCCTTAACATATGGCCTGATTTTTTTGCATTAAGTACAGCAAAAATAGTTATTTGCCACATAGTTTTTTGTTTTTATTCTGTTATGCTCGATTGATCATAATGAATCTCAGATTATAGTTTTAAAAGCCTCTCCAGGCTATTAAGGCAACCCATGAACTCACCATCAGCTTTTGCCTGTAGTATCTAGGTGAATTCTTCTTTTTTAAGGTCCCCCAAATATTTTGAGGTTCTCGAGCTTGTCAAAAAGTGACATTTTTTACTTAATATAAGGCTAGAAAGCTTGCAAGGGAAATATGTAGATGAAGTACCAGGCCAGCTCTTCCAAGGGATTAAAAGGCTTCTCAAAGTTAATGTTAATTCCTTAAAGTACTCTGGTCATATTTGAAAATATGGCATCCTGGTCAAAGCCTTGCTCATATAACCTATACTTCCACTTATCCTGCTTCAAAAAAAGTGAATTCTTGTTGAATTAATGCAAATAAATATATTGTCAAAAATTTAAGAATACTCACAAATAGTTTCTTATTTTGGAGAGATCAGATACAAAAGTAAATTTTTCAATTTTGTTTAGAAAAGTATATTTTACCTAATTTTCATAAGCTATGTATAGCATATAAAAAGAAAAAAAAAGTCTTGTTACTCTAGAAAACATAAAAGAATTAACAGTGACTGAAGAAAAAGGAAATAAATCATTTTAGCCTTCTATCACTTTTATTGTATGTAATTAATTCTTGATCAGTTTGACGTTGTTTTCGCAATCTCTTTAAACCCATCAAGATTTTTAAGATTTGAATTTTGGAAGATTTTACCTAGTTCTGTGGTGTGAACTCGAAAGTTATCAGAAACTTGTACTAAAGAGGACATGTTATGGTCCTTTTTTATGAATTTCCTTGAAGAAGAAACAAATTTTAGGCTGTAGTCAATTGCAAACCACACTTTTTTGAAGAACAAAAGTAAAACAATACTTGTCAGTAGATGACAAAATATTTGGAATAGGCATGATTAAAGAGGTAATTCACAAATTTACTTCTGTGGCATACAAAAATTTAACATAATATTCAGAATTATGACTGATCACATATACCAAGGCATATCATTTTTTTAAGAAATCTTACCAAAAGAGAGCCCGCATAGCCAAGTCAATTCTAAGCAAAAAGAACAAAGCGGGGGGCATCACACTACCAGACTTCAAACTATACTACAAGGCTACAGTAATCAAAACAGCATGGTACTGGGACAAAAACAGAGATATAGACCAATGGAACAGAACAGAGGTCTCGGAGGCAACACAACATATCTACAACCACCTGATCTTTGACAAACCAGACAAAAACAAGCAATGGGGAAAGGATTCCCTGTTCAATAAATGGTGTTGGGAAAGCTGGCTAGCCATGTGCAGAAAGCCTAAACTGGACCCCTTCCTGACACCTTACACTAAAATTAACTCCAGATGGATTAAAGACTTAAACATAAGACCTAACACCATAAAAACTCTAGAAGAAAATCTAGGCAAAACCATTCAGGACGTAGGTGTAGGCAAGGACTTCATGACCAAAACACCAAAAGCATTGACAACAAAAGCCAAAATAGACAAATGGGACCTAATCAAACTCCACAGCTTCTGCACAGCAAAAGAAACAATCATTAAAGTGAATCGGCAACCAACAGATTGGGAAAAAATTTTTGTAGTTTACCCATCTGACAAAGGGCTGATATCCAAAATTTACAAAGAACTAAAACAGATTTGCAAGAAAAAACTAACGAGCCCATTCAAAAGTGGGGAAAGGATATGAACAGACACTTTACAAAAGAAGGCATACGTGAGACCAACAAACATATGAAAAAATGCTCATCATCACTGGTCATCAGAGAAATGCAAATCAAAACTACACTGAGATACCATCTCATGCCAGTTAGAATGGCGATCATTAAAAAATCTGAAGACAACAGATGCTGGAGAGGATGTGGAGAAATAGGAACACTTGTACACTGTTTGTGGGAGTGTAAATTAGTTCAACCATTGTGGAAGACAGTGTGGCAATTCCTCAAGGACCTAGAAATAGAAATACCATTTGACCCAGCAATCCTATTACTGGGTATATATCCAAAGGATTACAAATTGTTCTACTATAAGGACACGTGCACATGAATGTTCATTGCAGCACTGTTTACAATAGCAAAGACCTGGAACCAACCCAAATGCCCATCGACGATAGACTGGATAGGGAAAATGTGGCACATATACACCATGAAATATTATGCAGCCATCAAAAACGATGAGTTTGGGTCCTTTGTAGGGACATGGATGCACCTGGAAACCATTATTCTCAGCAAACTGACAGAAGAGCAGAAGATCAAACACCGCATGTTCTCACTCATAGGCGGGTGTTGAACAATGAGAACACATGGACACAGGGAGGGGAGCACTACACACTGGGGTCAGTTGGGGGGAAATAGGGGAGGGATGGTGGGGGGTGGGGAGCTGGGGAGAGACAGCAGGGGGAGAAATGCCAGATGTAGGTGATGGGGAGGAAGGCAGCAAATCACACTGCCATGTGCGTTCCTATGCAACAATTTTGCATGTTCTTCACATGTACCCCAAAACCTAAAATGCAATAAAATAAATAAATGGGAAAAAAAAGAAATCTTACACAATTTGGAACACATATTAACAACACATTTATATGAACTTAATTCAAGGAAGGTTAAACATTATTTCCAATTTGACAATCCCTCTCACATAGTTTAACATACCAAATAAACCTATTCTTGCCTCTCTTGGACTTTTTTTGGATAACTAACAGTTAGTTTGAGATCAAAAGGACAATTTAGAATTTGAAATTTGATTTTGTGAAGCCTGTTCAAAAAATGTCAAAGGTTTAAAGTACTTGATCAAAATAGAATCACAGGTCCAGTCAAAGAGACAATTAACAGATTTCAACAAGTAAAAACCTTTATTCTTTGAAGCGGAGAAGTCTCAATTTTCCAAACAAAAACCTAATAAAGACAGCATTAGGTAAAGTCCTCCCTCTTGTTTTAGCAGTTTACTCAGAAGGTGAACCAAAGTCTTTTTAAATCCTTAATTAATATTATACAAACAATTTTGTCCAAAAGAGAAAACCAAATCTACCTTTGTGTTAGTTGTATTAATACTAAACCTGATTTTCATATATCCTTATAAACTAATATACCTAATCTCAATTAGCTTTGACCACATGATTTTTCTATAAATTTTCTATAATCTTTTACATTTTATCTTCATTATTTTTCTCCAACTTTCTAGGTCCATTTCATTTGTCTGTCTCATATTTTCTTTCATATTTTGTGAAAATAACTTTGAAATAACTTTTCAACTAGACAAAATTATTTTTTAAAGAAAAACATGTGCTCGTACTTCATAACCTCATTAATAAAAAATCCTGCTTTCCATGTATAGTCTGTATACAGAATTGAATCCTTTTTTATCTCCCTAATTAGTTACCATATATTAGTAAGAATTTTACTCTTAGTAACCTTACTTTGCAATAAAAATCGAAGAAGTAAGCAATTTTTAACATCGGTTACACACTAATAATTTATGAATACATATTTTATTAATTTAAAAAATGTAAGATTTCAAATGAAACAATTTTTCAACATGGAACAGAACATATTTACTAACAGAACTAAATGTGTTCTGTTTTTCTGAAATAATAAGCCAAAAATATATAAGCTTCAACTCATGTAATAACTACTATCATAGTATTATATCTTGGAAAGGATCTAGATTTTCAATGACTATTCATTATTCACTTTAATTTAGCAAAATTCTAAGGGTATGGTTACCAAAAAATTTTGAGAAACCTTTTATGTAAATATTTTATAAAATTTAATTATTATTAAAAACTTTATAAACTTGTATCTAATTTACATCTATTTATTTAATTTCAAGAATTACATTTGGAAAAATTTTATAAGACATTAAACAAATCTAGTCATAATCTCAAATTAAATTTTATATTCATCATATTTATATGTTTGTTAGGCAAGTATCATAATAGCAAGAATTTTAAAGTTACATATATGTAAACTTTTCTGATAGCTCAGAAGACATAGTTATTTTTATTAAACCAACAATATTAAAAAGTTATAATTATTGAAACATTTACTTAAGTCATGTAAAATATCTAGGATCATTTATTTAACTTATGACTACATCTTTAAGTTAACTTGGTAACATATACACAATATTAAAATGTATGTATAGACATATACATACATGTCTCTACATGTGTCTCTATATGTATAGACAGACATACATGTCTCAACATATAACACACATGTGTACATATTTATATATCTAAAAGCTGAAGAGATGAAAGCTCAATGCAAAGTAGAGTAGAGATTTAGGTTTGAGAGTAATCTGTTCATTTGCAACTCTTGGGGTTCCAAGAGGAAAAACAGAGACTCCCCCCATAGAGAAGCATCTGGGCAACTTTTTCTGTTTTCGCAAGGCATCCCAAGGCTAGGGAAATCTTTAGGACCCCTCACGTGGCAGCATGGGTAGCAAGAGAAGGAAAGAGAGAGGTAAATGAAAAAACAAATATTTGAGACAAAAATCACCTCACCAAAAGGAGTAACAGACAGCTGGAGGGGTTTCAAAACAACAGGAATTCAGTCAACTTAGAAGGATTTAAGGAGAGAGAATGGAGGCATTAAAAAAATATATATATATATAAACATATGTATAAAATATATACAATATATAAATATATTTTGTATTTATAGTTATAATTATATTTTATATTTAATTTATTTTATAATTTTAATTATAATTAATTTTTGCAATCTTTAAATATCATAATCAAATTATATATTTATAAAATTAAATATGTATAAATATATTATATAATTTATTATAAAATATGTTTATATATAAGTATCTATGTTTGTATAAAATTTTTGTATTAAAATATATAAATATATAATATATAAAATGTATATATGTGTACATATATACATGTATAAAGCATATATATATATACATTTATATACATATAATTGAAAGCTGACATTTAGGCTATATATATGTGTCCGTGTGTATATGTATGTATGTGTGTGCATATATGTGTATATATGAATGTTTATATGTATACATATGTGTATATATGTGTCTGTATGCATATTTGTGTGTATACGTGAATGTGTATATATGTATGTGTATTTACTATATGTGTGTATGTGTTTGTGTATATACATATATATACACAAACACATACACACGTATACATACACAAGCACACAAATATGTAGCCTAAATTCAGCTTTCAATTGAATCAACTTTTGACTAGAGACCTCTTAAAATTATTTTTAGCTGGTCAAACAGCAAACATTCCTTGTTTTGGCTTTTCCTTTCTGAAGTTTAACTGTTTCAAATCTGACCTTAACTGACTGCTTTGCTAATTCCTGAGATGTTAAGATTTCAAAGACTTGGTTAAAATTGACGTCTCTGAGGAACCGAAAGCACGCTCTAAATACTTTCAGATAGAAAAGTCCCCATTCCTGCCGTGCATGGAGGCTCAAGCCTGTTATCCCAGCACTTAGGGAGGCCGTGTGGGCGGATCATTATTTCGAAAGATGGAGACCATCCTGACCAGCATGGTAAAATCCCGTTTCTACTAAAAATACAAAAATTAGCCAGGCATGACGGCGTATGTCTGTAGTCCCAGCTATTGGGGAGGCTGAAGCAGAAGAATGACTTGAACCTGGGAGGTGCAGGTTGCAGTGAGCCAAGATTGCGCCACCGCACTCCAGCCTGACAACAGAGCTAGACTCCATCTGAGAAACGATTAAAAAAAAAAAAGAAGAAAGAAAAGGAAAGTTCATAGGTATACCTACTTTAATTGTGATTCAAAACCAGTAAGCCTTTTTATGGCTTATAATTAGATGAAAGAATTAGGTTTCCACAGAGGTTGCAAAAATGTAGTTCTCCCTCAAGATCTGAAGCTTCTTCCAAAAATGGGATATAAAGATCCTCACTACTAGCAAGGAAATGAACACTGAAACAATGAAGACAAATTCCTGAGAGCTGACATATTTGGACAAAAGGATATTTCACAACTCATCGTGAACTCCCCACCTGTTTGCCTGACATAAGCTCTGCAATTTATGGTCTCTGGGGTGGCAGAGAACAGAGAATCAATTAACTATTAACAAAGTCAAGCTTTTCAAGAATCAAAACAGGAAGAAAGGAGAACTTATGATTTTACTCTTTATGAAAAACCACACAAAGAGAGAAAATGAAAACAAAGAGAATTGTTGGAAAATTGAGTATCGATAAAGCCACATAAATACTTATAACAAATCCACAAAATCACAAATTCAAAAAACTAATTTTTTAATAAATGTTTTTCTCTTATGAGTATGAACCGGGAAAGGACAAGCAAACATATCAACCATTCTCTTTCAACCAGGTGCCACAGGTAGACGTCTGAGAATAGCTGTATTTGGTAAGGAATTTTACTCTTTTTTGCTGTTTTTTTTTTTTTGCCAATTTTCTCTTGGAATTTCATTCTTTTAGGTCTCATTTAGGATGCCTATACATTTTGACTTTTGTGAATAGTGCTACAATGTGTAAGCTTCTTGAAAGCATAACGTTTTCATCAGTCATTGCTATAACTTCATAACTTATAATAACATTTAACATATAAAAGTTAATCTATAGCATATTTTAATATGTAAAAGCAGACCATTATAGATTATATATTGAACAATGCATTCAGATTAATAAAATATACATAGTAGAATAAAAATATATATAAAATGATGTTAGTTTTGAAATCAGTATTTGGTTATACTGTACATGTAGATTTTCTGAAACAATGAATTTATAGTATGCATAGAAGTGATACATTTTCTTAAAAAAAACAGAACAAGTAATTCACAAAGTAAAAAATACAGACGTCAAATACCAACCAAACCAACAACATCCACTGAATTGCTTTCTTCAACAATATAAACACAATTTTCATTTATTCTGTTCATAGTTTGCCTGTTTTATCTGGATTTTAAGCTCTTGTTCTATTGTCTTCGTATTTTTTTTTTTTTTTTTACCTTTGGGCATACTGCTATCTATACTATCTGATACAGTGTAATAAGTTTATTACCTGGAGTTATGTTTCTTACAGACTGAATTCTTTATCTACATGCTACATTATTTTCTTTCACTGTTTTAGGAGAACATAACTGTAATTATTAATAAGGCCTAGTGCCTTCTTTATGGTTAAGTTTTGTGGATAGCTTTCTCTAGAACTTCCCACTTTACTCTGATTTAGTGTAGCTGAAGTCTTCCTGACACCCTTCCCACTTGATTTAGATTAGTTTATTTTTCAGCGTTAAGCTAGAGCTTGAAGGCTAAGTTTGCTTTCCGTTTTTTTTTTTCTGAAACACAAAAGCATGAGGGATTGGAAAGAAACAGAGCTGAGCCTCTCTCTGGGTATGGGTTTTTGGGCTTTGTATTCTCCTGAGTCCTAATAAATGCCCACTGGGATTCATTCCACATAGTAAAAAACATGAAAACTTTTGAGACATTTAATTGTTCCAACAACATCTGCTTATTTTTTATTATCGCCAAATTAAAACATATAATTGAGTATACAAAATACTCTTCAACTCAACTTCTCTGCATCAGGAAACTAGGATGTTATAGTGAAAAAAACACAAAAAACAAAAAGAAAATCACACAACTCTTTATTAAACCACACAGTTGGCTCTTTCATAAAGTACATTCCTACCCATTTTCTCTTTTATTGTTACTGGTAAATTAACTATATTCTCTATTATTTTCTTATTTGTTAAATTATGAGGGTTTTTTCTCTGACTTTTGAAAGTTTTCTTTGTATTAATGCCTCATTTACTCTTAGTTTTTTAACTATAAAATTGGAGTTATGACAATATTCATTTCATCATCTTGTTCTGGATATTACTTAAGAAAAGGAACCAGGCACAGTGGCTCATGCCTGAAATCCCAACACTTTGGGGGGTTGAGGAGGGCAGATCACTTGATCCCAGGAATTCGAGACCAGCCTGGGTGGTGAAACCATGTCTCCACTAAAAATACAAAAATTACCCATGCATGGTGGCGAGTACCTATAGTCCAGCTGCTTGGGAGGCTGAGGTGGAAGGGTCACCTGAGTCCAGAATTTCCAGGCTGCAGTTGAGCCTATATTGTGCCAAAGCACTCCAGTCTGAGCAACTGGAGTGAGATCCTATTAAAAAAAAAAAATGAGAGTGTACTGTTTAGTATAAAGTGTTACACAAAATTGTTGACAATTGTTAGGATTATTGTTTTATATATGCACACATAAAGCATTGTTATTATGAATTTCTTACTAAGACATGTAGACTTGGATGCACAAGATTAGGTGAGAGACAGATGGTATTTTTAGTGTATTTATCATAAAAACTATCTTTAGGTATTTTCTTGAAATGAGAAATTAAGTATATTTTTAGGTTACATATAAAACATACATATATTTTAGAATGGGTACAAAGAAACCTTGACTTCTAAAGTAAAGGTAACATTTTTAATTTTGGAAATTGTATTCTAATGAAGCAGATGGAAAAGCTGTAGGTAAACTTCAACTGCCATTAATTATGTATATCTGTTGGATTTCAACAGCTGGTATCATTATAAATGTTATTAGCCTTATTAGGCATGTATGTAGCATTTTATTGCAAGATGTTTTATAGCCTTTAATTAGTTCATAACAGTCTTAAGAAATGGGTAAGAGTGGTTATATCATATTTCAAGAAATAAAAACCAAACTTGCAATAATTATCTCTACAAGGAATGCTGTTGGTATTTTACATATAGTATAAATAGAAATTCTCTAATAAGTGCTTATAATCCTACTCTCTGCTCTGTATGAAATTCAGCTTTTACCTAAATCTTATGATGTTATTTGATCACCATATTTGTTCATTTTCCTGACATGAGACAATTCTCTTTCATTCAGTACTTTTTGAATAGTCTTTTGGGGAATGAGTGTTAGTTTTGCTTATTTTTTTCTTTTACAAAAACCACATGGTTTTCTACAGGAACATAGCTTTAGATAATTTATTTTAATGTTAATTTTATAAAAATGGAACAGCAGCATAAGTCTACATATTTAACTATTAAAATATAAATTCCAAAATAGCCTTTGACATAAACTATAAAAATTCCATTCACAATCTGATCAAAATTATATGCATTAAACAAACCTAACACTCTCACCAAAACTATTTGTGCTGATCAATCAATCAGCAAAAACTGGCTGGCATTAATCTAGGTATCACATGCTTTGGTCTCAAAACTGAGGTTAATAGAATGGATTAGATAGTAAAGACTACCACTTTTGCTCTGTTAAAACAATGAAGACTCAAAGTGATTTAATTCTCTGTATAGAGTTTTTTGCATATTTAAACACCTTGAAAATGTTTAAGCTATATTGATGATTATGTGACAATTAGAACACGTATGGATAGTAAAATGAATGACTAATTCGTTTAAAGTTGATAAAATAATTTATATGAACTTGATACTGTTACTTGACACAGTGTATTACTTAACTAGCTAAAATTAGTTCATTTAAACATTTAAGATGTTAATTAGCAGGTTATAGGCAATTGAATCTATTGTCAACTTTTCTGAAGTTAGTATCTCCATCTCTCTTATTTACCTTCTCATGACTACAACTCAAGAAAATGCATACCTCACACATGGACAAGTGTAAGTCAAGCGGTACTGTAAGGAAAAATAATAAAAAGAGTTATTGATGCATAATTCTTATTAGAACAAAACTAAACTATACTCCTTATATATTTTTGGAACAATCATCAGGGTAAATTTTAAATTTTCATATGGGTTTATTAACTTGAGATAGGTCAACTGAAATAAAAACTATATTATTGCACTTGATGCTTGCCTATATTGCTCCAGGGAAAGCACTGCAGACTAACCATTGCCACAGGAATTTATTAAACAGCTACTCATAAACGAACACTATCCAAAATTACAGAAACAGAATCAGAAGTGATATCTAGCGCTTGTGCTTTAAGGTCATAGTATTTGAGCCTAATATAACTATAAAAATATTCCTACTATAGATTAAAATACTTTTCATTGAGACAAAAAAGCTTAAGCTCAGTGTATATAGAAATGAAAGCTAATATGTGACTTTTTCAGTAATTTTCCATTTCAATTCTGTAAATAACCACTACAGCATAAGCAAATATTTGAAAAATTGAATAAAAAGGCTTTGATTTTAATTTCATTGAATTATATGTGTAAATCAGATTGAAGACAAAAGATGTTTGAAACACAATTAATTTAAGAAAACCTTAAAAATTACAGGCACAGAGGATGTTAATAATGTGATAATTAAAATGAAATTCTCAATTATGGATGTATTTCCCACTATACTTTAAAAAGAACCCTTTATGAAGTAAATTTATTATTTACAATCCTTTAGATTATTTACAACCCTTTAGATTATTTACAACTTTTCAGGAACATATTGGTTTTGTTTTCTTTTGTTCTGTTTTTTTCCCTAGACGGAGTTTCCCTCTTGCTGCCCAGACTGGAGTCCAATGGCACAATCTCAGCTCACCACAACCTCCCCCTCCCGGGTTCAAGTGATTCTCCTTCCTCTGCCTCCCGAGTAGCTGGAATTACAAGCATACGTCACCACGTCAGGCTAATTTTTTATTTTTAGTAGAGACAGGGTTTCACCATGTTGGTCAGTCTGGTCTCCAACTCCCGACCTCAGGTAATTGCCTGCCTCGACCTCCCAAAGTGCTGGGATTACAGGCGTGAGCCACAGCTCCCGGCTAAACATATTGTTTATAAGGAATGCCTGAACCAAGTCATTTCCTCTTTAACAGAAATAAAGGTAACTATCAATGCAATTAACTTGTTTAGATGGGTCACCATTAATAAAAATTTACCCACTGTTGATTCGTTATGTATCTTACAGCAGTGATTCCCAACTTTGCCTCTTTTTAAAATCAACTGGAGAGTTTAAAAATCTGTGTCCAAGTTGTTTGTGTGTTTGTGTTTATCAGGGTTCTCAATACAAGGTCAAAGATTAGAAATCAGTTTTTTAGAATAGTCGTTTGTCAAACTTAAAATGCAATTTCCAATCCAAGAGGTCTGAGACATAGTCCAAGATTTTGTATTTCTAACAAGCTCCCAGGTGATGTGGTTTCTGTAGGTCCTTGAAATTCAATCTTGAGAAGCAAGGCTTAAAAGAACCTTTATCAATACAACATTACTCAAATATTATGTGATAATGTGTATTTTTCTGATAAGAGAAAGCAGAGCTATAGGAAATTTGTGATTTTTTTCTGTAATTGGTAATTTGTTATAGTCTTATTAATTTTAATAAGGCTTAAAAATTTGTTGATCACAGCTTAAATTATATTACATTGAATATAGATATTTAGAAATACTGATGTAGCAAGACATACTGTTCTTTGGATAAATGGTTC
The DNA here is from genome assembly GCF_009761245.1 of Sapajus apella. Taxonomy (NCBI): domain Eukaryota; kingdom Metazoa; phylum Chordata; class Mammalia; order Primates; family Cebidae; genus Sapajus; species Sapajus apella. The sequence continues at coordinate 36,785,401 of NW_022436948.1, forward strand.
TGTATGTTAAGCATGTTCTAATTAATTAGAGATTTTATGTTTTATAGTATTTTCAAAGATTTAGAACATCTGTAGTATAATTCATTTTAGTACCTAGAAATTTTAAATGATTTTATTAACACTTCCAGAAAATTTGTCTGATTTTTAAGGTATTATTTCATTTGAATCAATAAAAATTTAGGGTCCAATTATTTCATTTCATAACAATACATTACAAACACTATTCATCTGAAAATCTCAAAAACCAAAAAGTATAGGTTGTTGGTAATCTACAGATTGTTTAATTTTAATATATTTTGATTTGATTAACCAAGGATTAATTTTAAAAGGGATATAATCAATATGTATCTTATGCCTCTAATTTTGCAAATTGTGTTCCTTTTACTGTATGCTGAGAACATACTAATAACATTAATCTGCTTCTTTAAATTTATTTTCTTCTGTTACTTATATTCAGTTGAAGAATCTCATTTGCCATCACTTAATTACATTTTATTAATCAAAGCAATACATTTATGTAGTCATTTCTTTCCTAGTTATCTTCAATCTGATTAATACATGCAACTGTTTTAAGTGATCCTGTAAGTATACCAAACATGGAGTGAAATGATTATTAAACCCATTTTGAATATTGACATCCTGAGTTAGAAGAATATTCCATTAAAATCCCCTAACAGTGTTTCTTAACTAACCGTACCACTTTATAAATTAGAGTAGGGTGTGTTACTGCCATTTAAATACTATTTTTTTCCCCTTTATTTATTTTATTGCATTTTAGGTTTCGGGGTACATGTGAAGAACATGCAAAATTGTTGTATAGGAACACACATGGCAGTGTGATTTGCTGCCTTCCTCCCCATCACCTACATCTGGCATTTCTCCCCTTGCTATCTCTCCCCAGCTTCCCACCCCCCACCCTCCCTAAATACTATTTTTTTTTTTTAGTGTTTTAGAATGACCACCACCACTAGCATCACCGCAATGGTAAGAAAAGTCTAAGTCATGATTTGTTCAGTACAGATGAGAGTGTTAAATTGAGAAAGAGGAAGTTGTATTAATATTCAGGATGAAACAGCCACAGAGCCTTTTTTTAAATGTATGAGCTAGGGGGAAGTGTGAAATATATTAAATTAATGTGTATGAAAATCACCTATTGAAAGCACACCTAAGGTAACATTCCCTAGAATTGTAAAATTTAGGTATTCATCAATGCGTTAAACTAGCTCACACTTCCTTGCAGTGGTTGAGGTGATTTAATTATTGTCATGTTGAAAAGACACATGTTATGTGGGTACATAATAACTTCCTGGGAAACAATGCCAATTAGACAGTCATTTCTATTACAGCTCCTGCAGTATGCATTGCTAACAAGGTCCACAAGTCATATCACCAGTCACCAAAGGGGAAGCATCCGTTTCTTTCTCTTATTTGAAAAGAAATGGAAAAAGCCATCCAACACAATACTCCAATCTTCCCTATTCAGTAGTATTGTATCTTTTCAGGCCTTATATGTCTTTTCTGCAGATATTTTTATAAGCTTCATTTTAGTTGCGAACAAAATGTATCCTAGAATTTTGAGAACTGCAAAAGTGAATTAAAGTCTATATCTAAAATATATAAAATATGTAATTTAAAAATATACATTATCATTTTTAGTTATTGCAAGTGTAGATATTTTATGTGGTGACATTAATAGCAAGGAAACATTACATTATAAATGACATTAAAATTGTATGCAAACTGCAAAGCTGAAAATCAGACTTAAATTTATGATTCTCATGTCTTTTATATTTTGGAATAGTTTAATACATACAAAAAAGTTGAAATATAGTACAGATATTTTCTGTGCACCCTTCACTCAGTATCCCATAATAATAATGTTTTGCTAAATCACAAAATTAAAATATTTATATTAATACTAAGCTAATAACAAAGCTAAAGGTTTTATTTAGCTATTACCAGTTTTTACTCTTCTGTTCCAGAGTTCAATCCAGGATGTAAAATTGCATTTGGATGTTATGTCTCCTCCAATCTTTAACAATTATTCAGACTTTCTTTGTCTTCAATGACCTTGACATTTTTGCAGAATGTTGGTAAGATACTGTCTAGAATGTCCCTCAGTTTGGGTTTCACTAATATCTTTTCATGATTAGATTGGATACACATTTTTTTGGGCAAGAATAATATCTGGCATTTGCTCTTCTCAGTGAATCATGACAAGATAATAGTAACGTATCTGATTGTTGCAGATGCTAACTTTGATCACTTGATTAAAATGAGATTTCTGATTTTCTTTTCTGTAGTTATTATTTCTTCTTTTATAATTAATGGATATCTTAAGAACGATCTTTGAGACTATACAAATATTTGTTTTTCATCAAGTTTTGATCACCAATTTTGTTATTCATTATGAATCTTGCCTTCTTTCATTATTACTGTGATGTTCTACTGGTGATATTCTTTTTTCCTCATTCATTCTATATTACTCATTAAAATTTTTCTGTAAGGAGGAGCTGTGCCTTGTCTTTCAATAATCTGTTCATTCAATTTGTGTAATTATTTATAAAAATATGAACTCATAGGTATTGATTTTATTCCATAGCTTATAATATTATTGTTATTGATAATGTTGTGGCTAAGTTTGTTTCAGGTTTGGTATGTGGAGTTCTTTCAGGATGTCTTGTATGCCCTTTCAACATGAGTGCATCTATGTCTAGTCCATGTCTGTCTGTCTGTCTGTCTGTCTGTCTGTCTGTCTATCTATCTATCAATCTATCTATCTATCTATATGTCTCAGCATTTCTCTACTGTCTGGTACCCTATGATTCTCCAGGCACAACTTGATTTTCCTTGCCACAACTCTGGAATCAATCATTTATCCAAGAAACCCTTGTTTCTTTTCTTAGAAAATTGTATTTAGAGACAAAAAAAAAGAGTGCATTAATTGTATTCATTGCTACAAATATGATATAATTTGGATATTTGTTCCACCCAGATCTTATGTCAAATTTTAATTTCAAATGCTGAAGAAAGGGCCTGGTGAGAGGTGTTTGGGTCATGCGAGTGGATCTATCATGGCTTGGTAAAAGTGTATGCCTTCTCACAGGATCTGATTGTTTAAAACTGCATGTCATCTCCCCAGCACATTCAATTTCTCTCTCTCTCTGTTTTTTTTTTTTCCTCTCTCTCTCTTTATCTCTCTCTCTGCTCCCTCAGAAGATACCATATCCCCCTAGTTCACTTGCTCCTAGTCTCATCATTTGATGTGCTGGCTCCCACTTTGCCTTCTGCCAAGACTGCAAATTTCCTAAGGCCTCTACAGAAGCAAATTGTAGCTATGCTTCCTGTACAGTCTCCAGAACTTTGAGCCAATTAAACCTTCTTTTAAATTACCAAGCCTCAAGTACTTACTTACAGCAGGTACAAAGAGTACATTGTTTCTAGGGCCTCTCAATAGAGCAAGGAAGTAGAATATTGTATACTAACTTACGTAAAATATATATTTTAATGACATTTTTACATTCAACACCAGAGAACTTATTTTTTCAACAATAAGAAACTAAGTTGTAATTACTTATTATTGATTGATTGATTAAAATCTAATATACCCATAACATAGTTTTAGAATTATAAACCTGTGAGTTAAACAATTACTAAATATTATTAAAAGAATACAGTATTTGTATAGAGATTTTTTTTTAATTTTATACCACCCATTGAAAACACTATTTTCCAAATAGTTACAGAGATATGTCTTTTTTCATCCCTACTCTCTTTGGTGTAATTATTAATTTGAAATATACTTAGGTTTATTTTTTACTGATTTTATTCTACTTTCAGTTTCCCTCTGTTAAGAATGAATTGTGATCCCCTAAAGCTTATATGTTGAAGCCCTAATTCCACTATGACTATACTTGAAAATAAGGGCTTTAAAGAGATAATTAAGGTTAAATGTAATCATAAGGGTGGGACTGTAACCAACATGACTGGTGTCCTTCAGGAATGTGGTAGCACAGTGAAAAAGGTCATGTAAAGACCCAGCATGAAGGCTGCGTTCTGCAAGCCAGGAAGAGAGGTCTTCTAAGAAACCAATGCTGCCGGCACTTGATCTTGAAATTCTAGTTTACAGAGCTGTGGAAAAATAAATTGTTGTTTCAGCCTCCCAGTTTTTGATATTTTGTGTCAGCTTCAGGAGACTAATATGCTCTCCTTTCCTATTTGATTTTTAAAAATTTAAACAATAAAATTTATTATTTGTGGTATACAATTATATGTAATCTAAAAATATTTTTATTAAAATAATAATATAGACTCACAAAAGTTAAAAGGCAGTACAAAGAGGTCCGAACTACTTTTTCACTTTTTCCTAAGGGTATTATTTTACATTTCTGTAATATCAAATTCAGAAAACTCATATTAGTACAAATCTACAGAACTTATTCAAATTTCATGCTTTCATGTATGTGTGTGTTTGTACATGTGTGTAATTCTGTGCAATTCCTTTATGTGATAAAGTTTGTATATCCATCACAATCAAGATACAGAGCTATCCCATCAACACAGAGAAATTCTCTTAGGCTACTCCTCTGTAGTTACATCCATGGCCTCTGCCCCTAAAATCTGACAACTACTAATCTGTTATTTACAGCTAAAATTATTCACTTCAAAATATTATAGAAAAGAAATTGTATAATATGTAATTTTTTTATATTAGCTTAAAAATTATTTTAATATCCCTGTGATACATCCAAGCCATTGTATCATTTATTCCTTTATAATGCTGAATAGTATTCAGAATTCTGAGAGTTTGACAAATGCATAGAGACATATATCTACTATCAGAGTCATAATACAGAATTTTACTCACTCTATTCTCTTATATTCTTTAGAAGTAACAACCCCAACACCTGATACCTACTGCTATGTTTTTGGTCTCTTACTTTTAAAATACATTTTCTATAATGTCCTATAAATTAGATTTTACAATATGCTGTAGACTGAATATTTGTGTTTTCCCAAAATTTATACATTTAGACTCTACTCCTCAATATAATAGTGTTAGGAAGTGAGGCATTTAACAGCAGATGAAAATTAGATGAGGCCATGAGGGCAGAATCTTCACGAGTGGGATTAAGGCCCTCATAAGACTCATTAGAGAGCTTTTTCTCCCTCTCTACTCTTCATCATGTGAGGATACAACAAGAGGTTTGCAATAATGTAACCCACAAGACGACAACAGAATTTGACTTGCTTGCACCTTGATCTTGAATTTCAGCCTCCAGTACTCTGAAAAATAACTGTCCATCGCTTATCAGAAACCCAGTGTATAGTATTTTACTAGAGTAGTTCAAAATGACTAAACCACAGTATGTGTCCTTTTCTGCTTTGCTTTCTTCATTTAGTAAATGCATTGAAGAATAATCCAACTTTCTACACAAATCAGTAGTTGGTTCTGCTTTTTGTAGGTAGATATTATTGAATTTTATGTGATACCAACTTGTTTTTCTATCTACTAGTTGAAGGAATTCTGAGTTGCTTCAAGTTTGGCACAATTATGAATAAAGTTTCTATAAACGTTTGCATAAAGGTTTCTCTGTCAACATAAATTTTCAACTTTATTAGACAAATGCCAAGGAGTAGGACTATGAGTTATATGCTAAGTGTATGTTTTCTTTTGTTAGAAATTGCCAAATGAATTTCAAAGTGGCTGTACCCTATTTTGCTTCCTTATTGATGATGACATCAGTGTCTCAGTTCGTCCAGATCATCCCTAGGTATCGTCAGCTAGTGCAGCCAGCCTAATAGATATGCTTTATTAAACTGCTGTTTTAATAAAGATTTTTCAAATAAGTAATGACCTTGTGCATCTTTTAATATGCATAATTTGTATTTATAAACTTTCTTCAGTAAGGTGTATATTCAAAACATAGGTCCATCTTAAAATTGGGCTAGATGTGTTGGTACAGTTGTCTGTTGAGCGTTCTTACACTGGGGTTACAATACTTTTGCCACAAATGTGATTTCCAAGTAGTTTCTTCCAGTCTGTGGCTTGTATTTTTTTTTCCTTAAAAGTGATGTTTACAAAGAAAAATCTTAATAAAGTTTAACTTCCTCTGTGTGTGTGTGTGTGTGTGTGTGTGTGTGTGTGTGTGTATTTAATTTATGGATCATGCTTTGGGCGTTATAGCTGAAAAAGTTTTCCTCAATCTTATGTTGTGTAGGTTTTTGCCAGTTTGCATCTTACAAGTTTTACAGTTTTCTTACATCTTGGTCTAGGATCCATTTTGAGTTATTTTTGTAAAAAATGTGAGATAAGGAATTAAATTTATTTTTTGTTTATTGCTATTGTTTGAATTCCCCCTCTAAAACTCCTTTTGAAACATAATCCCCAATGTGGCAGTATTGAGAGGTAAGATTAAAGATCTTTGATCAAAAAAATTAAAATCAAGAAAAACGAGGGGCATCTGTCAGTCATCTAAATATGATTAGTGTGGCTGCTGGTCTAAAGACTCAGATGACAGTCTTGCCAAGGAGGACTCAGCTAATCCCCCTGCACCCTCACAGTGCTGGGGATATTGGCTGTCTTCTGAACTGGCTTCCTTTCATGGAAAGCCTAGCCATCAGTTGGGGCTGAAAGAAGGTCCTAGAACAACTGAGAGTTTCTGGTCGAGGCCACATGTTAGCGTTACCTGAATGCCCTCAGACTAACTCCAGTCCATTGGGTATCAGCCACAGGATTTCCAAACTTTTCCTATTGCAGTTACCTTCTTTCCTTTCTGCAGTCACTACTCCCTCTCTGTGCGGCACAGAAAGTGCTTTTACAGCCTAGGCAGATAGTCCTGTTAGGCAGAATTAGTGGGTGCTTTAGTAACTAAGAATTTAGATCAAGGGATTGATGTTTTTGTGATTTTCTGGAAATGGGGATTTCATGATCCAGATTTAAGAGATTGTCTAACTACCAATAATGGCCCTTCCTTGGGTTCAACTTACATGGTGAGTTATTTCCCCCTAATGAATGCACCTCTCTCCATTTTTATTTATTTATTTATTTATTTATTTATTTATTTATTTATTTATTTGAGATGGGGTCTCACTCTTGTCATCCAGGCTGGAGTAGTGCAGTGACAGGATCTCAGCAATTCTCCTAACTGAGCCTCCTGAGTAGCTGGGATCACAGGCATGTGCCACCACATCCAGCTAATTTTTGTGTTTTTAGTAGACACAGGGTTTCACCATGTTGGCCTGGCTGCTCTCGAACTCCTGACCTCAACTGATCCTCATGCCTAGGCCTCCCAAAGTGCTGGAAATACAGACGTGAGCCACTGCTCCTGGCTCAGGCTGTTTCTTTTTCCATGTGAGGAGCCATAACTTCCCCGTTGGACTGGGTAGTCTCTCTATGAGGCAGACTAACTTTCTTTTAACTGGCAGGCATGTTATGGGGATGGCCTACCTTGCCCAAGATGTCTTTCTTTACCTTTGTCTGAAAAGCATATGGAAAAAAAAATGTCATTTCAAGGTTTAAAGTTCCACCTAGTGGAATGGGAATTCTCTTTATGGGGAATCTTGCTGGTTCTTTGCTAAAAACCTCTAGTTTTCCAACTCTTCTCTCTTTCGTGTGCTTCTACCAGTGACGTCGCTTTGCTCTCCCTTTGCGAGTGATAAAACTCTCTCTTTGACAGCAAGGAGGAAAATGTCTTCTGAAACCAAATTTTAGCCTCAATTCTGTCTCTATTAGCAGGAAGAAGCAGTCATTTGATTCCTACATTTTTTTGAGACACCTATTCTGCCTTCAATTAGAATGGTATTAAAGTGCCCACAGTCACACAGATTAAAAAAGGCAACTCAGGTGACTTGCCCAGACATGACCACAATAAAAATTTCCATCCCCTGACACATACTCAGTAAGGGGAACAAAGCAATATCGAGTAACTCAAGCTAAGGGCCCACATGCACATAGGGAGGAAAGGGTGGATCTACTAGAAATCTGTGGCTTATGCAAATGAGACACCCAGCCCTCAATGGTTTCTTATAAAAGCCTGTGCATTCAACTGTGAAAACTGCAATCCTTTCCTGAACCCGTCCCCACTGCAGAGAGCTCTCTTCTTTCTTACACCTATTAAACTTCTGCTCCTGCTCTGACTTCACCCCTGGTGTGTCTGCCTCCTGGATTTCCACAGTCGTGAGACCAAGAACTTTAGGTGCCACCCAGGCAATGAGACCATTTCATTCTGATGAGGCTTCAGATGGAACTGAGGAACAATGTACTGGAAACTGAAGTAAATGCCATCCTTGTTACAATTTGGCAAATATGTTGCCTTAACTGTGGATGCTCAAGGGCTTTGTGGAAGGCCAAATTTGAGAGTAAAAACTAGAACGCATGGCAGAAAAAAGTTTTTAAGCAAATTTTAGGAGCTACAAAGCTACTTCGTCTATTTACCTGAGATTTAGGAGCAAAAGAATAAGTTAGAACAGTTTAAAAATAAAAAGGGAAGCAGAGTGGAGAGATTTGAAAGAGTTTTAGTGTAGCCTAAAGAGTAAAACAAAATGTCTTCAGGAGAGGAAACCAAGGGTGTGGTGTGGATAGAAAAGAAGCAGGTGCCATTCCACAAGACACTGGAATATAGAACCTAAAGGCACGGTAGAGATCTTCAAGGCTTCTGCTCTCATCACAGGCCCTGAGGCCTAGGATGGCATAATGGCTTCAGGGGACAGACCTAGGGCCCTGTCCATGGACTGACTTCCCAGAGCTTCCTCAGTTCTCTGACTTGGAACCCTACACTCCAGCACAGCACTCAGTGGCTGCTCCAGTCATGACACAGCCCCAGGTGTGGCTCATGCTACAGCTCTGTAAAGCAGATCATAAAACTCAGTGGCATTCACTGTGTGCTAATACTGCAAGTATGCAGAAAGCAAGAGCTGCGGAGGATTAGCAGCCTACACCCAGATTTCAAAAGATGTCATCAAAATAATAGAGGTCAAGGGAAGAGACTTGTAGGAATGGAAGCACTGCAGAGAACCCCTACTAGAGCAATGCTGAGCAGAAATGTTGGGTTGGAGCTGCTGCAGAGTTTCTATTAAGGCAAAGTCCTGTGGAGTCTTGGGAGCAGGAAAGCCACCAAGAATCCAGAGCTGTAGAGCAACCAGCATCCAATACCAGTGTGGAAGAGCTGAGTGGACTGAGGCCAGCAAATCTAAAAAGGTAGGGATACCAAAGGCCTTAGGGGCCCTATCCCTGTATCAGTGTGCTTCATACTTGTTTAAAACCGATACCCTTTTCTTCTTGCTTTTTCTCCCTCTTGGAATGGAAAACTTTTGGGGTTTACTTGGGGTGGCTGGCAAAATATTAGGGAAATATTAGGGAAAGTTATTGATTATAGTCTCAAACTTTTTGGAAGGCCAAAAGGTTTTTCTGGAACAGGATAAAGGCAGCTGGTTCAATGATGTTAGCACAGGGACAAGATAGGAATGATAAGAGGCTTTCCCAGTTAAGCCTGTTTACCCCACTTTCCTTTGTCTCTCCTCTAATTTGTTTGTTCATGTAAACTTTGTGTGAAGGTCCTCTCAATGGGCAGTCAAAGGGGAATTACCAGTTAATGGTGTTTACTCTAGGCCCTGGAACCAAAAGCTTTTACCATTCATAAAACCACTTTTTCAACCATGTTAATTATCCACAAGTTTGTTTACTTAGAGCCTTTGTTATGAAATCCATACTGAATGAATGTGAGGATGTACAGGGAGTCTTGGTCAATTGGCTGCATTAGACCTCTGAAAGCAGCTGGTGACCATCCCTAGTCCACTTCAGTCAAGTGGGTGTGAGAGTGCATTTTTCCATCTGTAGTTGAGTCAGGGTCTGCAGGACACATCTCCATAGGTGGTGATTGACATCTCAGGTGGTAACCCCGATATGATCGAGGTCACAGAAAATAAACCTATCCTTTTGCTATCATTCTATCTTGGAAACTAGATAAATTGTTTTGAGATCACAGCTTCACAGATGAGTCTTTGGACTTCTGAAGTTGGTGCTAGAATGTGTTAAGACTGACTTTATGAAGATGGAATGAATGTTGGAAAAACATGAGCTTGGGGAACAAGGGGTGGAATGTTGTGATTTAATGCATCCCCTTCCATAGCTCATACTGAAACTTAACTTCCATTATGGCAGTATTAAGAGGTGGGTCCTTCATGAGGTGATTGGATTATGAGGGCTCTACCTTCATGAGCGGATTAATCTATTAATGTATGTATAGATTAATGGGTTAGTGGATTAATGAGTTACCATGGAAATGGAGTGTGTGTCTTTATGAGAAGAGGAGGAGGGACCTAATCTAGCATGGTATCATGTTATTTCACTCATCCCTGAGCTAGCACTGTATCATTTTAATATACTCAGCCCCCTTGCAATATCATGCCCTGAACTGCCTCAGGATGCAACAGAGTCCCCACCAGTGAGAAGGCTCTCTCCAGATGCACCCCCTGGACATTGAATTTCCCAGCCTCTGCAACTGTAAGAAACAAATTCCTTTAATTAAAAATTACCCTGTTTCAGGAATTTGGTTATAGGCAACAGAAATCAAAGCCATCCATTTATGGATATTCAATTGCTACAATCAGCTGTTTAAAATATTATCAATTCTTAACTTAATGCTTTTGCATTTATGCCATGAATAAACTCATCTACATGAAGTAAACAATTACCAGAAAATGATGAAGAAAATGGGCACAAGCAGCACCTTGCTACCTGTTTACCTGTAGAGGCCTTCAGCCAGAGCACTGGTGGTTCTACCTGGTTTTGGGAACTATGGGAGAGATAAGGAGAAGCCTTCTCTCTAGAAGAGTGCGGGGTGAATCACTAAAGGAACAAGGACAGAACAGAATATTTCATTCAGCAATAAATAGAAGCTTCTGAAGCAGCTGAAAGTTACATAAGGCCTACAAAAAAGAAATAGACACGAGCGAAGTAAATTTGGCAGTGATAAACCATTGGATAGCAAAATTAATAAAATAAATTCTTACATTTGAAAATGATATTGTGATTGAATTTGTATTCAACCAGTTGTATGTGAAGACTCCAAATTCTAAAATAATGCAAATCATTCTGACTGGATTTGTAATTAAATGCTAGAAAATGTATGGGAGAACTATAGCTAGTGCTGTTATATACACAAAAAACATGGCTAGGATCCATGTTATGTTCCTAGACATCAAAGAAAAATAAATAAAACGTCTACAGATTGACCAGAACTTAGCATCAATGTAAAAGCAAAATAAAGACAACCATGAGACCAAAAAGGAAAACAATGAAAGCATCAATTAAAAAAAAAAAAAAAAACAGCTGTAGAAGATCACAAAGATACTAATTCAGATTGTCTTCCACTATCCGACCATCTTTCTGTGTCAAGAAGCAGAGACAGGGCATTTACTCTTGATCTTCATTTCACAGAGCCAAGATCTAGAGAGTCCTTCTTTTGTTTTTAAAGAGGAGAAATCCAGCATTCTCAAAACCTGCATTGAAAGTAAAAACAAATATGGTACAATAAGCTACCTCTATTAGTGATAGTCTAAAGGTTTCCAAACCTACGCCTGTATCAGAGTGTAGAGAATATTCTCTAGGAGAAAAAAATAAAACAGAAGATGACAAAAAATAATTATTCAGTCATGTTCCAAATTGGGGTTCCATATATATTATATATGTTCTTTTCATTCTCACGAGAGCCAGGGCCATTGATCTTAATGAAGATCATATCCTCCTAAGAGGTGACCTAGTTCAAGCATATGGCAATTCCTCAAAAGGGAACCTTACCAAAGAGAAATGTCTTCTCTATGGAGCCATAAAACATGGAGATGTCCAGTGAGATGTCAGTATGCTTATCTGGAAGTAGCACATTGTACTCCTCATCTCCTCCAGGTCATCACGAAAACAACCTTCCAAGAAAAAAATCTGGAAAAGCTAGCAGATTATCTTCTTTAGCAAGTCCTCAAAGGTAAATGAACTGGCTGTTACCTCCAACAATTCCCTTACACAAAACCCCTCATTCATCAATATCATACTTTTTAACCACCTCTTAAATTAAGGAAATCACAGTCTGCACGGCAGAAATTCAGGATTTGTCTTTACCTCTCAGAGAAGTTTCCCAGCCTCCCAGAAATATTTGCCTACTTTATTATCAAAATATAAGAGAGATCCTTCCCTGAGCCAATATATCCAGGAGGCCTCATCATCATAACCAAACAAATGACATGCGCCATCACTGCAGCTGGAGCTCCCCAGATCACCTTAAGCCCCTTCCGTGTTTCTTCTCCATCTGATGCCTGTACTAAGAGGAGTAGCAACAGCATCATACCACATCTCCAAGCACTAGATCCATGACTCCAGGATCCAAGAAGACAAAATAATAGCTGCATCAACAAGCTTTCAGCCTGTAAAGAGGGTCTCATACTCTGTATTTATTTAAGAATTTTATGATTCATCAACCAAAACAAAACAAAGCAATCTTCAGCCCTGTTTAGTCTAAGTCACCCATTACCAGTTTTACAGTAGTTTTTACTGTACTAATTAGAAAGGCTAAAATCCCAACACCAAGCCTACCATGACCGTAAAATTTGAATCACAACAAATGTTTAAAGAAAACAAGATTTAAAAAGGGAAGACATTTTTTAAAAGGATAAGAAGCACAAAAAAGAACAAACTTAAGGAAGAAAAGGCCATGGACTCTATCCCCTGCATTCATTGCCGCTTCCACAACCACATCAGCGCAGGAAGAACCAGAGACAGAGATAGAGCGAAAGGGAGATTGTAAGTTTGCTGAGTCCTTACCAAAAGCAGAAGTCTGTACAGCAGGCAGACATGTGAGCCAATCAAACCATTTATCTTTATAAAGTACCTAATATCAGATATGTGTTTATAGCACTATGACAATGGACTAATACATTTAACCACCTCCTAGCTCTTTCTTTTGTAAAGGAAGATAACAAAAATGGTTTTGTAAAGAATCCCAGAATGATCTTTCATTTCTGTACAATTTTGTTTAAAACATTACACAAACTGGTCATATTTGTGTGGGTCTGTTTCTGAAATCTCCTCTGTTCCATTGCCTTTATCCTTTCACTGGTACAACAATGTCTTGATTACTGTAACATTCACTTTAGGTTTTGAAATCAGGTAATGGGAGTACTCCAACCTTATTATTTCCAAAATTGCTTTGTATATTTCTTTTTCTACATAAAAGTAAGAAATACCTTGTAAATAGCTACAAAAAATTATCATGTTTTCATTGGTTTTGCTTTGAATCTACATGTCACTTTGAGGAGAATTGAGTTTTCCAACACACATAAATGGTATATCTACCTATTTACATACAGAAGATATACAATTTAGAAGATGAAGAAATACTTCCCAGATAATGTTAAGAGATCCTCAAGATATTACAAGAAATAAACCACATTCTAGTAGCCCTTTAAACATAACACATTTGAATATTTTTATAATAGAAAATTTTAAACTACACATTCAATTTATTTTATAATAAAGGGAATATTGATATTTTCAGTTTCTTTTTGAATGATTTGCTCAGTGTTAACATGTATTTTTAATTTTAATAAATAATTATATTGCTTTTCAAGAAGGCTATTATAATTTACTCCTTCTAATGAAATCTATGACAGTTTGTCTCACCTACAGTGCTGGAGAAGTAGTAGTATTCACAATTTTTAATTTTACTAAACTTAGGTTGGTAAACATTATTTCATTTTTACTTTAATTTACAATTGCATGGTGAAGTGTGACTAAGTATATTTGTTACTAATATTTATTTGTTATTTTGAATTTACTGTTTTATAACTTGCCTAATCATACCTTTGCACAAATTTCCACTATACGTATTTACCAATGAGACTTGGATCATGGGCTTTATTATGGTTTAGTAGATTATGTGTTTGTTTGTTCTACTGTGTGTGGGGAGGTTTTGGATTATGGTATGTAAACTCCATTAACTAGTTATCGGAAAGCGAAAGCATGTAGACCACGTCTGGCCTATCTTTAGTTTTATAAAATATAACCATGCTCATTTCTCTATATATTATCTATAGTTAATTTTGCACTGTAACAGCAGAATTGAACAGAGTTGGCATTTTCAAAAAAGACTGTATTACCCACAAAAGTGAAAATAATTACTGGCTAGCTGTTTACAGGAAAAGTTTACTGACCTATGTAACAGACCATAGAATATAGGATTTAAAACTGAAAGGAATAAAACATACGCTTTAATTTCTTATTTGCAGATAAAGAGAAAATTAAATCATGACATTACTGGCCCAAATAATTGTATCTAGATACTGTTACCAAAAATAAGAACTCTGGCCTCTTGAGTTTTCTTTTACTATTTTTCTACTCTACTCCTATCTTCAAAATGGGTAGATATGGGCATCTATTATAGCAACTTCATTAAAAACAACCTTTGGTAAAGAGCTATTAAGCAGATTATAAACATTTTTACCACAACAGGATCTAGTCTGAATCAAAAATGATGTTTTATAAGATTGATTATGAAGTTCTTGAAAATATGATCAATATGAATACCTTATGTCAACCATCATCTGAGTAGAATCAATATCTAAAAAAAAACCACTAATCTTTCCAGGAGTTAAAGGTTTTTCCATTATAGTGTTTGACCGTGCTTACAATTATTTAAGTGTTCAACTCACATAGCAATATTTAGATTATAATGTATAATCATAGATATTATTACAGTAATATAATTATGATTAATTATAATATTAAGAATTTAGATCTAATAATAAAAATGAGCATAGCCAAAGAATGTTAGGAAATGACATCATACCTTTCTTTTATCATTCCTCAAACAGCCTACTATGAATTCTCTTGTTTTCCATCCTGAACTTTGTATACAGATAAGTAGATTTTAGGCACTTTCTTTTATTTAAGATGATTTAACGTATTAGTTTGTGGGTTATCATAACAAATACCACACACCGGAGGCAGAAATTTATTTTTTCACAGTTTGAAGGCTGGAAGTCTAGGGTCAAGGTATTAGCAGAGGTGATTTAATCGTGAGGCCTCTCTCCTTGGCTTGTGGATGTGTGACTCTTACCTTTGTCTTCACACCATCTTTCCTCTGTATCTGTGTCAAAATTTCCACTTTTTTAAAGGATATCAGATATATTGGATTAGGGCCCACAAACATAACTTCATTTTACCTTAATTATCTGTTTAAAAGTACTATCTCTAAATCCAGTCACTTTTTGAGGTACTGGAGATTAGGACTTCGACATATGAATTTGGAGGGTGGGGATCAATTCTGCCCATACCAATATACTGCCCTAATGTTGTCCCATATTATTCACTGACATATTGGAACTATTTAAAATGTATTCGTGATAGAAATTGAGAAGTTGTTGTTGTAACTTGGTGTTTTAACAGAATGGTGAGTCAAGCTGGGCATGGTGGATCATGCCTATAATCCCAGTACTTTGGGAGCCCGAGGTGAAGCAGGACATTTCCCTGATCCCTTTGTGAGTGAGAACTGGAATGTGAGTGCTAGAACAAGCCAACTACTTTGGCACCAGAAAGAGAACTCCACTCATTCAAACCCACTGTGCTCAACCCCTTACAGGAGAAGATGAGTGGGTGCAGAAGCTGAGGTGAGTGCTTTTTGCCTCCAGCAGGGACAAACTCCATACTAGCCCCACGGCAGCATCTAACGGAATGTCCGTGACACTTGAAGCCCCAGAAGGAGTGTTACAGTCACTCCTCTTTTAGCTTTGCCAACTGCCAATGTCTTAAGTGTTGACAGCTCAGTGGAGGGTCAATGTGACCGTCTTTGCACCTGCACCTGAGTTCTTGTCTGGCATTCAGGAGGAATGACATCACACAAACAAATTTGAAGGATGGCAAATTCAAGGGATTTTATTGCTGATGAGAGTGGCTCTCAGCAGGAAGGGGAGCTGAAAAGGGAATGCAGCAGGAAGGTAATCTTCCCCTGGAGTCAAGACATCCCTGGCCAGACTTCTCTCTGAAGCTTTGCCATCAGGTTGCCCCTCAGAAATAAAGCCACTTCTCTTCCACCACAGTCTCCAACATTCAGCGGCTTCTCCTTTCTCTTCCTCTGATGGAACTCAGGGTTTTTATGTGCACAGGATTGGGGTGGATGGGCCATCAGTGGTTTTGGGAAAGGCAATCTTCAAAAGAATGTATGTTCTAACTTTGGGCCGTGGTTTCATAAATTCTGCACAGAATTTCCCTGCCTTCTGTCCCTGTCAGAGGCAGGCAGATCGCTCAAACCCAGAAATTTGAGACCAGCCTGAGCAACATGGCCAAACCCTTTCTCTACACAAAGTGTAAAAATTAACTGCATGTAATGGCATGCATCTGTGGCCCCAGCTACTCAGGAGACTGAGGCGAGAGGATCACCTGAGCATTGGGATGTCCAGGCTGCAATGAGCTGTGTTCACACCACTGCAGTACTCCAGCCTATGTGACAGAGTGAAACCTTGTTAAAAAAACAAAAAAAGAGTCTGCTTAGATACTTTGAGTATGTACATGATACAGAATTAAAATCTAAGAAAAAATGTAACTGGAGTGATGTTTTTCAAATCTAGACTTTAAGATATAGATAAAAATAGTGGTGTTTTAATATTTAAAAAGAAACTAGATTGAGAAAGCTAAGAGCTACACAGGTAATTAAAGTATAAGCTCTAAGCCCTGTTTATACTAAAGTGATCTACTGGGAAGAAAATGGTTGCTTCTTGTTTGATGAATGATCCTTAAAATGATCATTTGATTTGCACTTGCCAATTATAAATGACTTTGATTTGGGTTTTGAGTTCCTTTTCTCATTGCAAATTTTGTTGTTTTTCTCTTCCATTGATTTAAATCCATCATGATAATAGTCTGTCACTGAAATTCAAGTAAAAAATAAAAAATATAAAGTTAGTCATATTTATTCATATATCAAATAAATCATTTATTTCACAGGCCTAAAGTTATCTGGAAATACAATTTCAGATCTACTGCTAGTTGCAATGTTTATGTGCTAGTTTTCCTATTAGTATTTCCCAGGTGCCCAGTCATTTTTCTAATTGGTCATTGACTTTGCTAACTTTGTTATGCTTTATAATTCTTTCTACATAAGCAACATGAATGTTTATTAACAATGTTGATAATAATAAAGAGCATCCATTTCTATGACAGTTATCACTGCTTCTATTTTTAAACCATAAAAACATTCAAGAAGGCATTCAAATGACACATTTGAAACTCACAATGATCCAAAAATAAAATTTGACTCATCATACAGAACCAACAGCATCTCTGTGAAATGGCCCTACTGGAACATAGACACCTGAAAAGTAAATGTAAATTTATTTTGAGGACTTCTATAGAATTCTCACTAAATATCTGTAATTATTATTGATAATATCTGTCACTTTATAAATAGGAAACCAAATGGGATCAAGTAACTTGTTCAAATGCATGTAGAACCGGCATGTAAAATGATCACCTAATTTATTTTACATTTTAATTGCATGACATCAATGTGTTCAATCAGTGGAGACACATATTTTCAAACTATCAGTCTGAAAATTATGCTTGTATTATTTTAACAAAAGAAATATATTTCATTATGGACAAACCAAACGTCCATACTTGCTCACTTGTATAGAATTTCTGAGGTTCAGTTGAATTTTATATTAAACTTAGTAAAAATAACTCATTTTAAAATTTTGTTTAAGTAAAATAAAACTATTCATGCATGCAAATAATTAAGTGTTTTTTATACATGGTGCAGTTTACATCACCACATTGATGCATCTTTGCATTTTTGACTGATTATTATTATAAGCCTTTCTTTCATAGGAAATAAAGAAGAATGTTCATGAAGGACTCCTAATCATGTTTCCTCTAGAACACCTTCATAGTTTGTAGCTACTATATTTGGATTATTTCAACTGCAGCTTAAATCCCTGCAGCTATCTGTAGCATTCAGAAGCCTCGTTTTTATATGAAAAAGCATTTCTGAGTACAGACAATAATCTTTTCAAGTTTTAAGGCTGCTGTGAGCATTTGCTCCTACTGAGGAACAACTTCCACCAGCTGCAAATAAATCACAACCTCTAACCCTCCTGCTAAGAAGAAAATCCAAAATGGCAGAAGGAAATGTTTTAGCTCCTACAATAAATTGTGAAGACCTTAACTGCTTGAAAATGTACCTTGGACAGGACAACATAAGAAAACGCCAAGAATAGAAACATAACCAAGTAAACAAAGACCGACCCTCAAATACAATTCGAAGTGGGAAGAAATAGAGAGCAGGAGCCCTAAAGTAAGGTAAAGAAAATCATCCTGATCTATTTTCTAATTAAATAACTGCCTTCAGAAATATAATATGATCTACATTTTACAATATCAAGTTTAAGCACTTTTTAATAGGTAAAGTTTTCATATAACAAAGTTTTTTTCTAATCTGGTTTTTAAAGAGTCTTCAGCACTATGCCGCATAATGTATCCTTTTAAAATTATTATTTTCTGACAATTGTAAGTTAAATAATTACAAAAAAACAAATTTCTTCACGTGTACTATATAATAATTTTCTTTATTTGCCTGCCTTAACACAAATATAGAGATTCTGGAAAATTATGATTAAAATACTAATGATAATACTATGAGTAACTTAAACTTTTATATTTGTACTTTTGCAAATCAATGTTTTATCATATTGACATTTTTACAACATAAATAAGCAAAAAAATCTATTACATAATGATTCTTAAACATAGATTTCCAATCATGATATACATGATAAATTTCAGACTCAAAAATTCTTCTTTATATTGAAAATCTATGTTTAGAATTGTAACTAGCATCTCAAATAACATTACAAAATAGACCTCTTGACTTCTACCATCAGACTTGTTTCTTCCACAATATCTGCCTATCTCAGTAAGTGCTTAGCAATTCCAGTTTTCCAGGCTATCAGACAAAATATCCTGCAGTCATCTATAAATCCCCATTTTAGCAAGTACCTCATTCAAATCTTGTCAACTTTAACACAAAGATATGCTTTGAATCATATCTATTTTCACCATTTTTTCCTCACCTAGACTGTAGGCATCTTAGGCTAAGCTGCCAGCATTTCTGGGCCTCATGTTTGAACTGGTCTTGTATGTATCCTTGTTCTTTAGTGGTCTGCATTCATCAATGCAGAGTCAGCCATTGAAAATGTAGGTCGGTATTTGGCATCCTCTGTTCAAAATCATCAGAGATGGTTTGTATTGTTAAAATTCCAAATCCTTATTATAGTATGCAGAGTCTACCCAACGTCAATTTTCACCCATTCTACTTTTTTTCCAGTAATAGAATTTGATTTTATTTAGTGGCATAGTGATCATCCCCAGAACTACAATCCCCATTATGCTTTCTCTAGAGAGGTAAGATGGAGGGTGACGAGATATAATCAGAAATATTTACATGGTGCTTTCAGGAATGTTCTACAATGGTAGTAAGTCCAGGTGGCACTCCTATTTTGTCCCTGCTCTTTTCTATTTTCAGCAGTCTAAAATGCAGTGTGTCATTTAAACTTGGCAGCTATCTTATAATCAAGCGGATAAGGACCACACCCTATGGAGGATGTAAAAATAGCTAGAATGACGCTGAGTACTTAATGAAAAACTGCAGCCACCATAACAGCCCTGGACCTCTTATGTGATAAAGCTTTGATATGTATATATTTATCTAAAAGAAGTTGTTATTTGAGTTTTCTATTGCATGCACTGAGACAGTCTCTATTGGGTAATGTGTTCTTTAAAGTTCTAGTTTCATCTGCACCTGGTTCAGTTACCTGCCTGTATTAATTTGCCTGACTTGCTTTACAAAATTTCAGAAAACTGGGTGGATTAAAACAACAGAAACTTGTCTCACAATTCTGGAGGCTAGAAGTCTGACATCAAAGTAGCAACAGGGCCATGGTTTCTCTGAGACTTTGGGGCAGAGGAGAAGGCAATGTGAAGACAGAGGCAAGAGACTGGAGCAATGCAGCCGGAAACCAAGAAGCTGAAAGAAGTAAGGAAGAATTCTCTACAAGTGCCTCCAGAGGGAGTATGGCCCTGCTGAAATTTTGATCTAAGACTGGCCACTAAAATCCTGAGATAATAAATTTTTGTTGTTTTAAGCCACCCAGTTTGAAGGAATTTGCTACAGTACTCTCAGGAAGCTAACACATAGTCTTTGCATCAGCAGTTTCCTTTTCTTACATATCTCCTACATGTTTGCTGCCTAACTACATTCAGGTCTCACAGGTACTGTTTTATGGCTACAAATTTTATCACCTGGCACATCACATATTTCTGTGTTATTTTTTGTCTGCCGCTCTCACTAGAATTAACTATGAAAGCTAGAACTTTCCTATCAGCAGCTGCTGGAGGTTATCTACCTTATAGTTGACACAATAAATATTTGATTGATCCAATGCAACTTATTAAACACTAATAAGTATTGATTGAACTAATGGAGTACAATAAACTGACCTTTAAATTTTGTGCTTTTAATGGATTGATTGGAATAATTAGAAAAGACAAATTATATGTTTCATAATTACATCTCAATTGTTCTTCATGATGCTAAGGAATGTTATCATCAATCATATAGGATATATAGGGAGATAAGAACACTACAATCTATTCATATTTCACTTTCTAAGAAGCAATTTCTTCAATCCACTCTTTACTAGAAAGAAATATTGAATTCAGGCAAACACATTTTTAAAACATGGAGCACATACATTTTTATAAACAAAATAAGCAAATGCTTATGAAATATATTAGCTATTATTTTTCCACATAAACAAATACACAAAAATAAATGTATTCACATCAAGGACATTATTTACAATATATACATGTCCCTTCCTTTGCAGTCTCATTCATTTGTCAGCTAAGTTGTGACACTTGAAATGGCCTTGAGACGTAACTTGGCAAAGAATGGATAAAAGAGGAAGTGTCCAGAGAAAAGAGAGTTGCCAGCCAAAAAGTTCCAGCTATTTTAGTAACAGGGCATCAGGAGAACTTTTTTCAGTCTTCTGAAAAAAAGAATAATATGAATAAACATTATTGAGTAGTCACATACATCTGTGGCAGGTATATTTAATACATATGAGAGAGTAAGATGCTTATGCTAATGTGATGGATATTTGAAAAGAAAATAAATATTCTAAAATAATCATGGAAAATATAGTTACAACTAAAGTGATTAATGACATCATTACCTTTGGCTTTTATATTACTCTATGGATCTTATTTATCAGAATCTAAATTTATATCAAAGAGACTGATGTTGAGGTTGCTTAGCAAAATTTTATGGGACATAAGAAAGAAATTAAGTGGTAAGAAGCAAACCTATAATATTCTCCTCAACCTCTAATAAAATATAAACTGTATTAGCAGAAATGTACCATTCAAGTAAAAATAGTTTTATGTAAACAACTAAAATTATACCCTGACAGTGTCAAAATACTGCCATATTCCAAGAAGTTTCCAAAGACTCTTATTTTTCTTTGGAAAAATACATTGTGCTATTTTTTGATGTGCCCATGTATACATCCCACAATAGTCCTCTTTTAAAAAATATTTTTACCCACTTTATGAAGTTTTATGTATGTGTGTGCCTCTGAGTCTCTGCACACCATGAGATTTTGGGCTAAAATGACTACTTGTACATTTTGTTAAGTATTTTAAGATGATTTTAATATAAAATATTCACTTATACCTTTACAATTTATCTTAGCACATTTTTATCAGTTTAAAAAACAGTTAAATATTTATCTTCCTAAAACATAAGACTTATTATATATTAAAAAATAAACAGTTTTGTAATAATTTTTCATAGAAGAAACTTTATTTGAAGAAAAACATTTATAACTTTTAAATGGTATATTAATATATTTTAATCACTGTTTTTCTTAGACTGAAGAACAAAAGTGTTTGAGTTTGATATTCAAGTTAAAATGTATCACTAAGACTATTTAGAGATAGATACATAGATATAACTTTTTTTGTACGTATTTCTGTTCACAAGCACACATACATATATATATACTCACACATTGAATGCCTTTTTTTATTCTTCCTTTCAAAATAGGAACTAGAATACTTTAGAGTGAATTAGTACATACTATAAGAGGCAACACTAAAGGTACAGTGTTTTCATGTCTGCTGTATGGGAGCCAGAGCTATTCAATTTTCCTTCAAGCTTCTTCTGAAAGAAACTACCAAGAGACTGCATCTTTATACCACTAGGGGTACTTCTTATGGTACATATTAATTTATATTGGCAGGAACTTTTGGAAGACAGCCATTTGCTAGCTTTCCAAGAACAAATGGTATAGTTACAAATGTTGCAGCAGTAGGCATGTACGAAAATGTTGAAATCATAAAAAATAAAAGTGGATTAACACTTTTATTTGCTTACTAATTTCTTAACATTAGTACGCAAATAATTGAGGGCTAATACCACTTTCACATTACAACCTAATTTTATAACTTTTTTTATCAAATTGGCTAAAATGAATAAATGTGCTAGTACAGTCATCTTAGTTTAAAATTTGCATCTACAAAACAACTGACAAATAAAAGACATCTACTCAAAAAACAGTATTGCTTTTGAAGAACCTTTGCTTATTCAGTGATCCTCAATCTACCTATATCAATGTATATAAAATAATTGATATATTTTCAGTGTCACTGGCAAGAATTTCATAAAATATCATTTCTATTCAGTGGTTCACAATGAAATGGTTTAAAATATGAATTTGGCAGTGGGACAGGGGCGGGAAGGAAAAAAAATGAGATCTATGACCTGAATTGCACACACAAAGATGTCATTTTAATAGCGTGTTTAAAAGCTTTTTATTCAATCTTAATATTCCAAATTTGAAAGATAATTAATCTATTTCAGCTATTCATATTCCCCCATAACCCAGTTTAAGCCAGTTCCCATAAGAAATATTAACTCTCATTATCGAAAATTGTATTTTTTAAAAACATTAACCCATTGATTGCTAATTACATACCCTGTAACTGGAAGATTCTATTATGAGCTTCAGTAGAGAAAAGAGGAAAATCTTGGTGTATTTTAAATTCTGATTCTTTCTATCCATCGATATGATAGTTACATTTGTAAACTATATTGTGTGACACATATTTTATTGTCAATAAATATGAATGATAAGATTGTAGACAAATTGCTTATTTTAAAACAAATACACAGAAAAAAGTAATAGTCTTCAAAGCAGCAGTCAGTCTGAAAAACTTTTAATTCATTCATATCCTAGTCATTTATAGACATTGTATTTCAATTGTGTATTTATTTATTGGTTTAAAGGTTCTGAGTGTGTGGCCATTATTTTTCCTTTGGAGGTGAATCTGATTTTTGAAAATGAAAATCCAGAATTTAAATAAATATATGATAAAAATAAATAATGCAAAGTATACAAACAAGTACTCTTGGAAATAACACTGTTCCATATCCAGTAAGAGTGAAGTTTGGGTCTATGACTACAAATAAAAGTTATATATTTTAAAACAATTTAAATAAACTTTCAGGCTAGGCTTTTTTACTGAGCCTGAAGGCAGTTTATATCAATTTTTTTTTTTTTTTTTTTTTTTTTTTTTGAGACGGAGTTTCGCTCTTGTTACTTACCCTGGCTGGAGTGCAATGGCGCGATCTCGGCTCACCGCAACCTCCGCCTCCTGGGTTCAGGCAATTCTCCTGCCTCAGCCTCCTGAGTAGCTGGGATTACAGGCACGCACCACCATGCCCAGCTAATTTTTTGTAGTTTTAGTAGAGACGGTGTTTCACCGTGTTGACCAGCATGGTCTCGATCTCTTGACCTCGTGATCCACCCGCCTCGGTCTCCCAAAGTGCTGGGATTACAGGCGTGAGCCACCGTGCCCGGCCTATATCAATTTTTATCTTCTGTTCTTAAAGGACAATTTAAAGATATTAAATTACCTATTGCATGTAAGATAAATTGTATTTTCATATCAACAATTTAGCTATGAAAATATTCTTTTAAAGACAAAAACTATAAATCTATCTATCTACATGAATGTAACAAACTACCTATGGAGGAAATAGATAATCTGAGTAGTTCTATATCTATCTAAAAATTAAATTCATAGTTTAAAATACCTTATTTATGTTTAAAGAAAATATAGTTCAAATTCCACCCAATTTCTTTCTTTTTTCTTCTCTTTTTTTTTTTCCAGCAGATGAGAGTTGGTAACATTTCCCAACTATTTTATGAGACTAGCACTGATACCAAAGAACAGGCAAACATGTTGCCAAAAAAACAAAACAACAACAAAACAAAAAAAAAAGAAAGAAAAAGACCAATATCTTCTATGAATATAGACCCTCAAAAACTTAAAATTTCAGCAGATTGAATCTAATGATTTATAAAAGGTGTGATTCATGACAGAGATGAGTTTATTCTTAAAATGCACAATTATTATAAAAATTAATAATCAATCCATATCATTTACACTCAATACATTGAAAAATGCAACTTAAACAGTTCTACAGAGGCAGGAGAGCATCTGAAATAATTGAACACACATTCATCATAAAATCTGCAGCAAACTAAAAGTTGAATGAAAATTCCTCAACTTGAAAAAGAATACCTAGGGAAACCTAGAGCTACCATTATTTTAAACAACCCAAACATGAAGGCTTTATACAAGTATGAAGAACAGGGCAAAAATATATGTTCACTACTTTTAATTAAGATTATACTGTACATCTTAGTGCACTAAGAACATTATAAAATTGAATACTGGTAAAAGAGAAAAAAATAATGTTTTTAGTAGATGGCATAATCATGCATGTAGAAAAATTGAAGGAAAAAAGCTTCTAAAACTCATAAGCAAGTTTAGCAAATTTTTGCAATGTTCCAAAATCAAGTGTAGTTCTATATAATAGAAAACTATTGGAAAATAAGATTAAAATATACAGCTATTTACAACTATGAAACACTTAGGGATAAATTTAACATTGTGTAAAAAATCCATTAACTAAAACTACAAAACACTGCTGAGAGAAATTAAAGATCTAAAGATGAAGAGATATACCATAATATTAATTAGTAAATCCCACATTATTAGAAAGACAATTCTTACCAAATTGATCTATAGATTGAATGAAGTCCTTAAAGAAATCATAGCAGGCAATATTCTTGGACAGTGGACTAAAAATCAACAATCTATTTCTCAAATTCAAATGGAAAATCACAACATCTAGAATCATATCAAGAATATTGTCAAGTCAAAACGAGTTTTGAGCACTTTAGTTACCTGATTTTAAGACCCAATATAAAGCTATAATGATTATGACAATGAGTTATTGACATAAGAATAGGCATATAGATTACTGAGAAACAATGAAAAGTACCAAAATAAAATGACTTATATAAGTCATTTCACAAAAATTCACAAAATAATTTTAAGTGGGCAAAGACTGTCTTTTCCAAAAATACCAAAGCATTTGAATATCCATAAGAAGAAAGAATCACAAAATTTATTTAACACCATACACAAAAGTTTAACTTAAAATCGATCTCAGATATAAATGTAAGTATTTACAGAAAAAGAAAACAAAGCTACTGTTGACATACAGATAGAAATAAGGATTTAAGAAACAAAATTGAAAAGAAAAACTAACCAATAAAATGCAATTTAGAAGAAAGTCTTCTAAAATACATGGTTCAGAATGTATAAAAATCAACACATGAAAAAAGACAGATGGTGCTTTATCTGTTTTAATATAAATTATTCTACAAAGAACTGAAACCACGTAGGTCAACATAACTTAATGATTTGCTCCAAGAAATTCTTTCTGAGGAAGCTGATAAACCATTAAGTAACTTCATTATTCCTTCAAACAATTCCTCCAAACTAGTTTACACTGATAAAAATTTCACTGGTCTGGGCAAATAGTTTTCTATACAGAACGCTGATTGTTCACTGGGTCCAACAATTCACTTTCTGGACAAGAATCTGACCGACAAAAATTGCTTCAGAGTATTTTACTTCTTGGGACAAAGACTTTACCTAACCTCAGTTTCCTGCATTGAAAGACGCATTTTAAACTCTCTCTCTCTCTCTCATATGTCTAAATAAATAACATATATATTTTATATTAACTGTCCCCTTTTGATACACCAAAGAGAATTTCAAGTTATTGTGTTCATTGCCACAGTAAATTACTAAAGTCAGTTTTGTTTGATCATCAGGTCTTACGTGCTGGTTATCATGAGTAAGTGAATATTTAACTAAGCA
This sequence comes from Sapajus apella, assembly GCF_009761245.1. Taxonomy (NCBI): domain Eukaryota; kingdom Metazoa; phylum Chordata; class Mammalia; order Primates; family Cebidae; genus Sapajus; species Sapajus apella. Next base: position 36,811,745 of record NW_022436948.1, read on the forward strand.
AAGCCCATGGGACAGTTTCTATTTCAAGATTGAATTTTAAGCAAAGATATTAAACAAGACCAAAAAAATGCCATGTTTTGCCGGAGCTTTCTATTCAATAAATACAGATTTTCTTAGGAAATATAGAAATATATTGAATAAAATTTTGTGTTCATATTAAAAATATGGAAACAAATTAGATTGAGAGATTATATCACCGTTTCAAAAAATCTTCAAGTCAATGAAACCAATATAATAAAAATAAAGAGGATAGAGATAATAGAATTAATAAGTTTTATTAAATAGGCCTATAGTGTACATTTACCAAATGGGTTCAAAATATATTTTAATAACACCTAACATTTTTAATTAGATGATTATGTTAAAAAAAAACTCTAATAAATAAATCATGAAAAGTGGACTTAAAGCAAGACTAGTTCTCTGAAAACAACACAACTAAAATTTAATTGACCCCAAAAAATGCTAAACTACTGTAAGGCCCATTGCCTAGCTGGGAGTTAAATGGACACACCCATCCCTCTCGGAGCCTAATAACTACGTGATCACCCCAAGCTCATTATCTGCCCTTGCCACATGGCTTCCCTGCACCCGCCTCTGAATACTATATTCAAGCCCACACTCAGCACCAAACAATGCACTCAATTTAATTTCTTTAAAAAAAATTTAAAGAAGCCCAGTCCACATGCTGTTTCCCTATAGCCAATGAAATTGCCTTCGCTTTGTTTCACCAACAGCCAATTACCCAAAATCCCACCCGCCTGCTAAGGACAGCTCACCCCATGCATATCCTGTTTCCCTATAGCCAATGAAATTGCCTTCGCTTTGTTTCCCAATAGCTAATCATCTGCCTCCACTTCTTGTAAAACCCCATGCTCTGAACAGCTGGGGGTGACTTCTCTGGCCCCTTTCCTGGACCAAAGAGCCTCACCCAGAAGCTAAATAAATTGGCTTCTCATTTTCTTATACCTGCCTCAGTTTCCTCATTTTGCCTTGGTGATAAACCTTACAACTACAATCACTCAAATATCTTAGAGACTGAATAAAAATTTTTGTTTCCTGTGAAAATTAAATGACGCAAGAGAGGCTTAAATAATTAAGAGTATTTCAAATGTTGTAATGTGTGGTCAAAACCACTGTACAATATAGTTCTTAAACATACCTTACTATATCAATAAATTTGAAGCTTAGTGAACTAATTACAAAAATAAAACAAAGTTATTAGAATAACAATATTAGTAATCTATTGCTAATTATTAAAGTAATTAGAAATTAAAACTTTAAGAATAAATAGTATTGTTGCATAAAACAAAGTGTTAGTTATTGCAAATGAGTGAATTTTTAAATATTCTACATCTGATTCAAGAAAAAATATAGTTAGCCTGTTATACTAGCAAATAATGGGTTTCATTCATTCTTTCTAACTTTTTCAATTGTAAATTTTAAAATGAATGAAAGAGTATAATTGGATTGTTTGTAACATAAATGATAAATACTTGAGGCAATCGAAACGTCATTTACCCCGATGTGATTATTACACATTGCATACCTGTATCAAAATATATCATGTAACCCATAAATATGTGCACCTACTATGTACCTTTTAAAATTAAAAATACAAATAAAATTTTAAAGAATAATTAAAAAATAGTGAAGTTGCAATATTCAGAAATGTCAAAAATAAAATCAGATCAAGTTAAAAAGTGTAAAGTTTGATTATGCACACACAAAAGTCTACTTTGGAACCAAGATATATCAAACCAAAACTGGTAGGAGGAAGCCCAGAGGTATGATGTTGTAAGCTGGCTTATAAAACACAGTGAAGAGTTTAACATTTGCAATGATTGGTTACCACAGTGGTGGCTTTCAGATGGCAGAGGATGATTGGTTGCAAATAAGCATTGCATACCACTTTCGGAAGGCAACTTAAGTTTCATTGCTTGTTATTAGGGGTATTCACACAAAATAACCTAAGGTAAGCTTTATTGCATGACCTACTTTTTTTTTAGTTCAGAGAATTTTAAAGACTTTTGTTCATTTTATTTTAACAAATGCAAAAATGACTTTGAAACTAAGGTAGAAGAAAACTTTTTGGAAGCACATTACAATATTCAGCTATAAGCCAATTAATTGTAAAGTGTAGGCTGAGGATGATTTTTTAGAAAAAATACTTTACCAAAACACAATAATCAGTACTGATAGACCAAAGAGTAAAAATAAATTGTAAAGCTCATAAAAATTTGAGACCCTCCAATGGGGTCTTTGGTGAGGTTGGAACATAAGTTATTGGGCTGGTCATATAAAAAGGGGTTAGAAAAAATTTTCTGTGTAGATTTTAGCTCATTAGCCTAAACTAAGGAAGCAAAATCCTTCCCAGTATCATGTGTAGAATCCATGTTTTAAGGCTCTGTTCACAAGGTCATTAGTTCAGATATTCTTAAAGGTGAGTACTGGGTGGGAAGCTGGGGAGAGATAGCAAGGGGAGAAATGCCAGATGTAGGTGATGGGGAGGAAGGCAGCAAATCACACTGCCACGTGTGTTCCTATGCAACAATTTTGCATGTTCTTCACATGTACCCCAAAACCTAAAATGCAAGAAAATAAATAAATGGGAAAAAAAAAAGGTGAGTACTATGAAATATTCAATAAGAGGATAAGTTCAACATTTTTCAAACTGTTCTAGAGCTCAGAAAATGCTTTATAATTCATTATATATAAAAATATAACTTTGATATAAAATGCCAGTATTGCTCATAATAGATTTCATGAACTACTGATTTTTGGAAGGAGAGAGGGAGAAAAAAATAAAGAAAATGTACAGAGAAGAGAGAGAAAGAGTGAGAAAGAGAAAATGAAGAAATAGAAAATAATTTATAAGAAATCCATGGCCAAAGAGGTTTGAGAAGTGATAAATAAACAAAATTTAAAAGTGTTTTCTGTCTATGAAATTTGTCATGACCTATGATTATGTTCCCAAACTTTTACAATTTTTCAGCCTCCTAAATTCCTTCTTAATCCTTCTCCCAATGCAGACCTCATTAGTTACATATAGAAAAAGAACATCATTAATTCTTACCTATTTCTAAATTGCTTAGTGGCTTCTTTCATCTGGTTTCCTTTTTCTGGCTTCATGAGTTTCATGTAAGTCTTTTCAAAATGAAAGCCCATCCAAAGCTTTCATTTTTCTGCCTTCCCTTTACTCTATTTCTCTCTTTCTTTCTTTCCACTTTCTTGCTTTTTCAATATTTTGCATTGTCCCATATTCAATTTTACCTCTACCTTGACCTTTTATCTTTATGTGCAAAAAAATGGAGTATCATTCAACTTTACTATCTTTATGTCATCATCTTTTTTATCATTGAACTCTTCCATATGATAATCCATAATCCATGCATGCGGCTTTCATGTATTTATCACCTATTCAATCTTAACAACATAGTTTCTAATTTAAATGGTTTCATTTTAATTTACAAAAATCAGTCTCTCCCTATCATTCTTCATGAGAGCAGCATGGACTCTGGGGCCTATTGATTAGTATTCAAATCACAACTCGGACAATGGACAAGTTAGCCTGCATAATACTTACATGCCTTCTATATGGAATTTCTTTCTCTCATATGATTATTTGATCAAAGATAGATGCAGACATGCTTGGTAAAGAAAATGCTTCATACTCTTTCACTTTAATCACTCTCTGTACTTCCTCATTTCTGGATTTTGTTTCTGATTCTGAGCATTTGAGATTCCCTTCTAACATCACAACTCTATCGGTTTCTTTTTTTAAATTTATTAGACTATTTTAACCAGTGTTATTTACTGGCAATTTAGAATTCTAAACAAGTCATGGAGTATAAAAAGTAGGGGAAACAGGTTAAACCCAGCAGGTGGCTTTAAAGAGAACACAGAGAATGTAGATAGTTTGAAAAGAGGTGGAGCTAAATCATGTCAGGGTCAAAATAGAGTGCTATGGGTATAGGAAGCCATCCAGACAGGAAAGGCAGAAATAGGATAACGGGAAATAAACCAGAAAAATATGGTCTAAGAGCTATGCTAAATTTCACTGGAGACAAAAAAAAATACAATTTAAACTTTCTGGTAGAGGTGATAATGAAGAACAACTATAGTTTAAATGCAGAAAGCCATGGGAACCAAAAAAAGAAGGAACAAAAATCTGTATTTGGAGAGAGGGAGAATGCCTTGTCAAAATGGAGTCCAAGGTGAGATCAAATGGCCTTTCTCTTAAAGGAGAAAAATGTACAGTTCTTTTGTAAGGAATGGGAATATTGCTTTGTGAGAATTTTGTATTTGAGGCATACAGGCAGGAAGTGAGAGTGGAAGTTAAAGAAACAGGTTAGATCAATTGATGCTAGGTCATAATGGGCCTAGTGAGCCATGTTAATGCACTTGGATTTATCTATAAGCAAAGAGGTGACAGTTGAATCTCTCTATTTTTATTCACATCTAAGTCATGGAAAATCTTAGGCACAAAGTATATTTCTCAAAGTTTATATAATTCATATAAATGAAATGAAAGATCAGGTCACCTTGTTTTCTGATGTTCATATCAAAAAACCTAAAGGTGTAGCTCTTTGGACAGATGGAAAAATCCATGAATGATAATACTACTAATTCTACACTTTAATGTTAAAATAAGAATTTTAAAACAAAGTGAAATGTCTGCTGTCTTCATGTTTTGTAATAATGAAACAGCAAGTTTTAATAAAAATAAATAAATAAAAGACTGCTAAGGGTAGTTATTTCAGGTTAAATATTATCAACCAGTCTCAAATTATTTTATGAGAAGGGCTGTAAAACACAGAATAAAAGTGTTTTCCCATTTACATTGAATTTTAATAGCTACTGTTTGTCTCTATTTTTACCCCCTTCCCCAGGTATCTTACTACAGCTTTCTAAGAATTTGAAAATATTTTCTTAAATATTTATGCCTCTGAACTTTCATGTCAATAATTGTTGATGAATGGAATTAAGTCCATTTTTTTCCTAGATACATTTTTTTAAAATTGGCACAGTTATAAACATCTGTGTTTTCTGACAGTCACCCAAAAATGCCAAGGAAGGTATAGGAAAGGCTGAGTAGGTATTATGTTTATATTAATACTGTTTTGTATCTATTTGATTTTATTTACAAATAACATGCTACTATTTTTATGTTTATCGACATTTCTTCGTTTCTTTAATTTTTGGTCTGTGTACTGAGCCATTGCATTGTTAGCCATTCCTGAACTCATAACTTTAATCATTGTTAGACACATGATAATGCAGTATGATGATAATTTCCTAACTTTAAATTTCCTGGCTTATTGCATTTCTTTTTATGTTTAAGAACAATTGTATTTTGCTCAATTCATGCTTCCATATAAGGAGTTAGAAAAACTGACACATTTATAATCTAGTCTTTTGAGGAACTTTGAACTCAACCTACTTCAAAAATAGCCACTGACTGAGGTCTGTGTGGAGAACCTAATTGGTATGAGTGAAACACAACAGGAGATAGCAGCTAAATTTGTATGCAAGAGTCAGGATAAGAAGTATGACACTCACAGCGAAAGCAGAAAACAGCAATCCAACAGTTCAGGACTAGTCATTCAAATGGACTAAAGGTCAGGTCCTTTTGTCCACCTTTCCTACAGAGTTACTTAGAGGTGGGAGATGGAAGAAATGAATTTTTCATGAAATATACTGCCTGAGGAAAGGAAAAAATAATGTCTATTCTATTGTGTATACCTGGAGCAAAGTGTAAGGCTGGTGCAGTACAAAATGTCATAGGCAAAGCTTGACTCTTTTTTTTTATCATACAGTTGGGTGAATGAAGCTTGGCAGTGACTAATAATGCATCAATTTTTCGTGATCATAAATAAACCTGGATTATAAAGAAATGTGAGAAAACGTCTATCTCAGCCCAGGAAATGATTCAGAATTCCCTGCATGAAGTAAAATCCAGGATGTTTTAATACCCAAGGAAATATCTATATGCCTGTGCTAATGCTTGGAAAGTTTATAATTTGCTAATTTATTCTATAATATAGATAATTAAATTTGCATTTATGAGATACAAATAGAAGCTACCTTGAAGGGGCGAATAAGTAAATGTCTTCCTTATTTGATGACCCTATGCTACGCAGTTTCTGTGGGTCTGATTGTGATTTCTATGTTCCTCTTTAGTAGGGGAGAATAAATAAGAGTGGATAAAGGAAAGAAAGAAGACAGAGAAAAAGATGAAAAAAAAAGGAAGAGAGAAAAGAGAAAGAGAGGAAGGAAGGAGGGGGAAAAACAAGACTGACTTTACAATGTAAGATACACCATTATATATTGATAAGCAATTAGGAAAACAGATATGTATAAATATTATAATAGTTAATTATATTTTAAGCTATTACATTTAAGTGTTACATACATTTAAAATATTAGAATTATTAATCTGACATAACTACATATTTCTAGGTGTTATTTAAATAAATACGAATTTGTTCAAATTAATTTTTTAATAGGTTAATCTGCATTGACTCCCATTTGCCTACCCATTTAACATTTTTTAGCTTTCTTTTTTAAATCCTAATGCAAATGAACTCTTACTACTGTGACTTGCTAGATTTTCTCTAATATTAAATTTTCTTCTTCTTTTTTCTATCTCTTCCCTCATCTCCTTCTTACTTTGTAAAAACTGTTTCTTCTTTATTCTCTTGTATTATTTTACTTATTGTTTTTTCTGTCTTTTTTATTTTCTTTCTTTCTTCTGATTACATGCAAAAGTGTACTTGTAGTTCACCAGATGAGATTTCAGGTTTTCCAATTGGAGGTCTTGGTAGGATTATTGTTATAAGTTCTGTAAGAAGTAATTTATAGTAATAAAATGAAAAAGAGGTAAAGTGATTAAAATGTCTACATAATTGCAGATAATTAATAGACAAATGAAGTTAATAGAAAAACAGTTTGAAATAAAGAACAGATAAATTAAATAGCACCTGTTTTTTACTAATTGCTATTGATTTTATTACTTTAAAAAATGATGAGCTGTATACTTTGTTATTTTAGGGAGAATAATAGCGATGAATATATGATACAGCTCTTTCATTTGAATTGGAATCCTTAATATTTTTTTTTCTTTTTGAATTAGAGACAGTGTCTTGCTGTGTTGCCCAGACTGGACTCGAACTCCCCAGCTCAGACTATTGTCTTAGCCTCTCTAGCAGCTAGGACTACAGGTGTGGACTACTGTACCCAGCCTGTGGATTTAAATCTTATTTGAAGGAATTGTTTTAAGGATATAAGACTAGCTTCTCTTTTAGGTAAATTTGACATTCTTACTATGAAAACACCAAACAAATATCCTGAGTTGAAAGTAGTGAAAACGTTATGACCATTAAGTACCAAATTATCATAATTAAAACAGGAACATGATATCAGATTGCAGCAACTTTGATTCACTGTCAACCATGCACCAGCCATGAATGCCAAGGTACAGTTTCTGCATCTTCTACAGCACCTCAGCCAGAAATTCCCCTAAGAGCTCTCCATACATATATTCAGTTTGTTTAATTATAAGGAATGAAATCTGAAGAAAATTACTTCAGTCTTAGAGCATAATTTACTTTGCATATACAGAGGAGTTATAAAGTCCCTGAATTTATGACATTGAAGGTGAGAAGCTCATTCTGACCACCATTTCCACATTCCAAAGTAGGTAATCATAATTGAAGTCCCCACTTTCCACTTCGTGTAATGTATATATCTTACCCACTGTAGCTTCTAGCTGATGGATCTACAGGGAACACATTATGAAATATGAAATTGGATGTGGTTCTGCTATCAAATTATAATTTTACTTCTATATAGAAAAAATAAATATGATGTGCATGATACTCCTATCTCACATCTGCTGCTAACAATTAATGCTAAAACCTCAATCACTGCTTAAATCAGTGATTTGGTAGTTTTATTTTAACGTTTCTCTATCTCTAAAGTATTTTTTGCTAGCTATATTCTTGATAATTTAAAAGTAGATATTAGGACTCTTCTAAAAATTGTATTTTAAGAGTTTCTGCAGGTTAGAACTTTTTTGCTTTCTTATAAATCTTGAAAAAATATTAAACAATTTATCTCATAGAGTACTTTTATGAAACTAAAATTTTATAATTTTTATTTTTAAGGAAATGATTACATTAGTAATTTTATTGGTTAGGCTACCATATTGCCTCTATAAATCTATTACCTACATGAATACAAGGATGCTGCCTCCTTCCCTCTACCTCAGATCCACTGACAGCACCTGGCATAGAGTAGGGACATCCATTCATAGAACACAAGAATACAGTGGTACTCCACCTTTTTATTCGTTTCCTTTGTACCTTCTACCCAGAATAAGAATACAACTACTTAGCACACTTCATTTTGTGAGTTCATGAAATGCAACCTTTCATTCTCTAGTGTGTCTGTGTTGCTGGGAGACCTAGGTTACTGCTACAATTTGTTTTTGTTCTGAATAAAGCTGCAGAAACCAAATCCAACAACTTTTGTCAAAGAAGCTTCCTTTTATTGTGCACCTCCCTCCGTTGGGATTTGGAGAGTCTTCTCTTCTTGGAAGGCCTATGCATTTGCAATTCTCTACATCTACTGTAGTCCCATGAGAAAGATGTTATTTTCCCCAAATTTCAACAGAAAAGTTGGATTGAGATTTTATTTATTGACATTGACATTATTTTACACTTCTTCCAACTCTCGGGAAAATAAGAAGCACTTGATGGTAGCAACACAAGTGTCACTGCTGCTTCTGTAAGTAACTCTTTACAATAATTAACACAACTTAATCTGACCTATCTAACATATCTTATTTTTAGCTTTCTATTACAATATTTATTTTGGATTTATCTGAGTATTTCTGTGAAAAAAATCCTCAGTATGAAACATGGCTTAATGATCCCAGATATGTCATCATCAAAACTATGTCATGGAACTTTATTAGCCTTTTAATATTTCATAGTTTTATTATAAACGTAATAATTTTGCTATTACAAGTAAAGTTACTTTTGATTAAGAAATTACCATACACATGTGCTGCTAAAGTTCTGCAACCCTAATTTATTTAGAACTTTCTTTTCCTTTCTCTCATGCTACAGAGAGAAAAAAAGTTACTATTATGTGGGGTTCCCCTAGTTAATACCCAAAATATTTTTGAAATCATTTTTTTAAAAAATTATTTGCTTAGTGCTATGGCTCACGTCTGTAATCCCAGGATTTTGGGAGGCTGAGGTGGGTGGATCACCTGAGGTCAGGAATTGGAGACCAGCCTGGCTAACATGGTGAAACCCCATCTCTACTAAGAATACAAAAAATTAGCCTGGCGTGGTGGTGCTAATAATGCTCCTGTCTCCGCCTCCTGTGTAGCACCTGTAGTCCCAGCTACACACGAGGCTGAGGCAGGAGAACTGCTTGAACCTGGGAGGCGTAGGTTGCAGTGAGTCAAGATCGCGCCATTGCGCTAAAGCTTGGGCAAAAAGAAGGAAACTTCATCTCAATATATGTACATATAACATCACGCAATATACTTTCTTTACTAATGTACGTGTCTCCCCAATCCCTAAACCAGGAATTGGCAAATGCTTTCTGTCAATGGGTAAATTAGTAAATATTTGAGACTTGCAGGATATACAATCTCTGCCATGACTACAGCTCAGCCTTTGGAGCTGGGAAACTGCTACAAACAGTACATAAACCAATGATCATGATTGTTTATTACTATTTCTGGAGACTTGTATTAGTTTGCTAGGGCTGTCATAACAAAATACCATATACTCTGTGATTTAAACACAGACATTTATTTTCTCACAGTGTTGGAGGCTAGAAGTCCAAAATCCAGTGTCAGCAGCGGGGCAGGTTTCCTCTGAGGCCTTGGCTGTCAGGTGACCACTTTTACTCTGTGTCCTCACATGATATTTCCTTAACGTCCACACATCTGTGCTGATGTCTCTTCGGGTGTCCTATTTTTTATTATAAGGACATTAATCAGATTGGATTAGGGCTCGTTCTAAGGCTTCATTTTAACCTAATTACCTTTTAAAGGCCCTTTTCTAAATATAAGCATATTCTGTGGTACCTGGGGTTGGAGGTTCAACATATATATTTTGGAGAAACACACATTCAGCTCCTAACAACATTGATATTTGTTACCACTTAATCTGATGCAGACATAGACTAATTAAATGCACTCTTCTACATATGAAGATATTCATATGATATTCCAGAATTACAAAGCTGTATCTGCTTTGAATATTTGCTATTTTTTATATAGACTGATTTTTTTCAGGACATTGGTCATAAGATTATCACATTTTTCCATTTATGTTTTTTATCATGCTGTGCTATAAGGATCTAACAATAATTAAAATGTGATCTCAGTTTTCTAAGTAGGGGAAACAGCCACAAAGACATGTACTTTAATATCATAAGTGCAAATATAGATGTATAAAATGTTAAGTTGCACATGAGAAACATACAAACCGTAGGTCAGATCTGTGGAAAGTTGACTGAAGAGGTAACATTAGAGAAAAACTTTAAAATAAAAAGCATTCTGATTCATCATGACAAAATATACATACACTTTCATATCTCTCACCACTAAAATTTCATGAGAACAAAAAAATTAAAAATTGATTATATCAGTATTAAAAATATAAGAAGGGTGTTATAACTCTAAGGCAAAAAGAATTATCTGGAAGATACAATGTAAATGTCTGAGAAACCCACGGCTCCATGCCAGGAAAGACCTCCAAAATGTAATGGCAAACTAAAAAAACATTTTTGAAAGAAATGAAAGAAGATATAAATAAAGAAAACCCCATATTCAAAAATCCTGAGAGACTTTATTATTTGGATGATAATATTCTCCAAATTGACCTATAAATTTAACATAATCCCTGTCAAAATCATAGCTGGCTTTTTTTTTTTTTTCGATAGAAATTGGTAAGCTGATCTGGAAATATGTAGGTACAATGGATTCAAAATAGCCAAACAAATCTTGTAAAAGAACAATGTTAGAAATTCATAACTCCCAGTTCCAAAATTTATCAGAAAGCTACTGTTATCAATACAACATGATATTGAAATAAAGGTAGATGTATAGATCAATGGAGTGAAATTGAGGGCCCAGAAATTAACTCTTAGATTAATGGTTAATTGATTTTGACAAGGGTGCCAAGAAAATCCAGTGAGAAAGGAATTGTGCATGGACACCTGAATAACCATGTGCAACATAATAATGTTGACTATCCCTTACATCCTGCAAAACATTAATTCTAAATGGATCATAGATGTAATTGTAAGAGCTAAAACTATAAAACTCTTAGAAGAATACATAGGAGTAAGTCATTATGACTTTGGTTTAGGGGATATTTTATTTTATACTACATGGAAAGTATAAATGACTATGGGAAAACAGATCATTGTACTTCATCAAAATTTGAAAATTAAGGCCACCATCAGGAAAGTAAAAAGACCATGCATGCAATGTGAGAAAGCATTTGCAAACAGTATATCACATAAGGAACTTGTGACCAGAATATATAAAGAATTCTCAAAAGTCAATATTAAAAATTAAAAATAAATTTGCCTAATTTCAGAGGGTACAAGAATGCAAATGGTGAAGTTTAACAGCTTTATTGATATAAAATTACATACTACACAACTAACCTGAAGTGACAACTCAATAGTTTCTAATATATACACAGATATGTGGAGGCATTACACAATTTCGTAGCATTTTCATCACCTCAAAATAAAACCTTGTAACCTTAGCTTTTAGCTCCAAATCCTCTACCTTTCCTCAAGGTATTTCTATTCTTAAGAAACAAAATACATAAATAAGCTGATCTTAGTAATTTTATTATGTTATTCAAATTTTGAAATTATTCATATATAAATACATGCATATCTATATAAACAAATAATATTAAAATTACATATATATAAATAATAAAGCATAACATCCAAATGACATTATTTGGAATCAATGTTTTGAAATATAATAACATAAAATTCTTAAAAATAGAACGTACTTTGTAATGTTGATTGGAAATGTAAACATAAAGGCAGAATTATTTTATCCAAAATGTATTTCCTAGAGCTGTTTATAGATATGTGCAGGAACAATGATACCTCGACAGTAATGAACAAACTGGGACCAAGGTGATTTGTTTAAATCTAATTGCAAATTTATTTTAGATTAAGGGGGTACACGTGTATGGCATGATTCTGAGGTTTGGGGTACAGATTCTGTCATCCAGGTAGAGAGCATAGTATCTTATAGGGAGTTTTTCAACCTACTCCCCTCTCCTTCTCTCCCTCCTCCCTGCCTCCTCTAGTATTCTGCTGCGGCTATTGTTACCATCTTTATGTCCATGTGCACGCTATATTTAGCTCACACTTATAAATCAGAACATGTGGTATTTGGTTTCCTGTTGCTGCCTTTGAGTTGTCGTGACTCTCAGCTTGAAAATCATTAATGTATGCCAATGCTGATTTTTGTATATTGATTTTGCATCCTGAAACATTACTGAAGTCATTTATCAGTTTTAGGAGCCTTTTGGTGAAATTTTTAGGTTCTATGAGGATAGAATCATATTGTCAATGAAGAAAGAAAATTTAATTTTAGTAGTTTTATATTTGATTATGTGAATATAGGATAATATACCGTTTAAAAATAGATGCATGCTAAAGTATCAGAGATGAAGTATTATGATGTTAGTAATATTTTTCAAATCGTTTTCTAAGAAGTTCCAAATAAAAACTAATAGTTACATATGTAATTGCTATGCTATTTATCTCTGTACTTATATGTATGTGTGTGCCTAACATTACAGATAAAATGTATAAGGCATGGTAAGTGTTAGTAATTATTGAATATTACATTTATTATAGTATTCTTTTCATGATTCTTGCTTGCCATTTTGCATAACAAATTTTTTTAGCAAATATTGTCAATTTAGTAAGTCATAAGAGTAGCTGTACAATTTTTTGAAATAGAAATGAAACACATCACTTATTTATATTGCAGTAAATCTAGCATTAATAATAAAAAGAGTATAAATTTATTAACAGAAATACAACTTTCATATAAGAGATGCTTTCAACAGTGCAAAATTTTAAACTTTTATAACGTTTTTCGAAGTATGGATATTCACTGGAAATATTTCCTGCTCCAAGAGTCAGCTGAGGTAGTATATAGAATAAGTGGCTGCATAAGGAAGTAGAAAGTAAGACCAAATTATATTTTCTGACAACATGAACCTAAAGTGCTTGTAAAATATTGTGGCCAATTGCCTTTTCTTTCCACCTTTGTTAATACTTTTTTAAAAAATTGTAGATCTTACCATCTTTTCTGAAAAATTTAAGTATTAAATCTTATTTGTTGCTTTAAAAAGTGAATGGGCTAAGTTTTTCTTTAAAAGAGGCTGACTGTGTTAAGAACTTCATGAAGGATGTGACTAGTAATGTGTATAAAAATATGATGATGCTGCAAATAACAAAGACTCTCCTCTTTATTTAGCATTTTTAATATTCTATTGTGCATATATAGCACTATTTTTCATTCATTCATTTACTAAGTGATAAACACACAGGTTGATTCCACATTTTGGCTATTGTGAATACCACTACAATGAACAGGGTGGGTACAGGTACCTTTTCAACATACTGATATCATATTTTTTGGATATGTGTCCTGAAATAAGATCCCCGGATCATGTGGTAAATCTACTTTGCAGTTTTTGAGGAACCTCTGTACTGCTTTCCGTAGTGGATATGCTAACTTACATTCCTATCAATAATGCAGAAAGCTTCCTTTTTCTCCACATCCTCTCTAACATATGTTATCATTTTTCTTCTTAATAATGGCCATTCTAACAAGCCTGAGTTAATATTTCCTTGTGTTTTTAACTTGCATTTCCCTGGTGAATAGAGATGTTGAGCATTTATTCATATACTTGTTGGTTATTTAAATATTTTCTTGAGAAATGTCTATTCAGGTGTTTTGCCCATTTTTTACTTGTGTTATTTGAATTTTTGCTACTTAGTTGTTTCAGTTTCTGATATATTTTGGATATAACCCCTTATCAGATGTATTGTTTGCAAGAATTTTTTTCTCATTACATAGGTGGCTCTTTATTCTGTTAATGGTTCCTTTGCTGTGCTTCTTAGTTTGATATAATCGCATTTGTCTATATTTGTTTTTGTTGTCTGTCTTTCAGGGGCCATAGCCAAAGCTTCACTCCCCAGACTATTGCCAAGATCTATGTTCCTTATGATATTTTTCTAGTGGTTTGAAAGTTCAGGTCTTTTGTTTAAGTTGATTTTTTAATATGGTATTAGATAAAGATCCATTTTTATTCTTCCCAATGTGACTATTCAGGTTTCCAACATCCTTTATTGAGGAACTTGTCCATTCCTCACTTTTATGTTCTTGTCACCTTTGCTGAAAATTGATTGACTGTAAATATTTGGATTTATTCCTGGCTCTCTTTATTCCACTTGCAATATGTGTGTTTTCATGCCAGTACCATGCTGCTTTGATTACCATAGCTTTGAAGTATGTTTTGAAATCAGGTGGTGTGATGCCTCCAGCTTTATTCTTTTTGTCCAAAATTATTTTGGCTGCTCCAGATGTTTCCTGGTGTTGTGCAGAGTTTAGAATTTTTTTTTTCTATGAAAATGTCATTGTGACTTTGTCAATTGAGATTGCATTAAATCTTCATTAAATCTGTTTTGGGTAATATAGACATTTAACAGTATTAATTCTTCCAATTCATGCACATGAGATGTCTCTAAATTTTTCATGTCTGTTAATTTCGTCAGTGATTTTTAGTTTTCATTGTACAGATGCTTCACATCCTTGGTTAAATTTATTTCTAAGTATTTCAGGTTTTGTTGATGCTATTGTAAGTAAGATTGCTTGCTTGACTTTTGGATAATTTGCAACCAAGCAAGAAGAGTTACAAGAGGAGAGTGGGAACAAGACTAAAAACAGCCTTTTTTTTTTTTTTTTGATACAAGGCCTCACTCTGTATTCCAAGCTAGAGTGCAGTGGCTCAATCATGGCTCACTGCAGCCTCCACCTCCCAGGCTCAAGTACTTCTTGTGTCTCAACCTCCAGAGTATCTGGTACTATAGGCACACACCACCACACCTGGTTAATTTTTTTGTTGTTGTTAGATACAGAGTCTCACTATGTTGCCCAGGCTGGTTTTAAACTTCTGGGCTCAACTGATTCCCTGTCTTTATTTCCTAAAGTGCTGGGATTACAGGCATGAGTCACCATGCGTGGCACATAGTCTTTTTTTAATTCTCAGAAGTAACATCTAGTCCACTTACTATTTTTCTGCTATTACTAGCAATTCATTAGGTGTTGGTCACACTCAAGTTCATGTGATTATACCAGAGCATGAATATCAAAAGGAGGCAGCGATCACTGGAATTCAGCTTAGAAAACTGCCTACTGCTAGTGACAAGTTTAAAAACATAATTTAAGAACTTTTTTGTTCCCTAAAAAAAAAGAAGTTATCAAAACATTCACAGGGAGAAGTAGGATATTTAAATAGGACAATAAATATAGAAGACATTTCAAATGTGATTATAAATATTATTAGATTGGTATTTCATAGTTAATTTCTTTCTGTCTTAAGAGAGCAACATTTTAGTTATTTAAACATTCCAGACTATAAAGAAATAATGTATTTTTTGTAATTGTATCTAATAAATCTAGTGACCTATTTGATTTTATTTACTATATTGTCTCTTATTTTTTATAATTATTTGTTCATACATTTTGCTCACACATTCGTTTAGTTGTTTCCTTTCTCCTTACCTAACAAGTTCAGTGTACTCTTCCTGAAAAATGCTTCTTCAAACAATACGGTTTCAGTGAAGTTATAAATAATATTATGTATCTCACCAACTGCAGTCCTGTCTCCTGCCCTAGTCACCAAGATTAACACAGAATATAAAAAAGGCAAGAAAAATACTATTGCCTTTCTCTAAGTTATGTTAATATAGTACTGACTTGCTGGAAGGATTATCTCTCCACTTCATCTTTCTTACAACTTCAGCTATTTGACTTAAGTTTCTATTATTTACAATTAGAGAATCCTGACTGGCATAACATCTAACACTTACCCTTTCAATTTCATCACCACTTCAATGCCAATAAGGCTTGTTTCTACAATAGCCTCTCCCACGTCCCTATAAGACTTGCACAATTTTAGTCATGCAATAGAACTAACACCTGGGTAAATGGCTCGCTGACTTTAGTACAGGATTAATAGGTAATATAAAGTAGAGAATAAACATTATATCTCAGAATGTATGATTTAAAAGAAGAACATAGGATTGTGCTTCATGAAATTATTGTAAGGCAATAGAGTCTCTATGCACAGAGATAATTTAGATAATTCAATCATTACCACAGACTTAAGTGAAAACTATAGAAACCAGAAAAATGAAAGATTTTACTCACTCTCTGGAATTCCTAACTTTTATTAAGCAAGAGACATGGACAATACTCACTGATAATAAGTGGTAAGAGCAGAGCCATAAAAAAGATCATATATTATTATTTAGTTGTCCTGTTGTATCCCCAGGCTGGTGGTATTATCTGGTAGTGGGGCAATATTTATACATTTATTAATAAGGAGTCTTTATAAAGTTACTAATAAAGAACTATTAATATGCTTCCTTGGGATTGTAGAAAACAGTGATTTCCATTATAGTAAAGATTAGGCATAATTATATCTCTTTGTAACTTATTATTTTGGATTGTTATTATGTTTTCCTTGACAGTTTAAGTTAGTAAATTATGTATATATAAGGCATTCTAGTATTATGTCATATTTAGAGATACTTAAAGCATAATTAGATAAAATTTTATAATTTTGCGATAATTTACAAATGGCCTTTGTTGAGTTGGTAAGATTATTGTGTGTAATTTAGTTTTTGAACTTCAGCAGTACTTGATTTTGTAAAATATTGCATTTTTTGGAAGTTCTAATATACCATTTTATATTGGTTTTATATATTATCAGTACTGTTATTCAAAAAATGTTGTATAATACTGTGTTACATTAACATCTTAATTAATCTATCAGGAATTGTGTTTCACAATTTTCTTTTAATTTTGTGACTCCAACCTTATATATGCAGTTACTGAAAAGAGAAGAACAAACCGAATACAACCTACTGAGATTTATAACCTCAGTAATGATCATGTTTCATAATACCCTTAGTATTACTTATCTTCATAATTATGTAAGATTTGATACTAAAGTTAGCCACTAAGATGTGAGTAAATATTAAAGCAAGCAAGCAAATGATGAAGGATTTAGACTTTATTAAGAATTACTGTAATTATAATCTTGAGATATATCTACTGTATGAAACTGTCTAGCTATTCTTGTTTTACATTAAAACTATATCCACTATTTATTTGCTTATTAACACTTGTGAGCTAATGTTTTCCTAACAGTTAAGTAAAGAAAATAGTATAAAACACATTAAATAAAAATGGTTATAGGAAACAGCAACTACTTAAAAAATTTTCTACTTACTACATCAATTAATTCTTAGGTATTTGTGAGGTATTTATTTTGGCCAATTGACAGAAGAATGCATTGAGATTCCTGGTTAGGATTATTTAGAATTAGTCTGTTTATTAGCGTAGTTCTGTAACTTACCGTAACTAAATTCCAGAATAATACAAAACTTGTTAGCCCAAACATATCCATGAATTGAAATAAACACAGAGCCACAGGTTATACAGTATTCATCATCTAAGATTTGCTGTGGATCAGGAGCCTGAAATGTGGACTGGGCCCTCTGTTCAGGATCTGACAAGGCTGAAATCAAGTGCTGACAGAGTATTTCCTCATTCTGAGGATTGACTACAGAAAAGCTTACTTCCAGACTTTCTCTGGTTGTCAGAAGAAGTTGTTTCCTTGCTGCTATATGACTGATATTCTCATTCCCTTTTAATTTTATTTTATTAAAAAATTCTCTATTAACAATATGTAATAACATACATATAAATGGGTTTTATGAGAATGTTTGTTACATGTTAAGAATGTGTAATGATCAACTCAGGATAACATTTTTATGTGCTGGTATTATTTCAAGTTCCCCATTCTAGTTACTTTGAAATATACATAACATTTTTGTGAAGTCATCTTAGTCTGCTATCAAACATTAGAATGTATTTCTTCAATCTAACTGTGTTTTACCCATAACCATTTTAGTATTAGTTAATTTTCATGCTGCTTATAAAGATGTATTTGAGACACAGAAATCTACAAAAAGAAAGAGCTTTATTGGACTTACAGTTCCTCATGACCGGGGAGGCATCACAATCATGGCCAGCGGCAAAGAGGAGCAAGTCATATCTTACGTGGATTGCGGCAGGCAAAAAGAGAGCCTGTGCAAGGAAACTCCCATTTTTAAAATCATCATATCTCATGAGATCTATTCACTATCACAAGAACAGCATGAGAAAGACCTGCCTCATAATTCAATCATCTCCCACTGGGTTTCTGAATTATGGGAGCTACAAGATGAGATCTGGGTGGGGTCACAGAACCAAACCATATCACCAAGCTATCTTCATCTCCAGCTCTCCTCCTACCTAGTCTCTGCTATCCATTGTTCTGTTCTCTATGTTCATGATATCAAGTATTTAGCTCCCTCACAGCAGTAAGAATACACCCATGTTTTTTTATAGTTGTGAGGAAGAGTCTGTTCTCAGTTTCCAGGCATCACACCATGATTCTTGCCACATGGCCCCACTCCCATAGTTTCTCTCACACTTTAAATATCTTCCCTTAGTAAATATTTGGTTTCTTTAATTTATTTATTATTTTTGTTTTATTTTATCTTTGAGAAAGGGTCTCACTCTGTCACCCAGGCTGGAGTATAGTGGTGCATTCTTAGCTCACTGCAACCTCTGCCTCCCAGGTTCAGGCAATTCTCCTGCCTCCCAAGTAGCTGGGATTACAGGCATGCACATCAGGCCTAGCTAATTTTTAAAAATATTTTTAGCAGAGATGGGGTTTCACCATGTTGGCCAGGCTGATCCTGAAATCCTGACCTCAGGTGATCTGCCCTATTCTGTTTCACAAAATACCGGAATTACAGGAGTGAGCTACCATATCAAGCCCTCAGTGTATTTTAAAGTCTCGTCTGATTGTATCAGTTCTACATCAGATAAACTCCTTTTTTATGAGCTCAAGGTCATCTCATTTGGGATCTTAACTTTATCTACGAAAACTCTAATTCTGCCTACATTCAAAGGGAGGGGATAATCCAGGGGGTGTAAACCAAGACATAGGAATCTTGGGAACCATTTCAGAATTTTGCCTACTTCAGTGATTTTGGTCATAGAACGTATGTGGCTAGGAGAATCGAAAAGGAGAGTTGAACAAATCGCGAATACTCTTACATCCTCGTTACAAAGAATTGTATGCAATAATTTTGAAATATTTTAAAATATATAAAATAGCTTAAGTTATTTTTTCCGTCGTTCTTGTATAATATAGCCAATAGCCTAAATGTTTCAAGATACACAGGTGTCTGAAAGTCTTAGTTCATGCCCTGTAAACTCTATAGGCAAAATTTGATATCTCATTATCTGCTTGATCAAGGAAGTGAAAATTTCTCCTTAGAGGATCAAAAGTCAAAAGCTTTTATCAGTTAAGTTCTAATCTTCTTTTTGTAAAGAAGCATCCATTTAGATAGCATAATGATAATAGATTATACAGTTTCATATTTCCTTGACTTTGCCTACGAAAAATTCTAACTCATATTTCTCCTTATTCATTAAATCTCCACTAGCATAAGATATTTGTTTTTTACCCCTTCATCTAGTTTTTATCTAACTACCAGAGTAATGCATATTTATGAATTGTTTAATTATTTACTAATATAGAGATGATACATACACGTCTTTTACTGCACACCATCTTACTTGAAAATGTCAAAATTATATTTTAAAATAGGAATTACATCTTCTAAGATAGAGAGACTAACTATTGAACCACCCTACAAGAAAGAACGCAGTTTAGGCTTCATTTTAGGTGGGTGCTGAGAAGGTTCTTTTTATGATTTGGAGGGAGTCCCATCCATTGGGCTGAGAATGGTATATGGGCAGTAACTCAGTGTATCACGTAGCTGACAAAGAAGAGCAATTACCTTTGGGACTTTGGAAAACGGCACGTATGGTGTATGCCTCACCTGAACAGATAGGAGGAGGTTAGTAAAAGGAAAGTTTTTTGGAGAAAAAGCATGTTCATGTGTATAAAAAAAAAAAAGGTAGAAGTCAAGCTACTTACAAAGAATTGCCAACATGTTCATAGAAGAAAAAAGAATATTTATCATCATCAGGATTCTACTTCAGTTAGTACAGCAAGAAGGGTGCCCTGCTATTAAATTCCAGACTATTTCCAAAGGTGAAAAATAAAACTACACTATAAAATTAGGTTTTGCCAGAGGTGTGAGTCAAATATAACCCTTAAAGAGGAATTAGAAAAAAATTAAAGTACAAGGCAAAGCCTGAATAATAAAAATAATTAAATTGGTTTGTTTTATAATTGGTATTTGCTAGTATCAAAATTAATAACACTATGGATTATTAAATTATTGAACAAGTTTTTAATTATCAGAAAATTATTCAAAATATAATATGTTGGTTTATTTAAATAAGGTATATATTTAAAAGAAACAGTGATAAAATAAAAGTAATATTTTTTATTAGGTTTTCCTCAAACCTTATGAAAATATTTTTGGGATTATTCAAAGAATATTTTGAAAAGAGTGCCTATTTTTTTAAGTGCCTTTTACTTTTGCGACAAAAATATTTGGAATAGTAATTTTTAATTTTTCATAAGATATTTTGATTGGTTTAAAATCATATGGTTTTTAAAAATGTATGTAATATTAAATATTAGCCTGGATATTTTTTAATTACAGAATATTCTGAAGGAACTACTTCTCATGGTGACCTGGCATTTACAGATCTTCTAATCACATTCTATCTCTTATAATTGCTTGGCAGTTAAATACAAATTTGAGAATAAGTAAAAGCCATACCAGATAGTGTTGTGCATTTGTAATCAACAATGTAATTTTTAAGTGATCAAAATATTGTCCATGACTTTGTTCAACTGAAATTTAAAAATTAATTATATTAATATATGCTAAATTTATTAGTAGTTGTGCCTAGGCAGCTAGAAATTTATAATTTTGTTTATATTGCCATCTGTTCTAATTACATATCCAAGGTTATTGGACATTATCCAAAAATGTGTAGCTATTGTAGACCTAAAAAAAAGTTAGCTGAAATCTTTTACTAAACAAATAATGGTTTAAAATAGAATATATTTTAGAATAGAAAAACATAAACCGGTAAATGAATTTCGGCTATTCATCTAGGAGACCAGTTTCCCTGAAATTACTTTTAGGGAAAAATCTCATATTCACTTAATTGCATATAACAAGAGTATAAAAAGGGGGAAATTTTTCTCAACTCTTTAGTTTTAGTTTCAAAGTTTAAGTTTCAAGCTCATAAACTCTGCATGTTCTTTGAGTGCTTGATATAAAGCTTAAATATTCTGAAGTAAGATTATGAAAAGACTACTCTTTAAAGTACATGACTGGTCTTCATCCCTGAGTTTTCCTGTGTTTTGATCATCATTGTCATTTTCTGACCACCTGTTTATTCTGTTACATTAATTGACGATATTGTCCCCTGTCTTGCTCCCTCTCCATTTTAAGTGACATAATTTTTCCTTAATGATTATAGTTTTTCTGAGAACGGGCTGTATTAGCATTTATTATTTTAAGGTCAATCTCTCTATTTGTGAGCATTCAACAGAAATCTGTAATCTTGCTCAGCCTCACTCTGCCACCACCTCCGTGCATATTAGTCAAGATCCAACCTCTGTGAGGTAGAAACCACACAGTAATTTGAAGAGTTTAAAATAAAGAACTATTGAAAATAAAATATATATACATATATGCAATTAAATATATTAAAAATAACAAATATTCAAACCTCAAAAAAAATGAACAAACAAAAAGAACTATTGATTATAGGAAGGAATTTGTGTAATGAGGAGTTGGCTACTGAGCAGTAAAGAGAATTCTAAAGAACACAGGAACAACATATTGATGTGCAGCTACTACCCCTAGATCTGAGACAGAACACCGGTGGAAGAGGATACTCCAGGAAAAGATCCGGATCTTGTTGAGGAAGCACAGCCTTGGCCACAGAGTGACAAATTCACAGGGCTGATGCCCAAATAATTTGTTGGAGAAGTGTCCTCCAGAATTTGCTATAAGCCAATCCCTTAAATTGCTAAGGAAAGCTCCTCACAGGGAGATGTATTATCAGAGGGACTTCATTGGGAAACTACCAAAAGGAGATTTGCATTTGACTGTTATTACCCAGAAAACAATGAAATACAATAATATTTTAGATTATTAAAACTCTGATTATTAAAATTTTGAAAAAACTAAAGATGGCAGAGTGCATGATATACTTGGGCATATATCAAATTAATCAACACAAAAAAACATAATCTGATTGTCTATACAGCATAAACAACCACATCTTCAATTATCTGTCAATCTATAAATCAGTCACTTCTATGTACTCAATCAGCATTTTAAAAAATTGTTTATGTAAATATATCACAATGTTCAAATAACTGTATCATATTAACAGGGAATTAGATGACATTTTAAGAAATGACAATTATATAACAAAATACAAAGATTTCAGGAGACATCACTCTCTTTAAAAGTCTGAAAGTGAGAAAAAAATAAAATTGCATTCAGTTGACTTTCTACTTTTTTTGTTCTTCGGTTTTAGTTAAGACTATATTGTTTCATAACTGCAATAAATTTGACCCTAGCTCCGATGAGGGAGTTGGCAAGATGAGAAACTTCAAACTGTGATTTTGAAACCCCCAGTTCAAATGCTCTGGGGTGATACTGTGAAAAGACTATTCCTTAAAATAAATGATTTGATCTTCAATCAAGAAAAGTGTTAAATTCCTGGAAAGTTTTCAGCTTCCTGCTCTGAAGAACTCAATTTAGCAATTTCATCAACTTTCACTTAACCATGCTATTGAAGAGAAACAGAGGCATGAATAATCTAAAAGTACAGTTAATTTTAAAGGAATTTATATGAGATGATTTTCTGCAGTGAGTTTAACTTTCTAGTTATGTTATATCTAAGCTAATAATAAAATTAGTTTTTCTTCCTCAGGGCATAATAACTGGTAGCTAAGTAAAATAATGTGTGTTAAAGGAGAGCCAAGCACTTTTGTTAGTTAACATGAAAATATTTTTAAGCAGTACATGCATATGTGATGAGTTGAAAATTGCTGAGAATAAAGAAGGCTTGCTGCGTATGAAAAGCTGCAGAGTAAAAACAATTGGCCCTACATTATGAGATAGATGGGACTACACACATACCCACACTAGTGAGGGAACTAGACTCTACTAGCCAACCTTTCCATGAGTCACTGTATTTAACAGCATTTCCTGAATTACAAAACATTACATAAATACATGAATTGGAGGTTATCAAATGCAGCTTTTTTTTGGTGTGATGCATGGCCTTTTTAAAATTTCCATTATCATATGTTTAGAAAGTACTTTCTCAAATGTTACTTTTCCATGCTTTCTATTTTGTGGTTTCCCATGTAATAAATTAGAGAGTTCTGTGATTTTTTAATCTCAAAAAATGATTCTAGTACATAATTGTTTCCCAAATCCTATCCCTACAAAAGAATAAGGTTGACAATAGATAGTTTCCCATAAATTAAGAAGAGAAGCTCTTTGGATGTAGAGCAAAAAAGAGCATGAGACAATGGTTTGGGAAAAGTTAAGGAATATTAGGCATATGAAGATGTCATTGAGAAATTTCTAGTTCTTACCAAATCAACAGGAAGCTCAATCTGCTGAGACAAGTAAGCGTGGAGAAACTATGTTAGCAAATGGGAAATGCACAGTCTAATAACTAACAACAGGAATGAATGCAACCAACCTTGAGAAAGCTCAGAGAAACTAGTGTGGCTTGATCAATCATTCAGTCATTTTTTTTTCACCCCTTTCCCAAGATCACAAAGTTTACCAGCTGACTGCCAACTCCAAATGTTTCTCGGAGTCATGATCATGGATATATTAAAATTTAATGAATGATAAAGGTGGTATCACAAATGCATGCAGAAAGAGCAGATTGTTTATTAGATAAGTTGAGAAAATTGGCTCATTAAATGCAGAAAAATAAACTTGGATCTCTACCGAACTCCACATAGAAAGGTGGACTCCAGATGGTTTAAAACCTTAATGAAAAATAAAATCATAATGTCAACAAACAAAAAAACGTTAAAAACTATCATTTTCACTAAGAAACAATGAAGCATGTCTTAAACTAGAGTTTGAAAGCAGTAGCCATGAAACAAAGCAAACAAAAAGATGGCATTCAATCAAGACATCATGGCAAAACGATAAAAAGAGAAAGTGCATAAAACTGATAAGGATTAACATTCAGCACGTAGAGATTTTACTAAAATATACTGATGACTATAAACCACCTGATAGCACTCCAAATAGGAATATAAGCCAAGGAGACAATTAGGCAATGTACAGAAGAAAAAGCACGTAAAATAAGAAATATATGAAGATATTTTGTAATTCTTTAGCAATCAGATAAAGCAGAGTGAAAATAATTAGATATGTCATTAATCCTATCAATAGGACAATGGGAGTCTTGTGGGTTATGGAGATACAAACTCGCTGGTGGCCTGCTGATGCTGCTATTCTTAACAGCAGTTGGATTTACTTGGTTAAATAAGTCTACACAACTATTAATCCAGGAATTAAAATTTGAGTAAATATCCCCAAGATATTTTCATGTAAATCCATTGAAAGTATGTACAGGGACTTACACAACCTATTTTCTATCCTTAGGAGAATGAATAATTGAAATGTGGTCAAGGCATGTCATGAAATACTATGTATCAGAAAAAAAAAAAAACTAGCCAGTTATATGCATAATAATATAGATTTATCTTAAAACCCTAGTTCTGAGGAAACAAAATGGAAGCAATAAATGAGATATATGCCTTACTCTTATGATAATAAATTCAACCTGTGTGCACTTAAACAACAGGACCAACATTCTAAGCATACATACAGCAGAAAAAAATCACAGAGGACAAAATAGGTTTTTCTGGGGAGAAGGTGAGAAGGAAGAAGAATGTGGGTAAAGGAAAGGACTTAGAGAGAATGGATTCAGGTGAGTTATCAGTGATGGGCAGCAGGTATGGTGCAATATCATCAGAGAAAGCTGAAACCTTTGGGAACGGAATTGATTTCCACAGGCTATTCAGCCTTCTCATGAGTGTGCCTTCTCTTTTGCCTCCTAATGGTGTTCTTGTCTGTTTTTAAATTTTAACAAATCAGCAGCTGGCGGTTTTCTTGGTACTTATCTAGCAGAAAAGGATGATCGATGTCCTACAACTTTGCTTCAGGTCCTGGGCTGCTGCATGTAAACCATGTGAATTCCCCCAGCCATCCAGCACATCAGTAAGTAATTGAAAATTGTGCAAGACTTGGAATCTAGTGAGAGTTAAATTGGCTGTCTATACATGAGAAATATCCACACCTGAACTTGAGCATTGGATTTGTAAACTGGGTGGCAATAGCTTAGGCCCTCAGAAAAAATACAATGATTAAAAATTATTTGATATGCTTTCTAGATTAGTAATTATGACTTGCAATAGCAACAAGTAGTAGTTTGGAAAAGAATTAGTGAACTCAAGTAAAGTACAAAAAATATTAACAAATGAAAAAAATCAAACCTATCAATATACATATATAAATTTGTATTAAATTAATTGATATATACATTAATTTGTTGAAAAACCAGCAATGTTTGAATAAAGTCAGGAATGTATTTTTTCTTTTTCTGGCACATATATATATATATACACCATATATATGTATATGGGATGGTGCAATATACATGTTTTGTATATTGCAGTATGGTACTCTATATATATGGTATGGTGCATATATGTTATATATATATATGATATGGTGCAATATACATGTTTTGTATATTGCTATATAGATATATATGGTATGGTGCAATGTACATGTTTTGTGAACTCATAGATTAAAAAACATAATTTCAGATGTAAAAGTCTGTGTATGTGTGTTTGTATGGGCATATTCGAGTACGTGCATATGCATGCATTTATTTTTTAACTTTATTCACTGACAGGGCCTGAGACTAGTAAATCCCCAGTAGAAATAAGAATACCTAGAACTCAGACCTTCGTCTATAAATATCTTCTACTAATTCATCTATGAGTTCACATACATGTTTATTACATACATACATTATATATATATATATATATATATATATATATATTGCTATATATACATGGTATGGTGCGATATACGTTTTGTATATTTGTATATCAAAGATATTGGTATATCACTTAAATGACACTGTTTCAAGCACAAGTAAAGCTGAATATCTTATCACTTTTTATTGGCCATTTGATATTTATTTCAATGAGTTGTTTGTTCACTTTGAGTTTTTAATTTCATGATCTCTGATACTCTGTGTTTTCTTTTTATAGAAATAATGAGGTATAACTTACAATAAGGCATACACTAAAATATGTTTATAAACAAAACATAGTCCAATGTAGTCTTGTTTTCTGTTTCTTTTCGTACTTATTTTGAATTCATTTCAAACTTACAGTAAAAAATTAAGAAGTTTAAAAAATTTTATATATTCTTCATACAGACAATTCATTCAAGTTTTGAAAACTGTACCAATAATGTATTTTATTTCAAAAATATCTAACCCAAGATCACCTGTTGTACTTAGATGTCATTTAATCCAAAAAAATTATTCAGTATCTCTTGACCTTAATGTCCTACACATTTTTTAAGATAACAGAAAAGTATATATTAAATTATTTTAAAATTTGTATTTATTTGATATTTATTTGTATTAATTTGTATTTATTTGATATTTCCTGTATTTCCTCATGATTAGATTTAGATTATACCCTTGTGGCATAAATATCACAGGAAAACCGCTGTATTTGTGTCATGGAATTTCAGTAGTTGCCTGTGATGTCAGTTTTTCCTGTTATTTGTGATGTTTGATTTAATCATTTCAAGTGACATCAGCAAGAATTATTTTCTGTAAAATTACTTCTTTTCCTTTGTAAATAAGTAAGCAGTATGCAGGAGACATATGGAGACTGGGTAGATATCCTATTTGTTACTCAGGTTCTAGTTACCTTTTAGCATCAATTGACATTATTTACTTGAATTTAATTATTATGATGATGCATATCAAGGATGATTTGATAATTTAATATTTTTCTCTTTATTTTTAGGCATACTACTGTAATGCAATTTTTTAAATCCCCTATTCTTTTATTCATTTACACTGGGGTGTGCTTGTGGATTCTTAGTTTATTCTATTCCATGTGTCTACGTGTATTAGGGGGTGCGCTTGTACACATACTGCATTCATAATCATTATTTATTTTGACACTTTTAATTGTTCATCCGGTAATCAGTATGTCCTCTCCAAACTGGCTTCCATGTGCTAGTAATATATCCTTAATTATTTGAACATTTCTTTGCATTCTTAAATGGCAAAATATTCCACTCTTGCCTAGTTCTTTCCCTGCTCCAGTCCTAAGAGGAACTACTTCAAGGAATAGTGGTTCCACTTAGAAGAGAATATTTATAGACTGAGGTCTGAGTTCTAGGTGTTCTTATTTCTACGGGGAATTTGCTAGTCCCAGGCCCTGTCAGTGGGTAGTTAAAAATATATACATGCATATGCACATACATGAGTATGCTCATACAAACACACATACACAGACTTTTATATCTGCAATTACAATTTTTAATCTGTGAGTTCACATTTATACTTTTAAGTTTAATCTAATACTGGAGGATTTATTTTCTTGCATAATATTGCTTTTTTGTATTTGAATATTTTTCTCCAAGTGTGAAATTTGGTTCCAGTTTTCCTCAATATATTTATTTAATCCCCCTGTCTATAACTAATTTCTGAAATTACTGGACTGATGCCTCACTTATTTCAGCTTAATGGCTTTTTGACTAATTGCAAAATAAGGAAAGAAGAAAGAAAAGAAGGAAAGAAGGAAGGAAGGAAGGAATGAAGGGAAGGAAGAAAGGAAAGAAGGAAGGAAGGAAGAAGGAAGGAAGGAAGGAAGCAAGGAAGGAAGTAAGGAAAGAAGGGTGGGTGATGAATTTTAACTAATGTGTCTATCAATGTAAACTTCATTTCAATAAGATATAGAACATTTCTCTCAACCCAATAAGTTCTGTCCTGCTGCTTTTCAGTAAACTCTGATTACAGTTAAATCACTACACTGATTTCTATTAACATAGCTTAGTTTTATCTGTCCTAGGAATTTATGTTAATTGGATCACACAGTATATATTTCTTTGTGCTTGATTTGTTCTCATCTGAACAAGATTAAGATTCATCATATTGCATGTATCACTATTTCATTTCTTACTATTTCTAACATATTAAATTTTATAAATGTTACATTATTTATTTATTCTTGGACAACTGAGTTATTTCAGTTTTTGTTTAGTAAAAAAAAACTTGTCATAGAAATATATACAAGTCTTTTACATAAATATATTTGTATTCCTTTTGGGTAAAATACCGGGAAGCATAATTTTGAGTCATAGGTTTTGGGTATTTTCATTTCATAAAAAATCTGAAAATATTTTAATAAATGGTTGTACTATTTATCATTGCTACCAAATATACCTGATGATACTTTCATATGAAAGAATAACTTTTGATATCAATATATATATGTCTCTTCTTAAAAAACATTCATTCTAATCATTCATTTCCAATATATGTGTTTAATAATATTTAGAACCTTCTAAGAATATTTATTAAATATTATTCCTTCAGGGAGTGAAGATAAGCCCTTTAGTGTTTAAAAAATGAATGGCAAAACAAATTTGCAGGATAAACTCATGAATAGACACATAGTGACTTGATCTGTATAATGCTATAATCACTGAAGATTTGAAGAAAGCCTTTCTCTTTCTCTATCTATTTCTCTATTCCCACATGCCCAATGGGAACAACTAGATGACAAAAATATTTCATCTGGAAAATTATTTAAAATTAATAACTAAAATAATTTAAATAGAATGTTGATCTGATATCACACAATTCATAGTGTATGAAGTGCTAAGTTTTCCTTGCCCATGCTAATTTCTCCCTTTTTGCTTCCCAGTGTTAATTTCTGCTTTTCTCATTATTTATTTTTATGATTTAGAAGAGCATTATATAATGCCTTATTGAGAAAATTTTATTTACTTCAAACAGTCAACCTAAGAACTAATTAATTGATTTGTTCCTGTATTAAGAAGAAGCTTTCTTTATGATTAGGCATAAACTATAAACTCATTTTTCTATAATCAGTAAAATCGTGATAATACTTTTAAAGAATCCTAAATTAATTTCACAGAATTAATATGTATATGTTTACTTTCGTTTGTCTCAACACACATCACAAATTTACCATAACAGAAAAACCATTGAAATAAAAGAGCAGCAGATTTAGAGGCTATAAAAGTTCCCATAAAATAGCAACATTTGTAATGTGAAATATTATATACAATTCTGGATAATTTTAGTGTTCTAAGACATTGCATATTATTAAACAGGGAACTAGCCCCAAGCATGTACATTCTAATAATGAAGATATATATAAAATAAATACTTTATAACCATACTTTTTTAGTAATTATACACAGCATTAATAAAAAAAGAATTAAATATAAACATATTAAAATGGTGGCCTGGCTATGTACTTGTTAAGTAAAACTGATTTATTTTCTATTATAAGCATTTCAACTACTATTTAGCAGACTCATTTATCTTTACAAAAACTAAAACCTACTATTGTAAGAAAAACATTCTCATAAAGCTATTGATCTCCACTTATATTAGAACAAACACTTGTATAGCATGAAGAATACAAAGTTAATTTTGGCACCCTAGGTTTGTAATGATACCCAGTGAAAATATTCTTAGGTAAACCTTTATTTAATTGGAAAAAATACTTGTCTTTATTTTTCACTAGGAAACATGTCTCATCAATTGCCAGCTTATGCCTTTTATTCTTTGACAGAAGAATTTTGGCAATATATTTGATATAAAACATACCAAGTATTCTTACTAGCATTTATTAAGATTAATAAGAGAGTATGTAAGAAACAGTACTATAAGAAAGAACATAAATATTTGTATAATTTAGTATGTTATGACTACTCAGAAAGTGAATAATGTAGATTGTAAGATTGCAGCAGATATCTCATATCCCCCTTGTTCTCCTGTTTTGTACTTTACAACATAACTTTCAGATGTTAGTTTCAATGAGTAAATAAAGAACACAGATGAGACAAATTAATGAAAACAAGGATCCAAATTCCAATAAATAAATTAAATAAAGGGCCAGCTAAAGTAAAACAGTATCACCTGTTTAGTTCCTTCATAGGGACACAGCAAAACTTCGCAATAGCATCATATATAAAAACCTTGAAATTACCAAAATTTGCTTTTATTATAATATTAGACTCTACTGTACTATTACAGCATAGTTAAGCCATTTGGATGAAAATGATATCTCAATGGTCTAAGAAATATTTACTGCTAAAAATATACATTTTTTCTCCTGTCGAAATATAATAAGGCAAACCAGTTAGTGTATCAATTTTTTAAAAGAAAACTGTAAAAGTGTAAGGAGGGAGAACTGAGGTATTTACATACATTTCATAATATTTACGTGAATTTAGAGTAAATATAAAGTGAGAAAATCTTGCCACAATACTAACTGGAAATTGCTTCAGTGTTTTCTTGTGTGTGGAAAAAAAGAAAAAAACAGTAAGGAATCAAGAAATGGGACACATGATGAACGCTTATTGGAAAACAAATTATTCTAGAAACTAAATAAATATTCAGGAAAATAGTTTTTCTTAATGATAAAGCTAGTTTTTAAAACACAATAAAAATAATCAAAGAAAAGTTGCTAGTTAACAATAATTGATGATAAAATACACAAAAGGGAGATGAAAAGTTAGTGATTTAAAAAATGGAAGGGAAAGCTTCTCTGAGAAATAATTATAGAAATCAAAACCATTTGATGTTTTGAATGATAATATTAATTTTGCCTAAAAACATTCTGGAAACTGTAGGACCGTTTTGAGAAAGGTATGACATGAAATGGACAAGAAAACATAGAATGTGTATATTGATATAGAAAGCATTCAAAAATACAGTATTAAACAAAAGTAAGTAGTCTAATACTATCCTTTGCTCTCGTCATTTTATTAAATATGTACCGAAAAGATATGCATATGCATACCTACACATATATTCAAGATATGTACACATATATTTATGTAATTTTTCTAAGTACGGATATAGGCTCAGATAAAGTAAGCCCTACTCTGCACACACAACTTCTGTAATGAAAAAGTTAAAAAAGTTAATACAATATTAAGTTGATGCTGAGAAAATGTTAAATCTTTCTCTCTTCTCATGTTCCTTACAGTAGTATGATGCCTCTGGCTTCCCTATATCACACATCTTCCTGAAGAATAATGTTTTTTTTTCATAAATGTGAGCACGGAAGAAGAAACCAGGTATGTCCACAGAGACAAGTCCCTTCCTTCTCACCTCTCAGGACTTGGCTGACTGCACACATCATAGGTTCTTATATTTGTTATACTTTAGGTTATCCCTGGCAGGTTTTAACAGGTCTTTCCTCTAACCAGTGGAATTTTTTAAAAATTATTAGCTATTATATAAAAATTTAATTATTATCTATTACACAATATAATATTTTATTAAATAATTTCTAATTGTTTGCCTTCAGCAAAATTAAGAAATTTTTAATTTTTATATCTAAATCAGTATGTTATTGTTGGCATTTTTACAAAACAAGTTAGGAAACTGAATGACCATTGTATAAAAATTGTTTTCCCATATACTTAAGTGAAAAAGAGTTTCTGACTTAACACTACACAACAAACAATAGGGATAAAATAAAACATGGTACTAAAGGATGAACACTGTCTTATTTAGGATTAAGTAATACCCATCTACACACAATAACCGATTAAAATTATTAATAGACATATTTGTCTTGTAAGAAATTCAGTTACAGTAAAAGTTTATTTTCTTTTTAATTTATGTTTATGTTTGAGGAATTAATTACTAGTAATTTTAATAAACTCATTTGTGACAAAAAAACTTTAACTTAGAATCATATAGGCCTACATTTTTAAAATATAAATTATAATGTTTAACCCACATTTTTGCAGAAAATTATAATAATTAAGTCAATGTAACACTGTAAAGTGCAAAATATATAATAATAAAATTCATTGGTTGTGATAAAATAATGAAATATTTGCCATTTTGTGCCTGGCTTATTTCGCTTAACACTATGTCCTCTAGTTTCATTACTGCTCTTACAAATGACAGGATTTAATTATTTTTTATGGCTGAATATTATTTCATTTTGTATTTGTACCACATTTTCCTCATCGCATATCCCTTCACATCTTGCATATTTTAAATAGTGCTGCATAGGAGTGCAGATATCTCTTCAGTATACTGATTTCCCTTTCTTTGGGGTACATACACAGCAGCAGGATTGCTGGATCATATAGTAGTTCTATTTTTAGTTTTTTGAGTCACCTCCAAACTTGTTCTCCACAGCAGCTTTACCAATTGAAATTTCTACCAGCAGTGTACAAGGATGTTCTTTTCTTCAAATCTATACCAGCATTTGTTGTTACCTGTTCTTTTTTTTAAAAATAAAATTCATTTTAATTGGAGTAAAATAATATCTCACTAGTTTTAATTTGCACTTATTTAATGATTAATGGTGCTGAGCATTTTTTCATGTACCTGTTGGCCGTTTGTATGTCTTCTTCTCAGAAATATTTATTCAGATTGCCGACTTCTTAATTGGATTGTTTGATTTTTCCTATTGAGTTGTTTGCTCTTACATATTATGGTCATTAACACTTTGCCAAATGGGTTGCAAATATTTTCTCCCATTCTATGGATTCTCTCTTCACTTTGTATATATGGTGAGAGATGTATATCTAGTTTCATCTTTTGCAAATCACTATAAAAGCACCACTTATTACAGAGACTGTCTTTCCTCCAGTGTTGTATGTTTTTGACAACTTTGTTGAAGGCCAGTTGACTGTAAACATGTGGACTTATTTCCTGGTTCTCTATTCTGTTGCACTGGTCTATGTGTCTGTTTTTTCTGCAAGTGCCTTGCTGGTTTGGTTACTAAAGTTTTGTAGCATAATTTGAAGTCAGGTAATATGCCTCCAGTTTTATTCTTTTTGCTCAGAATTTATTTAGCCATTATGGATTGTTTATGATTCCATATAAATTTAAGGATCTTTTTATTTATGTGAAGAACCTCATTGATATTTTGTTAGGGATCACATTTAATCTGTAGATTGCTTTGAATAGTATGAACATTTAAAGAGTAATTATTCTTCCAAACTGTGAATGTAGAATTACTTTTAGTTTGTTTGTTTGTTTGTTGTGAGCAATGAGACAAAAAAAATTGGAAAGGGAGAAGAAAATTATTCTTGTTTACAGAAGATATGTTCATATATTTAGAAAACCCCTAAAGACTCAACCAAAATAACTATTAGAAATGATTTTAAAATTAGTAAATTTTCAGAATGCAAATTCAGCACACAAACATCAATAGCATTTCTATAAACTAAAAGCGAACAATCTGAAAAAGAAATCAGGAAAATAATCCAATTTACAATAACTACAAATGACATAAAATACAGTGAAAACTGTAAAATATTGATGAAACAAATTGAAAAAACATTCATTTATGGTTTGATTTCCATTCTAGAGATGAGGGCTGTAAATACAAATGAAATGACTGTTAACATTGAAAATGTAAAACTCCAAACAGTACTTTCAAGACAAATGGTATTTATTTTCACCAGATTATATATATTTTTTTCTATTTTTTTCTTTTTGTAAATTATAATTTAAGTACTGGGGTGAATGTTCAGATCATGCAGGATTGTTACATAGGTATATATATGCCATGGTGGTTTGCTGCATCCATCCCCCCGTAACCTACATGAATTATTTCTCCTAATCTTATAAGTCCCCAATCCTCCCCCCCGACTATCCCTCCTCTAGGCTCCCCACCCCCCAACAGGCCCCAATGTGTGATGTTTCCCTCCTTATGTCCATGTGTTCTCATTGTTCAACATCCACTTATTAGTGAGAACATGCGGTGTTTGGTTTTCTGTTCTTGTGTCAGTTTGCTGAAAATGATGGTTTCCGGTTTCATCCATGTCCCTGCAAAGGACATAAACTCATCCCTTTTAATGATTGCATAGTATTCCATAGTGTATATGTGCCACATTTTCTTTGTGCAGTTTATCATTGTTGGGTATTTGGGTTGGTTCCAAGTCTTTGCTATCGGAAACAGTGCTGCAACGAACAGACATGTGCATGTGTCTTTATAATAGAACAATTTACAATCCTTTGGGTATATACCGAGTAATGGGATTGCTGGGTGAAATGGTATTTCTATTTCTAGATCCTTGAGGAATCCCCACAGTGTCATCTACAATGGTTGAACTAATTTACACTCCCACCAACAGTGTAAAGGTGTTCCTATTTCTCCACATCCTCTCATGCATCTGTTGTCTCCAGATTTTTTAATGATTGCCATTCTAACTGGCATGAGATGGTATCTCAATGTGGTTTTGATTTGCATTTTTCTAATGACCAGTGATGATAAGCATTTTTTTATATAACAGAGATATGGATCATATTTTTAATATAATATTTTAAGTGATAAAATGGTCCTAAAATTATATAATCACATATGCTGTATAATTTCTCAAATTTAGGACCCCATGATGGATTTGACTATATTATCATATTAGATTTTTCTTCCCTAGATATTGTTTGTGGAGAAACTGGGACTCAAGATAAAAGGTTATTTTTTCCTTTGTTAAATAATTCATTCTTGTCGTATCTAATAACATTAGGCTCTAGGACTACAGGTTTCTCTTTCACTTTTGTATCAATTCCATGAAGCTGTAATTTTTAGGAAATTAAATTAGTCACATTACAAAGGTGGAATATATTTCTTTTAATTTTTACCAGACACCTTATATTTTTGTCGTACATTGCTATAGGTATTGGAAAAATGAACAGAAAACTAAATCCTAAAAAAAAAAAAATGTATTCTTAAGAATAGCCAACTAAATTAAAGGTAAGAGTCAAGAGTTTGTGTATGAGTCAAGAGTTCGACAATGGATATCATTTGTCAAAGTGGTTGTGTGCAGCAATACGGAGAACATTTGCCAAAGGCAGTAGAAATAAACACCAAATTCAAATAAAAGAAAAATATCGGAAGCAAGAAAGTAGAGACAGCAAATGTAGTCAATTCTCTCAAGGATCTTGGCAGTGCCTTCTATAAAGATAAAAGTGATATACTTTAGCATTGAGAAACGAGTGATTGAATCTTGCTTATGACACTTCTTTTTTTTTTCCATTTATTTATTTTGTTGCATTATAGGTTTTGGGGTACATGTAAAGAACATGCAAGATTGTTGCATAGATACACACGTGACAGTGTAATTTGCTGCCTTCCTCCCCATCGACTATATCTGGCATCTCTCCCCTTGCTGTCTCTCCCCAACTCTAAATAGCTTTGTAATTTGGGGCAAGCCAAAAACTGTTGAAAACTTATCCTCTCATGGTGAGAATTCAGGGTAAGAATATCTATCTCATGGGATTATTGCAAACATTATGGGAAGTTATTTATTAAAAGTAATTAGCAAACTTCTTATCATATGGTAAGTCCATAACACATAAGAGTACACAACACTAAAGAGATGCAGTATAAAGTAATAACTAATTTAAAGGTATATTTTGCACAATAATTTTAAATATAAAATGTACTTAAAATAATTCATAAAAATTATTGGAATAATTATATTGAAATTATTGGGAGCATTATAATTTAATATTTAATTTTGTTAAGGGACAAACAAGCAGAAAAACACCATTTTATTCTGAATAGGGAGACCAAACAGTAATTCCTCATTTGATGTAAGGTAATTGTATCTGTCTTCTTATATTGCTGTAAACAAAATACCTTAGACTGGGTAACTTCAAAAGAAAAGAGGTTTAATTGACTCATGGTTCCTCAGACGGTATAGGAGCCACAATGCTTGCCATCTGCTTGGCTTCTGGGATGTCTCAGGAAATGAGCAATTATGATGTAAGTCAGTGGGGAAGCAGACATGCCTTACCTTGCAGTAGCAGGAGAAAGGGGCAGAGAGGTACTATATACTTTTATAACAGCCAGACCTCATGATAACTCACTCACTATCACACCACAATACCCAGGTAAAAATTATCCCCCATGATCCAATCACTCCCACTAGGCCCCACCTCCAGCATTTGGAAACTACATTTCAACATGACATTTGGGTGGGGACACACACCCAAACCATATGAGTAATATAAAATTTTGTATTTTCCAATTTAAAATTAAATACTTTCAGAGGTCAGGCATGGTGGCTTACACCTGTAATCCCAGCACTTTGGGGGGCCAAGGTGGGTGGATCATCTGAGGTCAGGAGTTCAAGACCAGCCTGACCAACATGGAGAAACCCCGTCCCAACTAAAGAAATACAATATTAGCCAGGCATGGTGGTGCATGCCTGTAATCTCAGCTACTTGGGAGACTGAGGCAGGAAAATCGCTTGAACCTGGGAGGCAGAGATTGCAGTGAGCCGAGATCATGCCATTGCACTCCAGCCTGGGCAACAAGAGTGAAACTCGGTCTTAAATAAATGAAAATAAATAAAAATTTGAATCTAATTGTTAACAAGTTAGGTCAACATAAATAACTCTTCATAAATTTCTCTAGATTTATGATTCTCAAACATCTAATAGGAATTATGACGGACAGAAATAATGTTAATTCCAGCCTCTGCCTCTCCTATTGTTACTTTGCAGTTAATTTAGGGTGCTATGCATTTGGTTGTTAGAAGAAATTCAGTAAAAATTTATGACCAATTATTAAAAATGTTTTTGCCATGTGTTTATACCCATACATGTCTGATTTTTTTTTTATTACAGATATAACCTGACTTGAAAGTCACAGATCATGTTTGTCATATATCACATTAGTCACCAAAAAGTAGTTAACATTTTCGTTTTTTTAACTACATGGGTGATATGCATAAAAATATAATTATACTCATCATAGGACTCTAATTTAGAACTAAGCAATTCTTTGTTTTACATTTATTTCTATCAAATTAAAATAACATCCTTTATTTCTCACCAAAAGTATGTTTTCATTTTCATGTTTTTTTCTATATTTATTTTGCTGTTGCGTCAATAATAGTGTCATTTTATTTGGTGGTACAATATTTTCAGAACTGTTTACAGGAGTTAAGGTTAAAAAATTATTATCTAGTTCATGGGCATAAAAATTAATGTACAAAATCCCACAATATTTTTGTCATTTGTAGATTAAATATAAATGTTTAGCGTGATTTTTATAATTATATAGAAATCTAATTATTCTGGCAATTTGATGTTTTTCATCTGTTCTTGTACGGAAAAAAGAAAAATGTTAGATTTACTCTTACTAAATTGACATTAATTCTTATACTCTTATACAATGATGATCGAATAGGTGTTTGGAATAAAATTATATGTATTGAATCGATATACTCACGTATGAATGACTATTTGTATTAATTTTGTAGTAAAATTTATAGTTTTAGTGTAGAAGTGTCCAATATTTCAGATGTTATACTTTATAAGACAAATTCAGATTTTCTGCAGGATTATTGAAAGGCAAAATAAATTATGAGCAGTACAAAACTGAAGTGAGATATTTATATTTTATATCTATTTATACATTTAGCATTGATACATCTTTCTCAGTGTATTACTAATTATTAAAAGATATAACACTTACCTATGTAAATGAGCAAAACCACCTAAAAACTCAACAAATGTTGATGAACCTCTTCTGTGAAAGCTTAAGAATGGTTATTTTTCTTTGGCATCATAATATTAAATTTGAGTTATACCATGATTAATTGATCCAGGATGGTCCTTATTGAGTAATTATATTCAAGAAGGATCTGTCAATACCATTTGCTTTCAATTGTCATATTAAATCAAAGATAATAAGTACAGGTGTGCTTAGTGAGGTATGAAATAATGCAACTGTGTGAAAAATTTCCAATAAAAATATAAGTAATTATGAACTAAAATTAGGCAAAGTAAGATAATACAGTGGGAGTCGTTGATGGCCTTTAGGATGCTGAAAAATCAAACAAGTCTGCCAATAATTTAAATGTACCACTTAGTAGACTAAAAATATTTCCTGGATATATTTCATAAAATATAGTCATAAGGCTTAGACAAAATCACAAAGCAATAATTAAACTAATACAAAATGATCTAAAACGTCAAAAAACTGGTGTGGTCCAAAAAGAACAAGGTTAATAGTGTTATAGAGGAGTATCAAATGTAATTTATTATTCTGAAACTACTATTATGAGGAAATTAACCTATCATTGTATAGAAATTTACCATATTCCTACTTTTCAGTTTTCAAAAAATATATGTTCCAGTGTATAAGTTATTTGAAAGTAGCATGCTCTCACAACTTAGAAAATATTTGGATTTTGCACAACAGATGAGAGTTGCCATTTAGTAAAGAAAACAATTTAAAAATGAAAAGTTATACACATAAAAGCTACAATGTTAAATTAAAACATTCCCCTACTCAGAAGAATAATTTTAAAACCAACCTAAGATCAAAATGAATAAAATCGTTGTTTAAAACATAGTATATAACATACAAAAATTCTGAATGTTATTTATAAAGTTTGTGGTCAGGTCCAGAATAAATAATGATAAAGATATTTTATCATTTAGAAAGTTATTTAATTCAATGTATAATTATTTAACTAATCTAATCTCAGTTTGCACACCTCAGTAGTGTGGCTATTGTTTTCTGCTACCTGTGGTTGATCCCTTTAATGAATTGCAATAGGTTGAGAACTCTCCCGTTATTAATACTTTGCTATAAGATTAAACTCATTGCCAAATTCAGAATAATGTATCAAATGTTAATTATAAAGGTTTTTGTCAGATGTATCTGCAGAAATGATAATTTTATTTTATCTTTAATGAGTAGAAGTACAATGTTTCAAATGGTTGGGAAATCTAAATGTTAGAAAATGGAATTCTTAAATTCAAATGTTTATTACTGTTCAAGCCATCAACTCAGAAAAGGGAAAATTGATGTGCAACTCGTTCTCTGTACCAGTTATGGCTTCACATTATAGACAACTATGAAAAATAGTTCCAAACTACAATGTATAGACTACTATAAAAAATGCTCACTTTCCCAAAATACATGTGAGTTTTGATTAGGCAACTTCAAATTACAGTACTCGGCTTACAGATGTGTTGAGGTGATCTACAGTGTTGACAAACATATCTCTAAGGGAAAAGATGAAATGGTAGAAAAGCATTTTTTCTAGCTCTTTAGCTTCTTTTGGGGTGTGTGCTCAGTTTTTCTAGATCTTCCATTATGAAAGAGATTGTGGCAATCTGCATTTTGTTGATGGTGAATTGATAAAATTCCTGATGTTCACACAAACATTTTCATGTAGTCTTGCATGAGGTTTGTGAGTAATACATTGACTGTACTCAAAGTTTTAACATTAGTTGTTCTTTAAATTTTAGGTTAGTTCTTTATACAAAATAATTCGTTGATTTGTGGAAAGTCTTTAATAAAAAATGGCACATACGTCTCATAAGTGTTTTGTCAGCCTCCAAATTGTAAAGAAAAAAGTTAAAATATTTCAAAAACTGGTTAAGTTGAACATTTTCCCTTTTCTCCAAATGTAAATGGTGTGAACAAAAGCCCCTAGGAGACCCTAAGATTTTCAAAATGACTTAAATCCTTCTTAGTTGTTTGAAAGTTATACCTTATTTCAAGAGAAATATTTTATGATTTTTTTTATCCTGATAACATTTTTTCATAAAGGACATATATTATGTTACATAGTTCATATTATTAGCAGAGGTTTTTTTTTTTTAATGAAAGGTTTATTTTTATATTTTGTAGAGACAACTTCTTAGTATTTTGCTCAGGCTAGTCTTGGACGCCTGGCCTCAATGGATCCTTCCACCTTCACCTCTCAAAGTGAGGATTACAGCTGTGAGCCACCACACTTGTTTCAGGCATAGCATAATGTGTTTTCTAGAATCTTCATGCAGTCTTGGATTCCTCACTGGAATGAAACCACTCTGGAGTTTTCAATTTCCTGGTGCTAATGGGCTTCCAATGGCTCTTAGATCCCCTGAGAACATACGGGAAAAGTCAACTGGAAATGGAGAGTTTTCCACTTGGATCAGAAATACTCCTGTAGTTGTGGAGGCTGAGATGTCCAGGATCAAGGGGCCACATCTGGTGAGACCTTTCCTGCTGGCAGGGATAGTGATGAATCCCAGGGCTGAACAGGGTATCATATGGTAAGCAGGCTAAGCATGCTAGCTCAGGTTTCTCTTCTTTTTATTGTTTTTATTTTATTGATTTTTATTCCAGTGATTTCTGGGGAAAAAGTGGTGTTTGGTTACATGAGTGAGTTCTTTAGCGGTTATTTTGGACATTTTGTTGCACCCATTATCCAAGCAGTGTAACTGTGCCCAACGTGTAGTCTTTTATACCTCACCCTCCCTCCTTTATTTCTGAATCTCTCAAGTCCATTTTATCATTCTTCTGCCTTTGCATCCTCATAGCTGAACTGCCACTTATGAAAGAGAATATAGGATAGGATGTTTGGTTTTCCTTTCCTGAATTACTTCAGTTAGAATAATGGTTGCCAATTATGCTTCGAATAGTGGTTGGCAACTCCATCCAGATTGCCGTGAATGCCATTATTTCTTTCCTTCCTATGACTAAGAAGTATTCCATGATGTGTGTGTGTGTGTGTGTGTCTATATATATATATATATATATATAATTTTCACCATGTCATTCCTTTTTATGACTGATTCGTATTACCTATGTATATGTGTGTGTGTGTCTACACACACGGATTAGTATTACATATGTATATGTGTGTGTGTGTATATATATACATATATATATATACACACACACACATATACATATATATACATACACATTATGGAATATTTATATCACATATATTTTCTTTATCCACTGATTGATGAGCACTTGGCCTGGCTTCATATTTTTGCAATTGTGAATTGTGCAGTTATAAACATGTGTGTGCAAGAGTCTTTTTCATATAATAGCTTCTTTTTATTTCTGGGTAGATACACAGTAGTGGGATTGCTGGATCACAGGGTAGATCGACTTTTAGTTATTTAAGGAATTCTCTTATTGTTTTCCATATGGGTTATACTAATTTACATTCCCACCAGCAGTGTAAATGTGGTCCCTTTTCACGACATCCACACCAACATCTATCATGTTTTGATTTTTTAATGTGGCCATTCTTG
Organism: Sapajus apella; assembly: GCF_009761245.1. Classification (NCBI taxonomy): domain Eukaryota; kingdom Metazoa; phylum Chordata; class Mammalia; order Primates; family Cebidae; genus Sapajus; species Sapajus apella. The sequence goes on from NW_022436948.1 coordinate 36,853,506, forward strand.
CAGCAGTAAGGTGGTATCTCGTAGTGGTTTTAATGTAAATTTCCATGATAATTAGTGATGTTTGAGCATTTCTTCGTATGTTTATTGGCCATTTATATATCTTCTTCTGGGAATTGTCTATTCATATCCTTAGCCCATGTTTCCATGGGAGTATTTCTTTTTTCTTGTTGATTTGTTTGAGTTCCTGGAGTAGATTCCAGATATTAGTCCTTTGTTAAGTGCATAGTTCGGGAAAATTTTCTCCCATTCTGTAGGTTGTCTCTTTACTCTGCTGATTATTTCTTTTGCAGCATGAAGCTTTTTAGTTTAGTTAAGTCCCATTTATTTATTTATTTATTTATTTTATTTGTTTTGTTTTGCATTTGCTGTTGGGTTCTTGGTCATTAACTCTTTGTCTATGCCAATGACTAAAAAAGTTTTCCAATTTTTTCTTCTAGAATTTTTATGGTTCAGGTCTCAAATTTAAGCCTTTGGTCCTTCTTGAATTGATTTTTGTGTAAGATGAGAGATAAGAATCCAGGTTTATTCTTTAATATGTTGTTTGATAATTGTCCCAGTACCATTTGCTAAATGGAGTGTCCTTTACTTACTTTATGTTTGTGTTTGCTTTGTGGAAGACCAGTTGGCTAGATTTGGCTTTATTTCTCAGTTCTCTATACTGTTACATTGGTCTATGTGCCTATTTTTATACCAGTACCATCCTATTTCGGTGACTATAGCCTTGTAGTATACTTGTCAGGTAATGTGATGTCTCCAGATCTCCAGATTTGTTTTGTTTTGCTTAGTCTTTCCTTGTCTAGACAGGCTCTTCTTTGGTTACATAGCAATTTTAGAACGTATTTTCTAGTTATGTGAAGAATAATGATAGTATCTGATGAGAATTGTATCAAATTTGTAGATTGCTTTTGGCAGTATGGTCATTTTTACGGCATTGATTCTACCTGTCCACAAATTTGGAATGTGTTCCTATCTATTAGTGTCATCTTTGACTTCTTTCAGCAATGCTTTGTAGTTTTCCTTGTAGAGGTCTTTCATCTCCTTGGTTAGGTATATACCTAAGATATCTAAGTATTTTATTGTTGGACAGTATAGTAAATGGGGTTGAGTTCTTGATTTGATCCTCAGTGTGGTTGCTGTTGGGTGCATAGCAGTGCTACTGACTTATGTACATTGATTTTGTATCCAGAAACTTGACTGAATTTACCTGTCAGAGCTTTTCTTTTTGGATGTGTCTTTAGGATTTTCTAGCTATACAATCATATCATCAGTGAACAGCAGCAGTTTTACTTCTTCTTTACCAGTTTGCATATCCTTGATTTATTTCTCTTGTCTGATTGCTCTGTGAAGGACTTCCAGTACTATGTTGAATAGAAGTGGTTAAAGAGTGCATCCTGGTCTTGTTCCCATTCTCAGTGGGGGATGCTTTCAACTTTTTTTTCTGTTCAGTAAAATGTTAGTTTTGGATTTGTTATAAATGACTTTTATTACCTTACGATATGACCCTTTTATGCTGATTTTACTGAGGGATTTAATCATAAAGTGACACTGGATTTTGTCAGATGCTTTTCCTGTGTCCATTTAAATGTTCATATAATTTTTGTTTGTAATTTTGTTTATGTGATGTATTAAATTTACTGACCTGCACATGTTAAGCCAACACTACATCCCTGGTATGAAACCCACTTGATGACGGTGAATTATTTTTTGTTATGCTGTTGAATTCCCCTAGTATTTTGTTGAGAATTTTTGCATATATGTCCATCAGAGATGTTGCCCTGTAGATTTCTTTTTTGGTTATGGCCTTTTCTGGTTTTGGTATTAGGGTGACACTGGTATTATAGAGTAATTTGGGGAGAATTTCCTCTGTCTCTATCTTTTGGAATAGTTTCAGTAAGATTAGTACCAATTTTTCTTTGAATGTTTGATTGATTCAGCTGTGAATACATCTGGTCCTGAAATTTTGTTGTTGTTGGTAATTTTGTGATTGGCATTTCAATCTCACTGCTTGTTATGGGTGTGTAAAGAGTTTCTATTTCTTCCTGGTTTAATCCAGGAGGGTGGTATATTTACAGGAATTTATCTCCTCTAGGTTATCTAGTGTGTGGACATAAAAATGTTCATAGTAGCCTTGAATGATGTATTTCTGTGGTATTGGTAGTAATAGCTCCCATCTCATTTCTAATTTATATAATTAATTGTAAGTCTAACACATTATTCTTCCAATAGATTATTTTCCATGACTTGGAATCTGTGGAGGCATCCCACTAAGATCTTGTCTTCTGAATTTCAATAATTTCTGAATAAGACAGTCATGTTAACCATGATAAAACATAAGACAATTCTTATTACTTTGTCCAAATTCTCCACTGGCTTCCCATCTCACTCAGAGTGAAAGCCAACAGTCTCACAACATGGCCCTTGGTTACTATCTCTTATTGCAACATCGACCTCCTTTTATTGTCCTAAAATGCACCAGTCACTCCTTTCTCTCAGGCTACTTAGAGTTGTTTTTCTGCTTTCCTGGAATGTCCCAGAAATTTGCATGTTTTGGTCCTTCATCAAGTTAATTACTCAAATGGTGATCTTCTCTGTGTTACTTTCCTTACCATGTGATCTCATAATGCAATCTTGATCTCACAATTCATTTAGATATGAACTTTTGGAATTCTGTATATTGGTGTGCAGGGGTGTATTGGCACATGTATATTTGCAGAGTTTTTGTTTCAGAATGATGATGTAAGTCATGAATGAATCAGTATATGGCTCAATGTGAATAATATAACATGTGCATTTTTAATTTATATTTTTGGATAGAATATCATGCCACAGAATCTGATAGAAAAACAAATACTAGAGGATTAGTACATTTGGAAAATGTGTTATTTAATAGATTGATGAAGAATATGGAAAGAGAGAAAGGTGCTCTTGAGGTAGTAGTCATCTTTTAAGTGTTTTTTAGACTGTAAGTGTAACCAGTATCATAATGAATTATGTTTTTATTGGTATATTCTTCATATTTTAATATATTTGACAAATAACTATGTTTAGAATATGTTTTCAGTCTTGACTAAAGGCAAAGGAAATTGCTCCATGACTTATTATAGTTTTTTCCATCAGTATAATTCTGTAGCGTAGCATTCTTTGGAGAACGTGTAAGAAAATAAGCAAAAGATTAGCAGCAAATTCTAGCATAAGTGGATTAGCCATCTGAGCAGTCTTGAAGGTAATCCTTTTTATTTGGGAGAAAAACATGCTAATTGGAGAATTTATACATCTGTGGTATTAGTTTTATTAACAAAGAAAAATTGATAAGAGCAATGAGTCTCAATGCCATTTCTGGAATATTAACTTTATTTCAGTATATGGGCTTGAAAATTATCCTTGTAACTCTGTGTGAAGTCTTAAAATTAATCACACCATTGTTTGTATGTACAGAACCATTGCTGGCCCTTTATCATGACTATTATTTACTGAAAGTTCATGAGTCTCATGTTTAAATTCAGAGTAAAATTTAATCCTAACCAATATACAAATTTATCAGCTCATAATTTAAATGGTTGCTTTTTTACCTTTAGTCTTTAAAGAACAATTGTTCCTGCTTGGCTCCAAACTTGCATGTGAGAGAATGTAAAGAGGCTTTTATAATCTTTTGATGTAGATAGGGGAGCCTTAGACATCTTTCTATCCCTTGCTGTGGGTGATGTGATAACCTTTGACACATGAGGACATTGTGCTGGCATTCGAGGTTGGTATGTGGTACTACTGTTAAAGGAACTCCTTGAGCTTGGTAGATAGAGCCTGTTGGCAGCTCCTTGGAAGGCATGGTGTTTCTTTAGCTCTAATGGAGCACTATCACGCTCTCTACACATCTCTTTGGTCTATGATATTGACTCATGTAAATTTCATTATTAGGCTTTCTAGACCTAAATGCAGCATTTTGAGTAAGTTTTGAACACATAATTTAAGGTTAATCCAACTACATTTAATACCTTCTTATCCAAACATGTCACCTTCTTATCTGTACTGTGGATTGAAGGGAATCCATATTCCCTTGAATTCATCAGGAACCAAAGTCTTCTGAGCACCAAGACACATAGAAATGGATTTATACCTTTTTCTCCCAGTCAAAATTTCAGGTGAAGAAAAGGAAGAAATATATCTTCTTTCCTTACCACTCAAGCTCCATGGTTAATCTTTTCAGACACATTAATTCCTTTATATTAAATAATTCATCATTTATTTTTACAATTCTGTATCAAGATTTACTAAAGTAGCACATACATATTAAAACACATTATCTTTGTTTAAAGATAGATGTTTTTCAAATCGATTATCTTTCTGAAGACATTGAAATTCCATGTTCTTAAGCTTTTGGGTGATAATGTTTATTATTTCACCTCAATACTGAAAGAGCACAAAGAAACATTAAGAGTTAGATTAAAATGTATCCATGCGATATTTTTTAGTACTTTCTCTAGTGTAAATCTTTTTGTCTCTATAAAGTCTAGGTTCAGAAATTATAGACCCCCCAATAAAGTGGGAGCTAGATCTTTATTCCAAACTAACTTTTTATCTCTGAGGTACTTTATGTTTCTCTTGATCAAACTGCTCACTGAGTTTTACCTTATACCTATTCAGATCCTCAGAATAATGTTTTTAAAATAAAAGTCATGATTTATTTTATTTGTTATGAAAATAAATTTATGTAATTCAGTTGAAAGAAAAAGTGAGAGAAAAAGAAAGAAAGAAAGAAAGAGGAAGGAAGGAAGGAAGCAAGGAAGGAAGGAAGGAAGGAGAAAGGTCAGGAAAGATAAAGAGAAAAAAGAGGAAGAAATGAAGAAAGAGAAAGAGAAAAAAGATAAAGGATAAAAGGAAGGAAGGGAAGAAAGCTGGAATGATGAAAAAGGAAAAATAGAGAAAAGAAAAAAATAAAACAGAAATGAGATAAGTAACTTTTTTGTTTCAGTCATATACATATTTCTGAGTGAATGTCTTTACAATCAGGTGTATAATTGTATAACTATATTTATTAATATTAATCTTAGGTAAAAATAATTGTAATTGAATTTAAAAAGAAAAACAACTTTGAAAACTATTGGCCTAGTACTAGCCCCTTCTATTTCTAAGAAACCTAAACTACATGGGTATGGCAAAATTTTGTTAATATATACAGCTTTCTTCTTCACATGGATATTTTATAATGTGTGTGTGAGTGTGTGTGTCTGTGTGTGTGTGTGTGTGTGTGTTTTCATCATGGCTAACAGGCATGAAATTATGAGGGATTTTAGTTAAAAGCAGAAGCATAGATTTATGAGTCAGTATCTCAATATCAATCTCTTTTCTTGTGCTCCCTTAGGTTGTCCTTTTTGTTTCTGTCCAAAGAGTATGACTAGAAAGGGATGCATGCCATCTGGCCTAGATTACAAGAAACAGCATGGTATCATCTTCTGGCTCTTTGGAACCTCTCAAAGTAACCTTGCCTAGTGCATGATTAACTTTAGTCTCTTTCTGTCTCTCATGTTTGATTTCCTCTTTTAATGCACTGTCTATATACAGTTCACAACTCATTTTAGCCTGAAACACCACTATTGGAATTGAATCTTTGTCATTAAGAAATTGTGGCCCAGATAACATTTATATGATATCAAATCCACCAAACAGGAAGCTACTGAAATCTAACCCAGATATAATACTAGCCTATCATTATTTTTCATCTGAGTACAATATGCAATTTATGTATACCTACTACTCATCAGGGACCAGGTTTCCTGATCTTTATATTAAGGGTCTTAAAACATCTCAAACTCTATTATGGTTTGCCCTGTTTCTCAGCTAACCAATAACAACAAGAATACAAAATCTCCCAGTGGTAGATTCCCCTCTTATCCCACCCCACCCATGCAAAATATTTAGATGTGTGTGCTTAACATAGGTTACATTGATTGATATAGCAATTTTATTTGGTAGTTAAGGCAGGCAGTTTGTTGGTGATTGATAGAATAAAAAGAATACTGTGTCATGTGATGGAGATATCAGCTGATAGCAAAGCAAAGGATCTGAGGCCAGAAGAGTTCATAGTTTCAAAGTGGGTCAGGATGGGGGAGGGCAAGATGGCTGACTAGATGCTGTCACATGGAACAACTTGCACAGAGGGATTGAGACGAATGTGTGCTTGTAAAAGATTTTCAGAGGGGAGAAGCCAGGAGTGGACAGAGAGGTGTCCTGGAGCATAAACTCCTCCACAGGGCTAATGCTCGCATCACGCCAGCCTTGTGTATGTCGGTCTTAGTCACTCACTGTGGTTGTTCAGTCTCATAGGGAGTAAGGAGCATGAGGACATGGTAAGCAGATCATCATGGCTGAGGGAGTTTCTCTGAAGGTTTGTTGTAGGGAGCCATGCGTGGCTAACACAGCAACAGCAGCAGTAGTCCTAGAAATGAAAAAGTTTCACTACTCAGAAAGAGCTATTTGGGTAGTTCATCAGCCATATCGACTACAGCATCTGAGAGATTTTCTAAAACAATTTAGCTCCCCCAATTACAATCCACCAGTGGTTTCCTACAGGCTAAAACATTAATTCCAAATTATTTTTGTTTCCTTTCATTGTATCCATCCTTACAATCTATACATATAGATGTATTTGTAATTTTTAAAATGCCATCTTCTATGTATATTTTGTATACTTTTTGGACAGATGGCTTTATCTTCAAAGAATGATCTTTGAAGATTTGAGCACCTAATCACTTAGTTAATTTCAGCTTTTTAAGTCTAGTTAAGATGTTACTTCCTCCTATATACCTAACTATATTCCCAAAGTCCTAACCTCTGCCTTAATCCATCTCTTTCTAAAAGCTCCTCTAGCATTTAAAATTCTCTAAGTATCTGCTTACTGTTCTCTCATCTCAGTAAATAACTATTTTCTTATGTTCAGAAGCTTGTGATTTTTAATCTCTTTATTATACATCTTGACACATAATACCAACATTCAATATACTTTTTCTTAAATAAATGCATTAATGAGGTTTATGGATTAAAATACTCAAACTAAACCAAATAAAAAAGTAGAATGCATTGCCATGCTATGAACCCAGTTTCATCAGATTCTCACATATACAACCTACTCTTATTTAACAACAAAAAGGTGTATGGATTTTTACACTATGGTATCTGAAATTAGATGACTCTTAATTTATTGGCAATTTAAGATTATCTTATGAATGTGTATTCAGACACTTACATCATATATTTAAAGTGGAAGATACCTAAGTGTATGTTCGTGTCTCTTGGTGTCCTCCTGGGTTGCATGCAGTTAATATGGCTGGAATCCTTATGCCATGATTGATTTTTCTCCAATAATAAATTAAACTCCTCAGTAGTACTATTTCAGCATTATGTTACAATCAGTTATAGCTACTATTATGGTTGTTTGCAGATGAATGGCCCCACTTCTGTTCATCTAGCTTTTAACTGTGCTTGTTTCCATATTTCTAGTCTATAGTCCACTGAAGAGCAACAGGTAAGCAAATTAACTTTCCTGTAGTTATTGTCATACCTTTTTCCATCATATACATTATACACAACAAGCATATCGATATAAACTTTCTCAAATTCTCACTCAAAATCACTCTCCAACATAGCTATTGGGATAACACATAGTTCTTTATGTAAAAAAACTGATATCCTTCAATAAGATATGGTTTATATTTTTATCCTAGTTCTCTATGGGATATCTTACTTTTCATGCAAGGCCTCCACCATTATCAGATCTTTTTCTCTTTCACAAATTAGCCCAAACTAAAATGATCATTTTCTTACATTGGTGCTTAGATACTAACTTCATTTTGTGTGTCTGCGATTGCTCACTCTTCCAACACAAATGTAGAGACTTCATCAACTGTACCTCCATAGCTCTGCACTGTACAGAACTGCCTCTCACTCTTTATAAATCTACAGCTCCTGCTTTTGATAGAAAAAGAATAACGTCTAAGTTGAATTCTACCATAGCAAGTCCTCACTTTTCAAAAGTAATTGATTCTAAGTAACTTCCTAGGTTTATGCTTTCAGACGCGCCTCTGGCTATAGCACCATGAGGTTTTTCTTTTTAACAGTTTCATTTCCAGTAGGCCTGCACAACAGAGAAAGGCTTTGGGTATCAAAGTGTTGATAGAGGTTTGAGTCTAGTTCAGTATAGGTCACAAGGATAAATGGAGAGTAACCCGAGATGAGCTTAGCACTAATTAGTGACAGGAGAAGCTGGATAATGTTACTTCTTCTGTACTGAATGTCTGTTTTGTTCAGTCGACTACATTAGGTGGACTTGCTCTTTAATTCCCACAGTTAACATTATGAAACAAATAGCACTTCCATTTCACAAACGAGGTTTAGCAAGGTTAAGCAATTTGTTCATGAACCAAAAGCCTGCAACTGACAGGTATGATCAGCCTCATCCCATCCCTGTAAGTAGACATTTCAGCTGAATTTCTGTGACTAGTTTTCTTAAATCTCTCTTCAGTCTATTTACCATCCACTTAACATCTTGCCCACTATGTGCAAGGCACTGTTCTAAGAGCTTTAAAATATTCAAAGTATTTACTCATAACAGCCCTCTAAGTGATACATTATTAACTGCATTTTTAAAGAACAGGAAAGTAGGACCAGAGATATTTAGCGAATTGCCCAAGATCATGCAGCTTTAAAATACTTTTTTTGATTACACAGACACACAAAACTAAATTTAGTGTTTGGTTAAATGTTATGCTATTGTAATAAAGTCATTGCATTTTTCAAAATTTAGTTTTGTTTTAAAATAGATTTATTTTTAGCAGTAGACATTTTTGTTTCAAGCCTAGTTATTATTTGTCCATGCCTGAAAGATGTTTACCTTTTAATCCGTGGTCACTCTAACTGCCACTATCACTGTTTCCTTTTGGCAGCTACTAGACTCTTAGGCTGAGAAACTTGGGATTAATAACAGTTTCTCGGAGATGTACATTAGAGATCCAATATATTTCATTGATGACACATGCCCTACTTCCTCAATATCCTTCACTCTAGCCAAGGCTGTCTGTGACTGGAAGAAAGAAATACTTTGCAGCAGCTCTAGAACTGCAGGCTGCTGACAAGGACCATTAACTAATTTAGATTTAAGTGTCTGTGGAATTGCTGGCTAGAACTACTACAGCAATGCCATGGGATAATAAAGGTTTACTTCTAGCAGAGAGTCTCCAGAGCTGCCTGGGTCTCGTATTTCTTCTTACTGAAGTTAATGCACTGGAAACTGTGAGTGTGTGTGCGTGTGTTTGTGTTTGTTTATAAAACACATGATGTGGTTTGAATAAAATGTAGATTTTATAGTATGCAATTAGGTGAATAATTTATTACATGTATGGCATTAAAGAGATCAGGAAGAATGTGTTATTATTGGTTATGTGAGTCCTCTATAATGTTATTTGGTGTGATGTTCTTCACATGGCTTGCTCTGACAGTTTTTATGTCTCGTCATTGCATGCTGATGGCAGTGTGCAAATAGGTTTGCCACACAGGAATTACCTGTCCCACAAGTTCATTTTCAATGGCATTCTAAAGATCAACCATCCTTGCAGGAGTTAAGAAAGATTTATAGAATCATTGCAATGCAAATCCTTAGAAAGAAAGACATAAAAAAACTGACAGTATTGTATAGGAGAGAATATAAAAAATTTACTATTTTTAGTGTTTCATATTTTAAAAAGTGAAACTGCTATATAATAAAAATTTAAAAATTAAATTTTCATAAAATCAAATTTTAATGCTTTTCTCCCCACATGTTAAACAACAGCTTCTGATCAATCTTTGTAAGGAGTCTATGCTAGAACTTATAAATAACTAACATTTGTTTTAATGGTGAAATCACCAACAGATTCCTCAATATACAAGGCAGTGATTTACATTTCAAATTATCTGAATATAGATTACAAAAGAAAAACCTAGAAATTCTCCATTTCTGATATCCACATTTATTTGGTCATAGAGAAGTACAAATATTGCTGAAAGAAATACTACAATCTCATAATATTTTGGCTAAATATATATACACACATATACTTGGGAACATGTACACGTATATACATATATATTGTACAAATTTTTAAATGCTTAGTTTTGTTCATATAAGGCAAATCTCATATGGTGTTTTAAAAATAGCTAGACTATTTCCAGAAAAATTAATTTTAAGTGGACATAAAGGAGAAAGCCTCTCAAAAATCCTTGCCTGATTTGTTTATCTTGGGACAAGTGGGCTGATTTTGTATTTTCTATTACTTTGTGGCTGCCCATGGCATTTGTCTCTATATTATTTTACATGCCACAAGTATAAAGCAGTATTTACTATTAAATTCCTACTATTTTATTTATGCAAATTTATGGGGTAAGAAATGTTTTACATATCTGATGCTCAGTGATCAAATCAGGGATCCAAGTACAATACATTTTTTTAAAGTATAGTCATCCTACTCTGCCATCAAACATTGAATTTATTTCTTCTCTCTACTGCATGTTTTTACCCTTTAATCCAGCAGTTCCCAATCTTTTTAACACCAGGGACAAGTTTGCAGAAGACCATTTTTCCATGGATGGAGGTTGGGGGTCATGGTTTCATGGATGGAGGTTGGGGGTCACATTATATATATTGTGTGCTTAATTTATATTATCATTACATTGTAATATGCAATGAAGTAATTATACAACTCACCATAATGTAGACTCAGTGGGGACCCTGAACTTGTTTTCCTGCAACTACATGGTCGCATCTGGGTATGATGGGAGACAGTGACAGATCATCAGTCATTAGGTTCTCATAAGGAGCATGAAACCTAGATTTCTTGCATGCACAGTTCACAATAGGGTTTGCAATCCTATGAGAATCTAATGCAGCTGCCGCTCTGACAAGAGGTGGAGCTCAGGCAGCAATGTGAGTGATGAAGAGTTGCTGTAAATACAGATGAGGCTTTGCTCACTTGTCCGCCACTCATTTCCTGCTGCACAGCCTGGTTCCTAACAGGCCACAGATGGGTAGTTGACTGTGGCCCCAGGGTTGAGGATCCCGGCTTTAACTCACTTCTCTGTATCCTTTTCCCTCCCCCTATTCTCCCTTCTCAGTATCTATTATCTATTTTTCTTCTACCATTACCATGTGTTAAAATGTTTTAGCTCCTACATCTAAGTGAGATCATGTGGCAGTTGTCTTTTTGTGCCTGATCTAAAGATCAGGGAAAGAAAGAAAATCTGGTAAAAGAAATAATCTAATTCCATTTTAAAAGGCCTCAAAATAGAAATACTGAGCAGCAAAATATAAATGATTAAAGTCAATTTAGGATACAAGATTACTAGCTTAAACATTTGTAAGAGTTTGTTGAGTTTTTGAGGACAGTGGTTTGTTAAAGCAAACTAAATATGGCCTGAGAAGGACTCTGTACTTCTACATTTGAGTTCTTGTGGATGAACTGTAACCTAGCTTAATAGTCAGACAAAATTAAAAACCTAACTTAATAGTATGCATCTGTAACAATGCCTGAATGTCAGCCAATCCCACCAGCCATACTTCAACCACTCATAGGCTGTTGAATGCTCAAACTGCGTTCAAGTAGGCAAATGCCTAGCATAACCAATCTCACTGTTTCTGTACCTCACTTCCAATTCCTGTACTTTACTTTACCTTTTTTGTCTGTAAGTTTGTTCTGACCACGAGGCACTCTTGGTCTCTGTGAATCTACTGTGATTCTGGGGACTGCCCGGTTTGCAAATTGTTCATTGCTCAATTAAACTCCTTTCATTTTAATTCAACTGAAATTTTTCTTTTATCAGATGATGTCAGAAGCAGGATGCAAAGTGGAGGTTCTAGCGACCCTCAGGAGCACTGAGTGAACATGCAAGGAACCTGTAGGACCCACTTGTGTCCATTGATCTCTCAGAGCAGCTGGGGATTGTGGGTAAGCCGTCTTTCAGATTTTAGAACTCCACGGCTCTCTGTGTTTCTTTGAGCAAATTTCTGATCCAAACTGGGTTTGGCATCATGGAATGGGTCCAGGAATGGATTTGATCCAGGAATGAACTGGCTTGGATCCAGTTAGAGGTCGTTTACATTTGGCTGGGTCAGAAAGGAAATGGTAGTAACCAGTAATATTACAGGGGATATAAAATTTCATTTTTGAAAATTAACAGCAATTTTTGTGTTCTACCCTTTGCTTAAATTTTTCTTGCATACTCAAATAGGAAAAAACCCAATCATTGGCGAAGTTAATCCAGAGAACCTGAAAGTAAAGCCAATAATTAGGTAAAAATGGGATCCTTAACTTCTGGAAAACTGATTTACTTCTGGCTTATAATTTAGGCCTGAGAGGCAGTAAAATCTTATGGCAAAATCTTACTAAAGATATCTTACTGGGGAATGTTCCAAATGAACAACCATGCAGTAACGTCAATTTGAAAGTGAGGCCTCTCAGTAAAGTCCCTTTGGTTAAGAATGGATTTGGCACTACGGGATGTCAACTGCTATTCTCTTTGGAATAATCTGTCTTGCACTCTTTGCTAATGACTATGGGTGACAGGATTAGGGATTTACAGGATCGTGGGACATGGGGAGCTTATTCTTTCCTAAAAGGGGAAGGTTGAGAGGTGATCAGACTGCTGGAAAAGAGCTCTTAGCTACCAAGAAGCAATCACCTGAAGTTCTAAGAGTTTCCTCAATGGGTGAGTTTTTCTCCGGCCTCCCTGATCGTTTGACCTTCCCCAACCTGCCACAGACAATGCTTTCCCCCTTCTCTTTTCCCCTTCTTATCTTTTCTCTTTCAAAGATCGACCATCTTGCCCAGAGACCCAGTGTGGAAACTCCTAGTCAGAGGCTGGATTAATTTAAGGCTTGCCAATTTGATATTGGGCGCTAAGCAGAGTGGTTAATGTCTGTTTCATCACATGTATTCTGCTCCGGCCAGACTGAAGAAAAGATAATTTTCCTTTATGATGCCTCTTGGCCCCAGCATGATGGTGTGGCAAACTGAGTCGCTAAGGCTGCTCAAGGAAAGGGAACCCAGAAGCTTGGCATCCTGGCAAAAGGGTAAGAATTTCTTACCAGTCAGGTTTCTGGCTTCTCTGTGTGTCTGTGTGCAAACAGGTGAATGAACGGTAAATATCCCTGTTTATCTCTTCTGTAAAGTTTTGATTAATGTAAAAAACAATTCTGAGACTAGTCTTAAACTGACATATTTGTGCTATAAATTTTTTTCTGTGTCAAGGGGTACCTGAGGATAAAATATGGGCTTAGGACCCCATAAGCTGGCTGCTCAAGATGTCCCAGCAAGCTATCAATAACAAACTATCCTGCAGGTCCTGAAACAAACGAAAACACTGGATGGGTTTCTTATCTTGATTTATGTCCTTGGGAGCTTGACCTTGAAACCGTATGTCAGTACTTTCTCTTGGTCTGTGCCTTCCAGGAAGAGGAATTTTAGGATTTATTTCATAGTTAGCTCTAAAATCTACCTTGAGTAGTTAAAAGCCTTTGCAAGCTCAAAATTAACTACTATAGATTTTTTTCTGGGAAGGGCAGTGGAGACTGCCCTGTATTTTATCTGAGTAGCTAAGGTTTTGCCTTTTCACACTGGCAGACTGGGTTTGATTCCCTGCTTAGGAAGTAAGTCCTTTTTGGTTTAATATCTGCATGACCTTGTCTAGTCTATTCTTCTTCACGGATTACCTTAAATTTTCCTTTCTCTGAGCACCTGGAAGTTTACCTTTGGTAAAGTTCAGAAGCCAGAAATTTGAAAAGGTCATTTGACCTTTTAAACAAAATTTTAAAAGGACTTTATTAAATAATGCTATGGTTAAAAGTTACCTTAATTAGAAGTGGATATTCAAGCTCTAATGTCTGGACTTTTTCGGAAAATGATGAGGCACCAGAAGCCCATTTCCTGGCCTTGTTCTTCCAAGAACTCCACTGTAAAGCCAATAACCAATTAATAAGCGTAAAAACTGGTAAACGAAAAATTCTACAGCTACTTTAGTAATCTTCTGCTGTCTGTGTAATTACATATGTGTTGTGTATAATGTTTATATAAAAGAGTTCTAACTAATTAGCTTAAACAAAAATAGGTGCTTAAATAAAGTATTGTGAAAGCAAAATAAGAACTGTAATGCCATTACTTTATTGATCTTTGTGAAATAAAGTCGGCTTTTAAGATTGTTGATAGAAAATATACGATAGACTGGATAGGGAAAATGTGGCACATATACACCATGGAATATTATGCAGCCATCAAAAACGATGAGCTTGGGTCCTTTGTAGGGACATGGATGAACCTGGAAACCATCATTCTCAGCAAAATGACAGAAGAGCAGAAGATCAAACACCGCATGTTCTCACTCATAGGCGGTTGTTGAACAATGAGAACACATGGACACAGGGAGGGGAGCACTACACACTGGGGTCAGTTGGGGGGAAATAGGGGAGGGACGGTGGGGGATGGGAAGCTGGGGAGAGATAGCAAGGGGAGAAATGCCAGATGTAGGTGATGGGGAGGAAGGCAGCAAATCACACTGCCACGTGTGTTCCTATGCAACAATTTTGCATGTTCTTCACATGTACCCCAAAACCTAAAATGCAATAAAATCAATAAATGGGAAAAAAAACAACAACAAACAAACAAACAAACAAAAAAAAGAAAATATATTTTGTCTAAATTATGCAGGTCAGATATTAGGTATTCTAAGTGCTTTAAGGTCATGAACTGTTTTGATTTTTGAAAACTGTTCAACTGGCCAGGTGTGGTGGCTCACACCCATAATTCCAACATTTTGGGAGGCTGAGGAGGGAGGATAGCCTGGTGTCAGGAGTTCAAAACCAGCCTGGCCAACGTGGTGAAGCCCTGTCTCTACTAAAAATTAAAAAAATATATATATAGACATGGTGGTGGGAACGTTTAATCCCAGTTACTTGGGAGGCTGAAGCAGAAGAATAACTTGAACTTGGGAGGCAGAGATTACAGTGAGCTGAGATTGTGCCATTGCACTCCAACCTGGGTGACAAGAGCAGAAAGAAAGACAGAAAAGAAAAGAAAAAAAAATTGTTCAATTTATTTTGGAGGCATTAAATTATTTTATTTTTATTTATTTATTTTTTTCAAACAACCAGACACACGAAAGTTTTTAGTTTATTAAGCTTCTCGTGAAAAATCCACAACGGCCATAGATAACATCATTGCACCTTTACTCCTTTGGCTGTGATCCAATCTCCAGCTCACTTTTTGCCAGCGCCAACACTGGCCTTTGCAGTCCCCCTGACTTTCTTAATTCTGTTCTTGCGTTCCTTTCGTTGCTTTCTTGAGGTCTTTTTCTTCTCATACAGGTCATGTCTTGCAAGTCTATGTTTGGGTTCATTTTTCTTTGCATAATCCAGGGAATCATAAATCATGCCAAAGCCAGTTGTCTTGCCACCACCAAAATGAGTTCTGAATCCAAATACAAAGATGACATCCGGTGTGGTCTTGTACATTTTGGCTAGTTTTTTCCGAATTTCTGTTTTAGGCACTGTTGCCTTCCCGAGGTGAAGGACATTAATGACCATTTGTTTCCTCTGAAGCAGTTGGTTGGTCATGAACTTTCTAGTGTGGGTAGTTACTGTGTTGTTCATGATGGCGCCCTATCCTTACACAGGCGGGGAGGAAAAAACGGCATTAAATTCTTAATAAGCCTTAAAGATTATATGGAGTTTGCCATGCCCCCTACCTATGGAATTAAGGTTATAAAGTGGAAGAGATTTTATATAATAAAGGATGTTGTAATATAAATTCTTGTCCTAAATTAAAATGACTGGTTGTTTAAAAAGAGGGAGGTTTAGGGCAAGTCAGAGAGTCTGAACACATCATACATGGTCTGTGTATATCATGAAAGAATGTATGAAAATAAATTTACACCAGAATGTACAATTTAAATGTGATTAGGCCTCTTGAGTGTTTTTTAAAATGTCTCTATGACTTTTAACTGCACAGCTTGCCTGCTTTACAGCTAGGTAAGGCCCAGGGCACGTGGAGTTAGATTCTAGAAAGGGTCAGATCTTATTTGCATTTATGTTTGGGTCCCAGACTCCACACCTAGTACATAATTAAAATCCTTTACTGACCAAAGTTTTCACCAAAAGTAAAAATCACTAAGAGTTAATATTGTAATATGTAATTGAGACTACTGAAAAAATATGTTTACATACAAGATGTGTAAGGAGAATAAAATGTGTCTTTGTAAGAGATTATAAGAAGGTATGGGAATGAAAATATTTGCCTAGGTTAGAAGGTTAAATGATTGTTTTACATTAAATAAAGCTAAAGGTTTGAACAAGTTGTAGAAGGTTTATAAAAATTAATTGTAAAAGATTCAATATGTGAGCATATTGGCAAAAGTTTAGATGACATTATTCAGAGTTTTTTTTTTTCATAGCTGAGACATGGCATGAAAAGCACAAAGAAGTTTTCTGACAACATTTTTTTGTGCTCTGAGAAAAAAATTGTAAAGGGCTAAAAAAGGATTTATAAAAATCTTAGCTTACGGTCAAATTAATTAAAACCGAATAGATTTATAAAATCAAGAAACTAGCTTTAACATTAAAAATTCACTAATGGAAACATAAAATTTGGTTTTCTCTTTTAAAAATATGTAACATTAAAAAATTATGAAAGTTTTTCATTTACCTTTTAAGTAAACTACAATAGGAAAGGGGGAAGGGAAAGAAAGGAGACAGAGTCAGTTGACCTCATGTGCTCGTCATTTTTCTTGTTTGGAAAGTTGAGTCTCCTCTCTATCAGAATAATCTTTTCTCCTTTTCACAATTTTTGAGTTATCATTTTGGCTAACTGAATGGCTTATAGTAACCTAAGATTCTATTTTGTAATATCCAATGTTTTAATCCTTTGGTTTAAAACCATGGTTCACTGAGGACAACCGCTTCATAATCTAGAACCCAAAGATTGGATCTTTTTAGAACATCAGAGAAAGACTGTCCTTGCTGTCCACACTACTGCAAAACTTTGGAGCCTTGAAGCTTGGTTTCATAATCTCACAACTGAGAAGGGTCCCTCCATACTGCCGAACTGACCAACCATTGGAACCCTTAAGATAAAACTAACCAGCAAAGTCTCTCCCCAGATGAACACGGAATCCTTAATGTAAACAGTTTTTCTCAAGATCCTGGATCAAAACGTCTACTATCACAAGACTCTTATATTTGAATATTGTTTCTTGTTTATGTCCCATGAACAACAGAAATGAAAAGGGGATCTATTGTGTGCACTTATAAGGTACACTTTTATTTGTGAAGGATTTTGCATCCAGCCTTATACATGAATAACCCTGTACTTTAATAGATAAAACATGAAGCCCCAGTGTAGGTGAGAAACTTTCGAGGTAAGATGTTGCCTTATAATCAGTCAAAACTCCTCGTAACCAAATCATGGATTAAAGAGAACATTGCCAGGAGGCCTTCACTCTTCTAAAAAGACATCTCATTTGTTAGGTTCTTTTTCCATGGTTTAGTGTCAAGGCAGCAATAATTAGAAATGTCACCCTCAAAATACAGTCTACAGCAAATTCTTCTTTAAAGGCTATTGTTGCACATCATACTTTAAATTATCTTGTAAAAGTTATACTAAATAATATAACTGGCTAAACAGAAAAATACTTGTGAAGTTGCTGACATTTGTGGCCTATGGAGAAATATATTAAATGTATTATACAATTTCAGTTATAGGGGATTAATGAAAAGACCACTTATTCAAGAACGTAAGCTCTTCATCTAGCTCATTTCTTAATCTATTTAATTTTACATGGTTTGGTTCCTGGGGACCCTGGGTCAGAAGCATACTCCAAACTTGGTATTATTCTCCCGATAGTCATAATGATAGTCTCCCTGGTGTGCTGTATTCTCTCAAAGTTATTAAATTTTTGCATACAGCCATCTGTAGAACATCAAATGGTCTCTCTTCAACTGGAATGACAAAAGCTGAAAGAAATCTTCTACCCTGAAGACAAAGAAATGTGCCACCCTGAAGACACCGTAACCTATGAATGATGTGCTGAGACTGGAAATTCAAAATGATGGTAAGTCAGACGGGCCCTAAGGCCTTAAGTTTTGGTCACACCCTTACCTAAGTGAGAACCTGGCTGAAAAGGGGGAATTTTTAAAAAACAAAATTAGGGGAAGTCATTATTTGTCTGAGTTCAGGCACTAGGCCCCAGCAAACCAAATCAAGCTAAAATGAAGCCACTCCTGCTAAACGTTACATAATCGAACTAAGTCTTTAAGAAAACACATAGATACTAGAACAGATCAGGTTTTGTTTTTCTCCTGTAAACAGGATGTCTAACATAAAGAGGTACCCTCTACTCAGTCCTTATTCTCTGCTTGCAAAACCTGCTTTTCTACTGTTTCCCAGTAGGTTTCAAAACAATATAAGTACATTTATGATAGTGATAGTAACCTCAGTGACTAGGATTTTGGTCAATCACTCAAAATTGAGAAAATGACCAAAAAGGGGAAACAACTGTTAAAGCAAACTAAGCATGGCCTGAAGATTCCATATTTTATATTTGAGTCCTTGTGGATGAACAGTTACCTAGTTTAATAGTCAGGCAAAATGGAAACTCAACTAAATAGTATGCACCTATAACAGTGGCTGCGTGTTGGCCAATCCGAGTGGCCACACTTCAACCACTCTTAGATTGCTGTAGGTTCAAACTGTGTTCAAATAAGGCAAGCTCCAAGCTGTAACCATGCTCATTGCTTCTGTTCCTCACTCCTGATTCCTGTATGTCACTTTACCTTTTTGTCTATAAATTTGTTCTGACCATGAGACACCCCTGGTCTCTGTGAATCTGCTGTGTGATTCTGGGGGTGCCTGATTAGGGAATCATTCATTTCTTCATTAAACTATTTTAAATTTAACTCAGCTGAAGTTTGTCTTTTGTCAGGTTGAATTTTATATATCTACTTCAGACTTTAATTTCTTCCATATTACAAAGGCTGGTAACATGTTTTTTAAATAAGTGAAAATGTATTGGACAAAAGTCTTCTGTTGCTTTTTTCTCAAAGTACGTGAAGTGATGCTACTTTATCCACCTTTCTCATAGTTTCTCTGTCATAATCTCACACTGGAGGTACAGTATTCTTCTTCATACCTTGAGTCCTTTCTCTTGTAATATGAAAGGCATGTAGCCACTTTCTTTTTCTAATTCTTTTATAAATCTAAACATTCTCACTACCTATTGGGTACTATGCTCACCCACTGGGTGAGGGCATCATTTTTATACCAAATCTCAACAATACACTATTTACCCATGTAAAAAACCTATACATGTACCTTCTGAACCCAAAATAAAAGTTGAAAAAATAAAATTAAATACATAATACCTCCCCAGGATATTGCTTATGGGAACAAGTCTAAGTTCCTTAATACAGAGTAAAATGGTAATAAAATTCTTGCCCTGATTTTCTTTCTTAAGGCTATGTCATTTCAACACTTCCCATCACCATTCTTCCCCAATTTCTTCTACATTTTTGGAGGCTAAAATCCTTAATACATTAAATTTTGGTTCAATGTTTGTTATATGCCTAAAATAATACTTAGCTGAGATGATGCAAATATGAATAAGGTATGTATTCTTATATATATATACTCAAATATATATACTTGTATATATATTTGACTCATTCTCTTTCATAATTTCATTTCTGTTCCTTTCAGAATAGTGAAATGATTCTAATTTTTAATGATCTGTCTTTTCTTGGAAATTTTCTATTTCCAAATGTCAAAATTTTTTGTCTCTCCATTCCCATAATACTTATCCATGTCATTACATAGCACAAATAGTTATGAGATGTACCATTGTTAGTTACACACATTTCTTGTTTTCCTAACAATGTCCTTGTCCTTAAGATCAGAGATTATATTTTACTCGTTTGTATTCCAATCAGAAAAAAACTGTGACTTGTGTGTAATAAATATTCAATAATTGTTTTGATGCAATATGTATTAAAATATTATAAGTATCTAAGTTGGTGATTCATTTTAATTAATCTCTTCTGCTGCTCCCCACCCCAAAAAGTGATATATAAAAGTGCATTCAAATGTGTGTATATTTATGTAGATCAACAGAAGCATCTCTGGACACAAATAAAAAATTTAGGACACGATTATCTTAGAAACACTTTAACTTCAAAGCTTATTATTTATTTATTTATTTATTCATTTTATTGCAATAGCTTTGGGGGAATAGGTGGATTTTTGTCACACAGGTAAGTTCCCTAGTAGTAATTCCTGAGATTTTGGTGTGCCCATCACCATATCAGTGTATACCATACTCAATCTGTAGTCTTGTTCCTCACCCCTCTCTCCACATTTCCCTTGAGTCCCCAAAGTCCCTTATATCATTCTTATGCCTTTGCATCCTCATAGCTTAGATACCACTTATAAATGAAAACATACAACATTTGGTTTTCCATTCCTGAGTTACTTCACTTAAAATAATGGTTGCCATCTCCATCCTGGTTGCTGAAAATGACATAATTTTATTCATTTCTATGGCTGAGTAGTATTCCATGGTGTATATATATCGCCGTTTCTTTACTTTCTTGTTGGTCAATGGATATTTAGGCTGGTTTCCTATTTCACAATTGTGAATTTTACTACTGTACACATGCATGTGCAAGTGTCTTTTTCATATAACGACTTATTTTCCTCTAAGTAGAGACCCAGTAGTGTGATTGCTGGATCAGAAGGTAGTTCTGCTTCTAGTTATTTATGAAATTTCCATACTGTTTTCCATACGGGTTGTACTAGTTTACATTCCCATAAGCAGTATAAAATTATTCCCTTTTCACCATAATCATGCCAATATTTATTATTTTTTGATTTTTTAAATTATGGTCGTTCTTGCATCTTGTTGTAGTTTTAATTTACGTTTCATTGCAAATGAAATATCATTGTAATTTTTATTTGCATTTCCCTGGTAATTAGTGATGTCGAGCATATTTTGATGTTTGATGGTCATTTGTATAACTTCTTTTGAGAATTGTCTATTCATGTCCTTTGCCCACTTTTTATTTCAATTTAATATTAATCCTATTATCTATAACATGCTAAGTGTGTGTGTATATATATATATTCTTTTTAGAGACAGATCTCACTTTCTTGCCCAGGCTGGAGTGCAGTGGCACAGTCAGTTCACTGGAGGCTTGAATTACTGGGCTCAAGCAATTCTCCCACATAAGTCTTCTGAGTAATTGGGACTACAGGCACTCACCATCATGCCCAGCTAATTTTGAAGAGATAGGGTCTTGCTATGTTCCCCAGGCTGTCACTGAACTCCTGGATTTGAGAGAGCCTCTCACTTCAGCCTCCTAAAACAGTAAAATTACTGTTGTTAACCATCTCACCCAGCATATAAAAATATTTTCACATCAAATGTATAGAAGACATACCCACAATTATTATTTTTTGAGGTTTCAATATTTTATTCAAGTTTCTTTTAAGCGATGTTAATTACAGCATTTGAAGCGGAAGATCTAATTCCACACAAAATGGAAGACTCTAAAATGTACCCATTAAACTGCTAAAAAAACAAATTGAGTGGTGAGAATACAACAGAAGTCAAATTTAGATTCTGAGTGTTGTCACCATGTGATTACAATCACACAGACTCTTCCGAGCTTATAGCTGGAGCTCCTGGAAGCTATTTCATACTCTGGTGCAAGGGCAAAAAAATACAACACAAGTAGGAATAAGTCCTGAATTATTGGCTTCATCACATCCACCCCGTCCGCCCTAAAATGGCACAAAAGAAACAGTGACCACACTCTGCAGACCTTTTGGTGCAAAAGAGGTGAACTGGGGTGGGAACAGGTCATGAAGATCTACCTTAAAAAGTCCCATTCAGGTGAGTTTGTATACACCATCAATCAGCTAGCCTCTCATCAATTGGGGTTGGGAAACCAAGGTCCGATTCTCAGGAAATCACAATTTCATTCATTTACTCAATATGAATTTACGAAGTGCCTACATATTATCAGCTTCCACTTGCAGGTTCCGCTCTGCTCCCTGCCTCTGTGCCGCAGCCCCCGCAGTACCCACAATTATTTAAAAACCATAAAAATATAATTATGTATATAAACAAAACTTCTTAGTGAAAACTTAAATTTGATCTTAACTGTAACTATTATACTTGTAGTCTATTATAATGTAAGCCATATTTTTTTTCACCAAGATCCAAACTGCTGAAAAGTAAGCATCTAGGATAACTTTTCCTTGAGAAATAAATTTTCTGCTGTTGATTTTACCAAAATTGAATCTTATGGTGTCCTTTGAGAAATACATAGAATTTAAGAATATTAGTTGGCATTTGTGTGAGTGAGGCATAATATGTGAATACTCATGGTATTTTAGGGGATTTTGAATATCTTGGCTACTATACTCTATGCCCAAGTGATCATTCTTAAAAAAAGAGTCTTTACAATGTATTAATACATAGAATATGAATATAGTTTCTTGCTCCCAAAGACCCAATAGCATATATTTTGTATAAACAATTTTAAACTAGTTGTATGCTTAAATGGTCTTTTTTAGAAAATGTAACCAACTTAGACACATAAGTGGCAAGAATACACACTGTTTGACATTTCCTTGATGCTACATGAAAGGAAAAGTAAAGTTGTACTTTGAAGGATATTGGCCTGTGGCATAAACAACGGAAAAGAAAACAGTAAAAATAGCCCTTTATTTAGGTTTATGTCCATTTATTATGTGAAAATAAGAGGGACAAGCTAAATCAAAATTATTCAACAATGTGCAGTTAATATAGTATCTAGCAAGAGGAAAACTGAACACAAAATAATAAACTAATCCATTTAGCTCATTAGAAACGGATACAGATTTTCATGCTGAAGGAGAAATATGCAAAATTTAAGAAATAAGCACTGTAGATTGGTTATAAAGCCTATTTGACTGTGAAACACTAATGTTTACCTTGTTATTCAGCACAGGCAAACAATATACAGACCCACAAGGATAGAAAGTGGAGAAAAAAAATAGAAAGTTACTCATTTTCAGCATGTACAGCAAGGAAATCTCCAGAAGAAATATGGCATTGAACTAGAAATTGCATCAAAATCTCACACTCCTGGTTTTTCTCCTCCTGCTTCTCATTTTCTTGCACTAGATCTTTCTGCTTTTCCCAGACACCACAATATTGAATTGTGAATTGCTCAGGGTACACTGTCAATGTTCATTTTTTAAAACTCAGTCCCTGAGTGATGGCATCCGTGTCCGCATTTTATATACCACCTCTAATATTAAGACCACAACATTTTCATCTCTAGCCAAATTTCTCTACTAGATTTTACACGTATATATAGAACTATATTTGAAACATTTAACTTGAATTATTTCCTTAAGGAAATCCCAAATCAAATCTGTCCAGAACAGAAATAATTTTAGTCCTCTCACCCCATAACTTCACCTCTCCCATATCTGTGAGACCACCATTGCTTTAATCCATTGCTTCAGTCATTCCATGGCTTCAATCAGTTGCTCCCCTCTGACTCCAGAGTTTTTCAGATTTTTAAAAAAAAGATTTTTGTTTCCTGGAGCACTTTTAGGTTCACAGCAAAATTGAGAGGAACATACAGCAGTTTCCCATATGCTCCCTGCCACGCAAATGCTTGGCCTCCCCATTATTAACATCCCCAACAACAGTGATACTTTCATCATGATTGATGAACCTACATCAACACATCCTTATCACCCAAAGGCCATTGTTTATGTTAGTGTTCACTCTTGGTATTGAACACTGTGAGTTTGGACAACTATATAATGACATATGTCTATCATTACAGTACCATCCAGATTATTTTCACTACTCTAAAAGCTGTCTGTGACTGTCGCAACAGGTTTTCTGTCTTTTCCTAAATGTCGTAAAGTTGAAACCATACAATGTATAGCATTTTCATACTGGCTTCTTCACTTAGTAAAGTTAAATTAAGTTTCCTTCATGTCTTTTAATGGCTTGATAGCTAACTACTTTTTTGCATTGAATAATAATATATTTTTGGAAGTAGCACAATTTATTCAACCATTTACCTATTGAAGGATATTTTGGTTCTTTTCAAGTTTTGGCAATTATGAATAAAGCTGATATAAACATACATGAACAGGTTTTGTTGTAAACATAAGTTTTTAACCTCTTTTGGTAAATAGATATCAAGGAGTGAGACTGATAGTATGGTGAGAGCATATATAGTTTTGTAAGAAAATTACAAACTATTTCCCAAAATCTCTGTATGATTTTGTATTCTCAAAAGCTATAAATAATAGTTTCTATTGTTCTATGTACTTGACAGTATAAGGTGTATAGAGTCTTCTTGATTTTGGCTGTTCTAATGGGTGAGTAGTTAGTTATATGTCATTGTTCTTTTAATTTGCATTGCCTTAATTATGTATGATGTCAACTCTACTTTCATATAATTAATTGCCATATGTCTATTTTCTTTAGTAAAGTGTGTGTTAGAGTCTTTGGCTCATTTTTTAATAGGCATGTTTATTTTCTTATTTTTGAGTTATAAGTGTTTTGTGTGTGTGTGTGTTTCAGATAATAGTTTCTTTTCAGATATGTCTTTTGCAAATACTCTCTTCCAATCTATGCCTTGTCTTTTCATTTTCTTAATAGTGTATTTAGCAGCGCAGATTTTTTTTAAATTTAAAATTTTAAGTTTAGCTTATCACTTTGCTCTTTCATGGATCATGCCTTTGGCGACATATCTAAAAAGTCATCAAGCCTAAGATTATACAATTTTTTTATCCTATGTGAAATCCTAGGAGTTTTTTAGTTTTGCATTTTATACTGAGGTCTATAATTTATTTTGTATACCTTTTTTGTGAAGGGTGTATACATTTTTGTGAAGGGTCTATACATTTTTGTGAAGGGTCTAAATTCCGTGTCTAGATTCACATTTTTGTGAGTGCATGTCCACTTGTTCAGCAGCATTGATGGAAATTACTATCTTATTTCCATTCTGTTTCTTTTGCTCCTTTATCAAAGATCAGCTGACTTTATTTGTATCAATTTCTGGGGTCTCTATTCAGTTCTATAGATTATATAATATTTCTTCAATACCACAGTGTCTTCATTACTATAGTCATAATTTTTAATGTGTAATATTTAAATTATTTAATCTTATTTTAAGTATATGCTTCATATTGCAGTGTTCCAGAAAATAAGGAGTGATTTGTTTTTTTTTGGAAATTCTTCATGTTTCTTTCAACTTGGATTATTATAAATAAGATGATTATAATTTGCACAATATTCATAGGTGTTTGAGAAAAAAATAATCACTTTCGCTCTTAATTAAAAAAGAAAGAGACAGAGGAAGAGGAAGAGGAACAGAGAGAGAGAGAACAAGAAAGCGATTTGAATAGCAATTAGAATAGGTCAGCCCTGGAAAATGGCTTATAATTAAACCTAACATTTTTAATGCCAGCAGGAGAAAATCATAAGAGATCATAAAGAATTGATCAAATATTTAATTGACAGCCACGGAGAAAGCATGTCTAATGAAGAGCTAGAGGAACCACTAATATAGTCTACAGAGAGCATTATCCTCCACATAAAATATCTACACTGTCATTATCAATAATTGAAATTATACTTGAGGTTAACATTGACCCTATGGAAGTTCCAGTTTGACATTAAAATTATGCTCTGTGGAATATAAAACCCATCTTGTATATAATTTCAACTTGACATATCATTTTATAGATATTTATTATTTTCCATATGAAAGTTTGTTAGGCACAGGTGATATTAATGCAAAGATAAGTAATGCCAAGTCCAACCAAGTTCTTAGTATTATTGGGAAGAGATAAGAAATCAACAAATACATTTACAGAATAAACTAAAAGCAGTTTTTGAATATGTTGTGGAAAAATTAGAAATACATGATATATTGCAATGAAGTATTACCTTAGATGGAATACTTGTGAGAACTTTTCTGTAGAGTTGGCATTTGAAGAGATACCTGAAAAACTGAAAGACACCTGTCAATTGAAACACCTTGGGAACAGCCTTCCAGGGAGGAAGTAGTAAATACCGAGTAATAGCTAAAGTACTTTTACTAGTGAGAAATAAGAATAAGGGCATTGTGGTTGAACTGACTTCAATATTTGTATACGATGAAGATAGGGATTTAAGCAGGGACCCCTTTCTGTAAGATGTGGAAGGCTGTATATAGAGTTTAAATTTTACTGAAAGTTCATCAGGAAGATATTAAAGGATTTTAGCAGAGAAAAGGCAAGATCAAATTGACATAGTAAAAAAAAAAGACTCTGACTTATGCTTTATAAATAATAATTATTGATGTGGCAAATGCAGTATTCCAGGCCAGACGTGATATTGATCGTGGTGGAATTGGGGGCCAGGGGAAAATGAGGTAGTGACAGATTTGAAATATTTGTTAGAGGCAGAACTCCTTGTATTTACTGATAGATTTGATACAGGAGGGCATGATTGCAAGGTAAAATAAAGGGGAACTTGGATTTTAGCTTGAGAAATTAAATGGACATAAGGTCTTATATGACACATAAGAGTTAGATGTGGGAATAAATAGGTGTGGTTGAAAGGAATGGAATCGAGAGTAGTATTCTGTTCGATTTCATAATTAAGTTATTGAGACAATTAAGAGCTTTGAAGTACGTGAAGCACTGGGGTTATCTCCTGGCACACAGCAAGCAATTATTAAATGTATAATTATTATTATTATTATTAATATCCATTTTATCTATTATTACTGTTGCAATTTTCAAATGTGTGTTTATTTGATTAATGCCTATAGTTACATACAAATCTGTATTTTCTTCTACACACATTTGATTGACATAAAAATTCTACATTCACTCATTATTAAATTAATTATTTTACAAAATACACTTCACATATTTTATTATCAGCTTCTCTAAGAAATGTATTAATTTCCTAATGTTCAAGTTTTCCCAGTTAGCGCTCTCTATCATTCAAGCACAAAGTTGCTTATTTGTAAATTTTATCTTGTAATAAGTGTCTTCTTTCAAGATTTTAAAATTATAGTTGCAGATGTTGTATTTGAATTTATAGTACATCTTTAAGATTGAATTATATGTTTGATAGATTTAATATATTGCTGACCCCTTGAAACACTGATTTTGATATTTCATTGGTTTGGGTAACAATTTATGTAGACTTTTTATTGGTTGTTTTAACGAGAAGGATAGATGGGGAAATTTTTATATTCATTCTATCATATGAAAACAGTTATTTGTGTTGAAGTGACTCAAACTAAATATGTAGGGACATGCACTTCAGGGTCCTTTGCATACCTGTCACACTGTGTTCTTACAAACATTAGTAGGTTTTATTTAACTGTCTTACAGCATGTGTTGTGACAGAAGAAAGGTATGAATTAAGTGATCAGCTTACTCTTCACAAGGGTGTTAGTCTGGTTTCTTTACTCTTTAAACTGGTTAAATTTTGGTCTCAGAAACTTCCATTGGCTTCCTTGAGATGAGGATGTGTATCTTGCAAAATGATAAAGCTATATTATACAAGGATATTGACATTAATATATTTCACTTATTAGGATTTACACAGTTTTATTATGCTCATTTATGTGCATAAATTTACTATTACACGATGTTCTCAAATGTGTAGTTTTGTGTACCCACTACTGTAGTCAAGATTGTAGCATTTCCGTCACTGTAAGAGTCCTTCCTTTGTATTCTCCTTTCATAATCACATCAGCATCTCTTATACCTTACTCCTCCTTAACCCCTGGCAACCAGGAATCTCTCTTTTGTTTTATAAATAACTATTGATCAGAATTATTTTATTATTGTTCTGCATATATTTAGGTCATTATGCAGAATGATATGTATTTTGTAGCTTTATGTGGGCCAGAAAAGATAAAAATATTAAAAAAAAACAGAAAAAATTTAGTATTTTTTTCTCTTAAATGCATATTCAGCTCACTGCCTCTAATTCGTGCCCTCATTTCAAATGAGTATTACATACTGAAAGGAATGTATCTGCTAGATTATTATGTGGCCTCATTTTTCAGTAGAACTCTGTATGATTTGTGCAGAGCCTGGACTGGGGAGTACTATGGTTTCCATACATTAAAGTTTATATATAAAGTAGAAGTCAGTTAAATATAAATTTTATTTATTTATTTTTCATGATAAAAAATATTTACTGGTATGGGTGGTTTTTAAATATGTATACATTTTAGATTAATATTATAAAACTAAAAAAGCTGTGTAAAATTCAGAAATGTTATATAAATGGAATAATCCAATCTGTAATATTTTATAATAATTTTCTTTATCTCCTCTTGTAATGATTACCTTAAAATTCACTGAAGTTATTGAATACATATCAATAGTTCATTCCTCTTCCTTTCTGAATAGTATGCCATAATACAGATGAATCATACCCAGAAAACATTTTATGTTCAGAATCACATTAATTTACAAAGCACATAAAAATATTTAAATGAGTTTGAGTCACCCCTGGTTCTTGTCTCAATAATCATAGTACCTGCCTTGATCATAAAGTATTAAAACCCATGCCACTTTAAAAACTTTTCTTGAAGTTTAATGTAGAAAAGTGTGCCCATCAAAATGTGAACAGTTCAGGGAATTTTGCCAAAATGAAGAATATGTGTAACCAAGATCAGCTCAGTAAATAGAAAATAATGTTTACCCTGGAAG
The DNA here is from genome assembly GCF_009761245.1 of Sapajus apella. Classification (NCBI taxonomy): domain Eukaryota; kingdom Metazoa; phylum Chordata; class Mammalia; order Primates; family Cebidae; genus Sapajus; species Sapajus apella. The sequence continues at coordinate 36,882,311 of NW_022436948.1, forward strand.
GTTTTATATTGCCCTCCTTTTTTGCACACCACCTTTCAAAGATGACCACTATCCTATGCAACAATCTTGCAGGATGCAGGATATGCACATGTACCCCAGATCCCAAAGTAAAAAAAAAAAAAAATTAGTATTTTCATCTGTAGTTTTAGTACAGTATTTAAGTGAACAGCATGCTATAAGGTAAATAATGAGTCCTAGGATGAAGAGCACAATTCCCAATTTTAAATGCCAAGATTTGAAAGCATTAATTTGGAGACTTCTAGCCCACCAAGAATTTAGAATTTAGTCTAAATTGCAGGAAAGAAAACTCAAGAACAGCTAAAAACAGTGTACTATAGTTGTTGTTTTTTTTTAAGCATATTTTCTCTCCGTTTTTTTTTTAAGCAATCATGATAGAACTGATTTGTTTACAAAATAAACTTTAGTCTTATTGTATTTGCCTGATTATTTGCATAAATTGAAGTAATAATTATTTTTCACATTTAATTGGTTTTGATGGAACTCTGTTCCACAAGAAATCTCAGACAGGACTTTTTAAAAAGCTGAACCCAGCCATAGGTCTGTACCTTCAAATGCCTATGAGTTGGCAAATTCCTCTTCTCTCCATGTCCCAAGGTAATTTGGAGTTTCTGGGCCTGTTAGAAAGAGGCATTCTTTACTTACCACAGGTCAGGAACCTTGTACATGGGCTGTGAAGACAAGGAATGAGGACAAGTTCCCTAAGAGGCCTAATTGGCTCTATAAGATAACTTTGATTCTTTAAAGGAAGCCTGTCATTCCAGTAAAAGACTTGGTAAAATAACCACTTTCTCCAATTGTGTCCTGTTACTAAAGAAAAAAGATTCATTTTGCACATATGCAATTAACTATACTGCCATAAATTGAGAATACTTATGAATAGTTTCCAAATTCTGGAGAAATCAGGTAGAGAGAAACAAATGTGCTCCAAAAGTCCTACCCTCCCCCCAAAGGAGTATATTTTGTTCACTTGTTACAGGTAACAAAAAAATAAAGTATCTTGATTCTGAAAACAAAAGGATTAACAATGTTTAACACATAAGCTTTCCATGAGAGTCCTAGAAGTTTCATTTTTTCCTTTATTCCAATAGTACAATTTTTAAAGTTATCTGAGACCTGCACTCAGAGTCTATATCTGATTATAAATTGCCTTTTGAAAATGACCAAAGCAAGACACAATGTCTGTGAATGACAAAAACCTATAGACAGTATTAAAGCTGCAGTTGACTAGGAATTTTGGTTACTTCCGTGGAATACTGAACTACAACAATTTTACATAATGATTATAACTATTAATAATGTACTCTAAGTCATATCAGAATTATAAACATTTTCCATAATTTTTGGAACACACACTAATAATATATTTATATAAATATAGTCCAAATAAAACCAATCACCATTCTTTCACTCTTCTATTTGAAAGTTTTCCTCTATTCTAACATAGCAGTCTCCAGAGTTATTAACCAGAATCCTACATTTAAGAGCATCTGTTAAATTTTACAGCTGATTATAAAACCATCTTTTAAAGAGGACCAAAACAAGACAACAATTTTCTGTGGATGACAAAATAACCATTTTGGTGCAGCCACAGTTAAAGACGTGATTGACAAGGAAATTTGTTACCTCTGCATCACACAGTCAGTTAACATAATAATTATAATTGTTACTGATAACATATACTAAGTCACATCAGAATTATAGGAGTTTTACATAATTTCAGAACATATGCCAATAAACTTTTACATAAATGTAGCCCAAATGCAACCTAACAACATTTCATATTTGACAATGGGTTTCCTCTATGATTTTTATATGAAATAAGCCAAATGTTATTTTAGGACTTTAGAGGACTTAATATCTAAAATATTAGGATAAAAAGAAACATAATTTATAATTTGATGTTGGAAATTTTGTCAAATATTAAAGATTTAAAACATTGGCTGTCACAAAATAAAATCCCAGGTCATCATAAATTATTCATTTGTCCAAAATAATTTCAAAAATTTAGAAAAGAAAACCTTTACTCTGATAGAGGAGATTTAGTGTTCCAAACAAAACCCAATGCAGATATCATGAGACCAACTGAATTTGTCTCTTTTCTCTCCTTCTTTTTTCCTCTACAAGTTACTGAAAAGAGGAAATAAAACCCCTTTAATATCTTTTAAAATTTCATAAAAATCCTCTTCAAAAGAGAAAACAAAATTTCATGTTTGCATAAGTACATATTTAATGTTAAAGCTATTTTTTATTTCTATCCAGTTTTAATTATTTTGACCATAAGGTAAGATTTTCACAAACTTCTTAGCACACTTTACAATTTTGCATCAAACTGCAGATTAATTTTTTAAGAAAATTCTATTATTGGGACACATGTACCCAGATTCTGGCTGCACATCAGTATGATTTTAATGCTTTAACATATGGAAAAACCTAAATAATTTCTTTTAAATCTTAGTCGCTTTGTTTATACTCATAATTTTTATCATAACATTAACCCTTTACAAACCCTTTTTCACTTTGTTTCAACTTTCAGTTTTGTCTTGGTTACCCTTTTAAGTTAAGGCAATCTTTAAAACCCTCTGAACTAGACAAAATTACATTCCCTTTAACAAAAACCCTATTCCTATGCCTTCGTATAATCTTTAATGAAAAACACATTCACTACACATCTTGTATGTAAACCTGCTTCTCCAGTAATCTCAATTTCACATTACAATATTAACTCTTAGCAACTTTTATTTTTAGTGAAAAACCTGGTAAGTGATTTTCCTTTTTTCAAGATTTAGAGTCTCCTCCCGGGTAGTTTAGATAAAGGAAAATTCAAGACAGGGTATCAGAAGCTATCCATGGGGGTGGGGGAAACTTCAATAAGTGACAAAGTTACATGAGTAGCAAACCAGAAAGGAATCATTGCAGAAGCCAAGAATAGAACCCAGGCCACTATTGTCAAAACTCAGCTACTGAATTACAGATTTAAGCAGTTTCCTTTTCTCTTCCCAGATGGAGCCTAGAGAAGCCAATTTCAAGCTTGTGAAGGCTTTTCACTGCCTAACTTTTTATTTTTAATTTATTTTTAATTTTTTAAAATTGCATTTTAGGTTTTGGGGTACATGTGAAGAACATGCAAGATTGTTGCATAGGTACACATGTGGCAGTGTGATTTGCTGCCTTCCTCCCCTTCACCTATATCTGGCATTTCTCCCCCTGCTATCTCTCCCCAACTCCCCACTCCCCACTGTCCCTCCCCTATTTTCCCTCAACAGACCCCAGTGTGTAGTGCTCCCCACCTAGAAACCATCATTCTCAGCAAACTGACACAAGAGCAGAAAATCAGACACTGCATGTTCTTACTCATAGGTGGATGTTGAACAATATATATACATTTTTTTTTAGACAGAGTTTTGTTCTTGTTGCCCAGACTGGAGTGCAATGGTATGAACTTGACTTACTGCATCCTCCACCTCCTGGGTTCAAGCTATTCTCCAGCCTCATCCTCCCAAGTATCTGAGATTACAGGTAGCCACCACCACTACTGGCTTAATTTTGTATTTTAGTAGAGACGAGGTTTCACTGTGTTGGTCAGGCTGGTCTTGAACTCCTGACCTCAGGTGATCTGCCTGCCTTGACTTCCCAAAGTGCTGGGATTACAGATGTGAGCCACAGTGCCCTGGCCTTAAGAAAATTTTTAGGGCTAACTATGATATGAATCCCCAAGTTCCTGTCTTCAAGATGGCAGAATCCAAGAGAAAGTACCCACATCATCACAAGGTTAATCTCTTAATGACAAAAACAAGACTGAGAACTTTCATTCAGTATTGTTTTCAGGGATTCGCAGCAAAGTTTGTAACTGACCAGCCTGTTAGGCTGGCTTGTAAAGCAGGCTTTTAGGGGTCCTAAACCCACATTCTATCCTGTGACACTCCTTTCTTCATTACAGAACACATAAAGACGAATTCTTAGCAAAAAGTACACCAGATTTGCTACCGCCTAAGACTAATCTCACGAGTTCTTTTTCTACTGATTAATAAAGACCCTTGCAGTGAGAAAAATAGTGACATTTACTGTTTACCCAGACAGAGAAAGAGAGAGAGAGGGACCAGAAACTTGGCTGGTAAGAATTTCTTACCCTTTTATGCCAGCCTACCAGTTTCCTAGGCTCCTTTTCTCTGCACCTTCCAGAAGAACAGAGTCGCTTCTGATGTCCCAGCTTACTGTAACGTAGCTGTGGGATTCAAGTCACTTTACAAGAGAAAATCACCCTTTCCTGTTTTATGCAACAATGTGTGCTTAATTTGCAAGATTCTGCCCAACAGGCTGCATCGGAAACTTAACATTTTCCATCCCAGCAAAATACACATAACCTAACAAATATTAGTCACCTTGTTAAGCACCCAATATCAACCAAGAAAGCTGAAACTTTTTCCTGTTGGTCCCTGTTGTCTTTGATCCATCCACTACAGGTGGGGGAACTTTAAACAGTAATTCATAATGGGGTCTCTGAGCAAAGTGAAGAGGGGATAGTCACCAAGAGAGTCAGGCCTGTTGAGACTTCTTTAGGGCTCATCGAACCTGACCAGACAAATAAGGAGGGTTTTTGATTTAGGCCTGCTGAACTTCCATCAGCAACCCCTTCTGAGATTGCTTCCAAATATACAAACACACACAAGGATGAGGCAGACAGAAGGCTTTCCAAATCAGATCCCTAACCAAGAACTCCAAGAGTATCCCTTGCAAACTATCCTCCTATTCTCCACCTGAGAAACTTCCTTGAAATCTTCCTGATTGACAGGACTTCCAAACCAAGACTCTTGCTATTAGTTAGAAAGACCCGGTCAAGACCACCCAGGAGCTGAACAGATACCCTGCAGTGGGGCTACAGACACAAACACCCATTGTGGAGCTACAAACAGTCACCCCACCATAGGGCTATAGAACCAGCTGGGAAAAGGAAGGAGGCATTGACAGCACCTAGGATAGTCACCAATCCAGACACCCCACAATGGGACTACAGACAGACACCCAATGATGGGGCTACAGATAGACACCCTGTGACAGGGCTACAGTTAAGGAATGTCTCCCCATGACTATTTTTCCATTGCAATTAAATCCATGCATGTTGGGTCAGCAGCAGCCTACCAGTAGAGTGAGTACCAGAGTCAGCCCCAGTCCAGGAAAACTAGGTGGCCACTTGGGCTGGCTTCTGGATCCATCACTGAAGTGGGGGCACTGAACCACAAGCAGGTAGCCACAAGGGCAATTCTGGACAAGCCCCCAAATTTGTAACTGCAAAGGGGTTCACCTTGCCTGCTGCTTAAACAGAACTGATTTGATTCCCCAAGACAGTGGAATTGCAATAGAGAAACGGTAATTCGCTCAGAGCTGTCTGTGTGGGAGACTGGAATTTTATTATTACTCAAGTCAGTCTCCCTGAGTTTTTAAGGATAACTTGGTGTGTGTGGGGAAGCCAGTGAGCCAGGAGTGCTGATTGGTCAGAGATGAAACCACATGGAGTCAAAACTGTCTTCTTGTGCTGAATCGGTTCCTGGGTTGGGTGACGGGGGACTTGCCACAGGATAAGTTGAGCCAGTTTATTGATCTAGATGGTGCCAGCCTATCCGTCAAGCACAGGGTCTGCAAAATATCTCAAGCACTGATCTTAGGAGCAATTCAGGAAGGGTCTGAATCTTGTAGCCTCCAGCTGCATGACTCCTAAATCATAATTTTTAATTTTTAATCTTGTGGCTAATGTTAGTCCTACAAAGGCAATCTAGTCCCCAGGCAAAAAGTAGTTCTACATTAGGAAAGAGCTGTTACTATCTTTGTTTAAACTATAAACTAAAGTTCTTCCAAAGTTATTTCAGCCTACATCCAGGAATGAGTAAGGACAGCTTGGAAGTTAAAAGCAAGATGGAGTCGGTTAAATTAGAACTCTATCACTGTCCTCAGTCATAATTTTGCAAAGGCAGTTTCATTCTGACAGACAGGCCTGAACTAATAGGAGACACTGATTAAATAAAATTTTAGATAAATATTTTAATTTAAATCAGATGGGAAATTTAATAACTGAAAAAGAAAACTATCCAAATGTCCAATGGTAAATATTAAAGTTGTGAATTAGCATAAGGTATTGTCAAGGTGAATACAATTGCTAGGATGTCATTTTAAAATTTAGAGCTTTGTGCCATAATGAATACACGTTACTGAATTTAGCACATTTAATGAACATTCTATCATTATGTCTATAGTTCTTAACCATTAAAAAGGAGGTGGTCTGAGGAATGTCAGTTCTAAGAAGGAGAGTACTGACACGGAACCAAGAAATTCAACTATCCAAACTGAAATTTCTGTAGTGAAATAGAAATATCAGATCTCATTCAAGTTGAGAGAAATAATGCCATAGTGTCCAGCTATGATGAGTCCATAAATTGAAAAGTAGCATCATAAGTGTTGCTATGAGTCTTACTAAATAGTGGCCCCTCATGCATAATGGCTAAATATGGCTACAAGTCCAGATCTTAGTGAGAGTACTAACTTTCTGCCCTCACACTGTGTGTACAGGGACAATAACAAGACTAACCCATGGTCCATTCTTCATTCTAGAAACTAAACACATTGGCTGACTAAGAACAGATTTGTAAATGTGGCAGGGATTTGCCATCATAACAAAATCCTCCTAATACTGACTATTGCCAAGATACCTACTTGTTAGATCTAAATCTAAATTGATAATTCCTGCTTTTAAGATCAGATCTATTTTTATGTAGTATGTTGCATTGCAGATTATATTGAAGACTTTAGTTTGCTGGGATATATTTTAAAGGTAGTCGTTTGCTATTAAAATACATTCAGTCAGGGTTAATAGTGAGTCTTTTTTAAAGCAAAGTTTCTTTGGAATAGAGGAATTGAAATAGATAAGCCAATTATTATAGTTTTATAATTATCTTTGGTAGTAGATAATTATTTTACCTTCATGGTAAGATAATCATAAAATGTGAGGTATAAATGATTGTGTTTTTATAAAGAATTTGGTATTTAAACTGAGTGACATTTTATTTTATAGATAGTTGCAGATCACAGATTTAGCAACCATAGGGTAGCAGAATATGCTACCCACAAATATGCCACTTTGGCATAAAGACTATTATGGGCTGAAGACAATTAAGAAAGACACATCTAGGGACACTGCCCTCTTCTTATTTCTTAAAAGCAGTACGTAAATTTGTGAGGATTTCCCTGCCTCTACTCTCCATCAGCAAGGGCAGATGTTAATCACTGGAGATAACTCTAGACATTAGCCTGGAGAGGGCAACAGAGAAATCTACATAACAAACTTCTCTTCCATTATTTCTTCCACATAGCTATTTTCCCATAATTTGCCTTCCACAAAAACTCAAAAATTACTTTCCTTTATCATGTCACATCTCTAAAAATGTATTGTTCTTTCGTTAAGATACTAGATAAGTCCAAATTCTAACCATCCACTAGTTACTTATCTCTGAGTGCTCATATGTGTAAGCCTGTGAGTGAATTTCTTTTTCTGTCTTTTGTCAGTTTAATAGACAAAGTCACACCTGGAGATACAAATTGGTAGAGAAAAAAAAATAAAACTTTTTTCTCCCCTCTCCACCTAGTAGACTCAAATTGGACAAATCACTTGACTATTTTGACCGTGTTGTTTTATTAGTAATATGGAAAAACTAAAATCTCCCTTGACTATTTCTAACTGCCATTGAGAGGACAAATTAGGATGATAATTATATAGGGTCTTTGAAAATAAAGTTCTAATAAAGATTAGATGCCATTTTAATTAGTTATAAATGGTAATTAGCTCTCATAGATGTCTAAAATGAACATTACATTCCTTTTAAGATGCCAAGATCTTTTTAGAAATTTCAGTCCTCCTTTTTTCTGATGTTTCCAAATGAATATATATGGAGAATTATTTTTTACATATACAAATTATACATATACACATATATATTTTTCTTTGATATATGAGTTGACTTTTATCTGTACACTTTCCAACATGCTTATTTCTGAGTGTATTGTTTAGTTTAGATTTGTTTTCTTCTTCATGGCCTCCTGAATAACCAAGTATTATTAGCTGATTAAAATGATCATGTCTGCACCACATTTAAACTACAGATTGAAATAAATTACAGCTTTAAGATTCAGCAAATCTGCTTGTAGCATTTACTTTCATTGTGTTAAGTAAAATCTTTCATTATGATAATTAATCAAGGTGGATTATGTATTGTTACATCATCACTCCTTTGCCATATGAAAGATTTCACATTCAATTCATTGCCAGAGATTATGTCCATATCTGGAGGTCTAGGTTTCTGTTCTTCCGTTTCTAACAGATGTTGTGGCTTTTTGGAAGACTGCCACTGTGAAATTATTTTCTTTCAGATAAAACAAGGGAATCAGGAATAGATTACCTTTCTAAACCCTTCCAATGTTGGTAGTTCATGACGTTATGGAACATTGGCAGTTGGGATTCAAATCCTTTCCTTAGACCTAGGTTCTTAGAGGAACATAGAGAATGCCTACAATATTTCTTAGAGGGTCATTTAACTTTAAATTACTCAACATGTACACAGTTACAGAGCCCTCCACCACCATACTCTCAAGAGTAAGGAAATGCAAAAATATGAATAAAACTTAAGAACCAGAGCCCTTTTTTTGGTGCAGGGAGGAACAATATAGCTTTCAGAAAGGGATAGTGAGAGAATACAAGTAAAAAATGCAGAAAGCATCCATCCATTTCATCTAACTCTGCCAAATACTATTGGCATACATTTAAAATTCATTGTCTACTAGAAAAGGCTGTAGAAATCAATGTTTAACTAAAGAAAATTACAGAAAAGATTGATTGCATCTTAAAGTTTATCCAGGTCATTTCTGATATCATGTTAAATTTTTCATATAATGTGACTTATTTTCTTCATTTCCTTGGGCTTTGTTTTCCCCAATCTAGGGATGTACCTTTATCTTATCCATATAAGCCTTATGAAAGATGTAAAACGTATGATTAATTTTATAAATGTATTACGTTGTTCTCAAATAGAAGTTTGTTGCCAGTGGAGGTGTTAATATGGGTATGAGCATGTATTAGTGTTGTGGGACAAATGGTGTTGTAATTATCTTACAGACCACTAGTGGGCAGTGGTTTCTGCTGGGAGCTTGCATTGTGTGCAGTTTCGGTGTATGATCTTGAGTAAGTGTCCTTAACAATGGTTTTCAATCCAAATCCAAACTTGTTAAAATAAGAGTCATCAGATGGAAAACAAAAGGGTCAGAAGTTAGAAAACAAAGTATTAAAACATGCACACAGACATGCGCGCGCACACGCACACAGGAACACACACACACAGAGGATAAGAAGGAAGTTAGGATAGTCTCTTGACTCCAGAGCAAGGAAGTAAAATAGGTTTTTCATTTGGGTTCTCTGACCACTCGAAAATCCTCTGAGAGCTCATAATTACAGTCTTGGAGAAACTAAAAATAATTTGATATAGAAAAAAATTAAAACCAAAATAATATCTGTGGTTTTCTTGTTAATTTTTGGTGAATAATTATTGTAAACAAGTAAAACAATCGTTTGTTTTTTATGTCACAGTAAAGAGATAATGCTATTTTAGAAACCAATCATATATTCTCCTCCCAGAAAAACACTGTCTATGTATCTTCAGGCATAGTGTATGTTCAACACAAAACAAGAAATGAAAGAAAAAAATCTAAAAAATTATATAAACGTTTTTCAAAGTGATTGTAGAATGGTATATTTTCACTCTTCTAAATGATTGTTCAAACTTTAATTTAAAATTTGAAATTCTGTTAATTGTATCTATTTTGCAAACTCATTTTAAACCAACATGAAAAAAGTTGCATTTCCAAAACAGAAATAATGTTAAATAGATCTTATGAATTCTTCATGATAAAAGATTTAATAGAATTATTTTTAGAATTACTACTTAATAAATACATTTTGCTAAATAGGATTTTCTAAGGTGGCAATATAACAAAACCACAAGCTTACATGTTTCTATTTAACCAAATATTTTTTATGGCTGTAGTACATAAAACTGAATTCTACATTTTCTTTCATTAATAAGTGTGAACTCCTATAGTGTCTGCTTTCCAGAAATGCAATCATCTAATTATCTCTTATTCTTTTATGCATTGGCTCAAATGATTAAAAAAAATTGTAAATACATAGGAACAAGTATATGAGTGTCCATATGGTGAAAAACCAGAATGAATTTAAGATACTAATCTATACATTTACAACATTCAGTGTATAAAATTGGGTCTCAGCATCCAGTGTGTTCTTTTTTGTAAAACTTAATATCCAAGAAAAAATTCTATCTCACTCTTAGAACAAAAACAAAGGCAATTAAAAAACACGAGAATATGTATACTTCATCCTGAGAAGTACCTGGTGGTCCAGAATATATTTTTCAGTTTAGCTTATAAAATTACTCATTTTTGATAACCTGCTCTTATTTTTAACATTGATTTTAAAGATTTAAAAGGCCCAGGCGAGGTCGCTCACCCCTGAACTCCCTGTACTTTGGGAGGTTGAGGCGGGTTGATCAATTGAGGTCAGGCATTTAATACCAGCCTGGCCAGCATGGTGAAACCCTAGCTCTAAAAAAAATACAAAAAGTAGCCAGGTGTAGTGCCACCCACTTGTGATCTCAGCTACTTGAAAGGTTGTGGCAGAAGAATCACTTGAACCTGGGAGGCAGAGGTTGCAGTGAACCAAGATCACACCACTGCACCCCAGCCTGGGCAACACATGGAAACTCGTTCTCAAAAGCAAAAAAAAAAAAAAGAACCAAAGCTTGTTAACCGAAAATCTCAGTTCCTAGCATGGATTTTACACATAAATTCAACATTCATTTACAAAGCATCAAAGCATGTCTGAGCATAGAATACATTTTAATGTATTAAAATATGGTCATCTATTATTTCACCTTTGGGACCAAATATTTTTTTGTGGCTGTATATTTTCTAATGCTACCTCATAGGCTTGATTAATTTTTACTCCGCATTTCCTGGTGATCAGAAGAATTTCTCTAAGCGTTTGTTAGTCCCTCAAAACAAAACAAACAAACAAACAAAAACAAAACAACAACAACAACAAAAAAGCAGTTCTTTCTCTGAAATTTCACTGGGTTACTTCTGTCCCTATGCTTTGAAAACACTGTTGTTTTCTTCTTGTGTTAAATCTGTATATATTCCCCTATTGTGCAGCTATAATGTCTATTGGAGATGTGTATAGTTAATTGAGTATTTTTTTTAATCTTAATAGTAAACAAATGAGTATTTTATATATGCCAGGGGTCCAAAATTTTGTTGGTAAATAAATTAATATTTTGTTGGTAAATAAATAAATTAATATCTGTATGCTTCATGTCCATTATTATTTGAAGGCACAAAGATAGAATAGGGGGTGTTTTCATAAGTTTTCAAAATTTTTTATTAGAAACAAAATTTTACACATTGTATAAATAAGGTGTTTCAGTATTAAAGAGTAAAGATATTTACTTATCTCTCAATTCATGGTCATTTCAAATACACTTTGTTGGAATTTACATGTTACATAACATTAATTCCCATATTTTTTCTTTGTTTTGTAACAATAGAATCAGTTTTATAAATAATAATTTCAAAGAAATAAATGACACGTTATCTACTTAACAATATTTATTCTGTTTTGCTGAATTTTCCTTGGGTTTGAAATAGACGACCTACCAAATATACCATTTTTTAAAGAATAAATGTCTTTGCAGGATGCGGTGGCTCATGCCTATAATCCCAGCACTTTCAGAGGCCACGGCAGGCAGATCACCTGACATCAGGAGTTTGAGAACAGCCTGGCCAACATGGTGAAACTGTCTACATTAAAAATACAAAAGGAGCCAGTCATCGTGGCACGTGACTGTAATCCCAGTTGTTCAGGAGGCTGATGCAAGAGAATCACTTGAACCCAGGAGGTGGAGGTTGCAGTGAGCTGAGATCATGCCATTGCACTCTAGCCAGGGCAACAAGAGCGAGAGTTTTCCTCAAAATACATAAATAAATAAATAAATACATAAATAGATGAATGCTTTCACTCTGAAATAGTGCATGTGAATCTAATGAGATTGTCTCCAAATATGTTCAATTGCAGTTGAAATCAAAATGTACACCATTGGGTATACGATGTTACTACCCTAAAAGTAGGATTTAAAGTATTTGAATCATCATGTGACCTACAGAGTGTGAAACCCAAACTCCAATTTGTTGATTAGTTTTCAAATTTGTTGATCAAATGATCATAGATTTTATTCAAATTCTTAATTTTAAACAATCATTTGATGTAAAAGCAAATGTTCTGATGTTTGAGAAGTAAAAATAATTTTTATCTATAAATTAACTTGTGTCTATAGCATCAAGAACCTGTTAATCTTAAGCCAAATGTATTGCACCACAAAAGTTGAAATAGTCATCTGCACAAAACTGTAATATTTGCAATTCTCTCACTAATAACCATGTGGAACCAGTACAAATATACCACTAATGTAAATGCAGTACTTTTCTGAATGTTTGAATTGTAGTTTCATTAAGATGGCAACCTAAGTTGAAAGTCATGCTTTTTTTTTCTTTTTTCTTTATTGCTTTATTGATCTGTATAAAATATATAAATACTGTATGTTTATTTATAACAAATTAATAAATATAAATATGAAGGCAAGAGTAAAGAACAGCAACATGAATAATGTTACAATTTTGGCAAGGAAAGCTAAAATTTTTGATCTTTGACCATCATTCTACTCAACATATTTACCTACTTCGTTATGATACTTAATAAGTTACTATTAAATTAAAGTTAACCTATTATTGGAATATCATTGGATGACTATATGCCAATTCTATCTAACCTATTTTATTTCTAATACAAGGAAGAAACAAATTAATAGCTCCTATTTATATCACTATCTAATAAGCATTTTACAAAATACATTTCTTTTTGTGAAAAAAATAGTAATTGATCATCTCCTGCTCATAGATATGAGTTAAATAAAATACAGTATAAGGTTCATTTATAATCGTGCTTAACTAATAACTAAAGCAGAATAAGGGAGAGACACAGAGAGACATATAACTTCTAATAATGCAAAATTTGTCAATTTAATTTGAAACAAAGAGTTTATTTTACCTCAAAATTAGAAAACATAGTCATATTTCTCTATACACAACCATTTTCCTGTCAATTATTTTTATTTCTTAAGTATTTTTTATGCATTTTTAAAGTTTTGGAAATCTTTTTTTAAAAATAAGAACATTATAAGTTATGTTGAAGTGTGTGCTAATATATTTTCAGCACTCTATTGCTTAAAAAATCATTTCAACATGTGTGTTATGTTTGCAAAAATAATTTATACAAAATAAAGATCCTTTAAAAATATATTATAAAAATAATTTTATCTCTTTTTTTTAATGGAGACAAGATCTGCCTTTGTTGCCCAGGCTGGTCTTGAACCCCTGTGGCCCAAATTATCCTCCTGCCTTAGTCATCCAAAGGGCTGGGATTGCAGGTGTGAGGGATGGTGCCCAGTCCACAGAAGCAATTTTATTTGCTTCATTTCCTCTCCAAATATTAATAAAATTCAAGACATTTTAAAAATTCAGTTGCCATGGCTTCTGTTTAAATACATCAACGTGGTACTTTTATTTTCCCTTTTTCTGGTTTACCAATTTTTCTGTCTTGGCAATTTGATATGGATTTTATATTTCCAAGTATCAAAACTCCAATAATACCTTTGTTCTGTTTTCCTGTTGCTGTTTTTAAAATGTTTAATCTGTTAAATATAAGGTTGCCTTCGATTTACTATATCTAAGTTTCATATTACTAATTTTAAAGGTTTAGTAGGTTTTGTTTAATGTATGTTACATACAGGAGCGCCCCCCACATCTGTTCCACAAGCATTCCAAGACTCCTAGTAGATGCCTGAAATGAGGACAGTACTGAACTCCAAACAGATGCTCCCTGACTTAACTATGGTTTAACTTTTGATTTTTCAACTTTACGACGGATTTATCAGGGCATTTTTGACTAATGATATCTTTTATTAATAAGTTTGTTGGAACTGTAATTCGAAGAGCACCATCATAATTTCAGTGGTATATGTATAAACTACGTTTTTCCTTAAACATTCATGTGATAAAGCCTAATTCATAAATTAGATACAGCAACAATAAAATAGAATAATTATATCGATATACTGCAATAAAATGTATGTGAATGTTTTCTCTCTTCCTCTCTCTCTCCAAACGCCTTATTGTATCAAGACAGCTAGTAAAGTGTGTAAAGGTGGGCGGTGTATACAGCATAGGCAGGCAAGACAAAGGGATAATTAACATCCAGAAGAGAATAAGTCAGGGTGTCCCAGATGTAATCACACTCAGAAAAGTGTGTCATTTAACATTTATGAATTGTTTATCTCCAGAATTTTCCATTTGATATTTCAGACCATGGTTGACCGTGGGTAACTGAAGCCATGGAAAGTAAAACTTTGGATAAGGAGAGATTACTGTGTTCAATATAAGACAGAAAATAGAGTGGATGATGAAGTAAGGTGCAAAGATTTTTTGAAAAAGAAATATTGTACAATACAGGCAAGAATACACATTATTCTATTTAATTCTACATGATAATGATTATTTCATAATCTTAAGCAAATTGTGTTTTTCAATGTTTTTATTCTACATAACACATTTTTAATAGTTTTTTTAGAAATTGTGAGAAATAAAAAGGTCCTTTTTAAACAGTGTAAATACTTTAAAATTAGTGCCTCTTTTATTTACTGTCCAAGTCTTGGAAAAGGTTATTTTGTTTATCTGCATAAAATATGACTTGCAGTATAGCATGTCAAATAATCAATTTGGTTTCCTAAATTAAACATAGAGTAATTTATTACTAGGGTAGTATGGCCAAATTTATTTTTACCAATGTGGTTAATGTATTTTAATTAAGTCCACTCTTACTGTATTTATTTACAAGTTCTATAAAAAACAAATATGACCCATAATGTTATTCTCATACTCATATATAACATAACTGTAAACCTTAATCCATAAACATTCATCAATAAGCATATAATTACCACAATAAATATGTTAATTATTGTACATTAACATACATGTTAATATAATAGAATATGTTGCATATACTTTACATAATTAATCCCCATGGCTAGTTATATGATAAGTCACTTCCTATAGAAGCCGAGTCTCCATACACGCACTTTTTAAATTGGAGAAAATTTTGTACTTGTGGAGCATGTTGCAAGGTATTAATAGGAAGCTAAGACTTTGTATAATTGATGCTGAATGAATGTTAATGACGAGAATAGACTTGTACTGGTAAAGTAAGCCTATAAGTTCTCATTTGGAGACACCTCAAAATGGAAATCTAACTAAAAATGTATGCATTTGCAGTTTCTCTCTAAAATTATTTTTATTTATGTGTTTATGTAGGTTTTTATTTTGTTTTTCCATGGGGATTTAGCTGGAAAATCTGCTAGAAAAATTTTAAAAGAGCTGTAACACATAAAATTATTGTATTACATACACTGATATTTGGTGAAGTTTCTAGCGTGATATCACAATTCTAATGACATATAAATAGCTGTTTTTCCTTAAGTTTGTAGCATAGATTTTTCTCAAATATATGTTTTTAATTTTTCTTAAAGAAAATGTTCTCCTCAAGCACAATATCCTATTTATCCTTTTATTTTGATGGAAATAGAAAATGTCTCCAATGTATACCCTATTTATTATTCCACTTATATACCTCATTTCTACATATATTCACATGTCATTAAATGGAGAACACCTAGGAATGCCACATGTGTCTTGTGGATGCTACTTTGTAATTTTTTTCATTCATTACATGCTAATAAAGAAGTTAATTTTTAACATGCCTAAGTCTGAGAGGCAATACAACAGGTGAACAAACAACACCTTAACTCTTCAATTATTTCAGATGAGAGATGTATGAATAAGAAAAGAAAAATACATCTTTATTTATGTAGAAGTAAAACCCTGTGAGAAAGAGTTTCAAAGGGAAATTTGGCTTAACACTGTGTACTCAGGAATATTTCCTCAACTATAAAACATTTTTTCATAAGTAGGAATTAGTTTATCTCAAGTGTTGACAAATTGTTTTTATAATCTTGAAAATGTATGCATTGTGGGAAAAAATAATAAAATAGATGTTATAATAGGGCAAATAGTAGATACCTTAGGTCTAGAATATTTGGTAAAATTATATATTGTAGATTACAATTTTGCCATTGGGATTGCACCCTGATGAGTTATGGAGAGTCTGTCCATGTTTCTTTTGTGATTAAATGTGTTGCATTTGGATGGAGCAGTACTCAGAGGATGTATTAGAATTTATTAAAGCACAGGACGGAATTCTCAAAATGAAATATTACATAAAATGAAAAAGCCTTGTATAATATGACTTAAATTCCTCTTCCAACTCGTTTTCAAATTATAAACTGGAAGATTATATTTTCTTTATCAATTACTCAGATATATATTTGATATTTTCTAAATAAAATTTAAATTTGGCAGTTTTTGGGTCTATATATATTTAACTCAAAAATTGTTTAATTCATTAATATAGTATTATGGATAAAAAAATTTCAGATTATTTTCTATCACATATTTCAATGTGGGTAATTTTTCCTTTCTTTTTTTTTTTTTTTTTTTTTTTAAGGCAGAGCCCCACTCTGTTACCCATTGTTGCCCAGTCTGGAGTGCAGTGGTATGATTTTGGATCATTGCAACGCTTGCCTCCTGGGTTCCAGTGATTCTTCTGCTTCAGCCTCTGGAGTAGCTAAGACTACAGGCACCCACCATCACACCCAACTAATTGTTTTATATTTTTTGTTTTGTGTTTTAGTAGAAACGGGGTTTCACCATGTTGACCAGGCTGGTCTCAAACTCCTGACCTCAGGTGATTCGCCCACCTGGGCCTCCCAAAGTGCTGGAATTACAGGCATGAGCCACCACTCCCTGTCTTCAATGTAGGTAATTTTTATGGCAAAATGTTTATATAATTCTAACGATTTGTGTATTAACTAGTGTAGTATATTGGAATGTAAAACTTTACTGTTATTTTCCAAGGATACAGTATACAGCAAGTGACATTGATGACAAAAATTACTTGTTTTTAAGCAATCATATAATACACAAAATAAAAGTAAACCTAAAATAATGTGGGATAAAGACATGATATATAGGCTCATGTGTATTCTTATCAGAATACTTTCATGCCATAGAGTAAGATGACACCTGTGCGTGTGATTCTAGTAAAAATTAAACAGAGAAAGAGAGAACACACATGATTTGTTTAAATGTCCCTCAATGAGTAAAATAGTGTTACCAAGTCATTTAAGAGGGCATCAAACTGTAGAAATAAGTAATTATTTCAGACACCCATACTTTTTGGGATGAGGTAGAGACAGAAAAAAAAAAACTTGTCATTAAAGCTTCTTTTGCAAGCAATGTTACCTTGTAAGACAATAGAAAGGAATACTAGAGCAAAGTCATTTTATAAATAGTAATGTTAATTATTAAAATGTATTTGCTATAGTTATAGTTTGTTCATTTGTATTATAAGGAACACTATTATTCTCTTTATACTTAATGTGATTTACTTCATCCTGAGCATGAAAAATCTGTTGTCCTACTTACCAGGCTAACGAAAGTCATCCATGATTTGTGGGTCAAAAAGAGGTAGGTTTATTGCTATCTCTTGTTCAAGCACTTTCACCTCCCTTGGCACCTGATTCATTAGATACTTGTATGGCCTTGGAAGTTACTTTCAAACCTTTCAAAGTTAATTGAGCTCAGAACTGAGGTTCAAAGCATCTGTACCTTTCTCGTTTACTGGAATAAAATATAAATCAGTGAACCAAGTAGTCTCCTATATTGCCAATAAGCTTTGAAATTTGCTACAAAATTGTCACATTATATATTAAGATAGAATTATATTTTGCTCGATTGAAAAATTCATTTTTCTTCAGCCAGTGTGTAATGTTTTAAACTACTTTTCCTTTTTCTATGTTATAGCATTTATTTTTAAATTAGCTTTCATATCCTGGCCAGAACCAAACTAACAAGCTAACTAACTAAGTTAAATATGGCATAAATAGAAAGAGGAACCTAAGGAAAGTATGTGAGCGACAGAAATACTTTTAATGTCCCCAAGCACATTTCTGAAAAATGTTTTATTCTTAGACTGCCCTGTACTCACTTGTTTCTCCGTGCAAACCTGACTGACATTTAGTCCGCTTCCAGTCATGATAAAGTCATAAGATACATGAATACAAACACACACAAACACATAGATATTGGACTGCAGATATTTTCAGATACTGGACATCAGGGGGATAAACATCTATGAGATAAGGAACAAAAATGAGGCAATACATACAATAGCCCCAACTTGTGCTTGAAGATTTTCTGGGCTGTGATATAGAGAAAGGCTATTCAAACAGAATAGCAGAAGTAGAAGAAGCAGAGTTCAGAGTTTGTAGAGACCAACGTGGGTAAAATTCTACAGCAGATTACTATAGAAAAGAGTACTGAATATAGGTGACATGGCTCCATATATTAGAGAAAAGTTATTTTCTAGTCTTCAGTTGAGCACAGATCAGTGCACCTGAGAGAAAAATGTCCAAAGACATTGAAAGACCATTGTGTGACTCTCGGGAGCACCTACACCTGTGGCTAGATCATAATCCCATGAGCCCGAGTGGAAATACTTAAAGAGTAGAAGTTCCTACACGCTTTAAAATTAAGGAAATATTAAGAACAACTCTATGTCAGTATCTTTGACAACTTCAATGAAATGGACAACTGTTTTGAAGGATATAAATACTGAAGCTGAGTTAAGAATAACAAGAATAGTTCTATAACTGTAAAGACATTGAATTTGTGTTTGAAAATTGTCCCATAAAGAAAAACGCAAGCCCAGGTACCTTTCCTAGAAAATTCTACCAAACATTAAAGGATAAATGAATGTAAATTTTATACAAACGCTTTCAGAATATGGAAGAGAAGGAAGAACTTCCTCATTCATGTTATGAGACTAGCATTACCCTGATATCCCAGCTATACAGACATACAAAAATGAAATTATACAAAAATATCTCTTGTAAATATGGACACAGCAAGCCTTGACATTGTAGCTGATGAATTCAAGAATAAATAAGAAGCATAATAATAGCATCCCAGAAATCCATTTGTTTCATCATTTAAAAATCAAACAGCAGTAATTGGCCATAATATCAATATAAATAAGAAAAAAACATATATAATTATCTTGAATAGATACAAAAGAACTAGTGGATAAAACTCAATATCCATTCAGGAAAGAAGAAAAACTAAGAGTTGAAGAAAACCTCATTTTCAACCTAATACATGGCAACTGTAAAAAAATGTAAAGTTAACATCATACTTGAGGAAAAAATCATTTTTCACTTAACGTTGGGAAAGAACAAGGATGTACCCTCCCATCACATTTATTCAGCCTTGTACTGAGGTTCAGGCAGTGCAACTTGACAAGAAAATGAAATAAAGTGCATATATTTTCAAATAGAAGAGAAAATTATCTCTTTTTGTGAGAAATTAGATTGATACATTCCATAAAGGCATAATTCAAAAGATATGCCATTCTGGTCACATTCTTGTTATCTACAGATTAAGGTAGAAGATATATTTTAATATTTCTTTAAAAAATATGATCGATGTAACTATATCTAGAGCCTATACTGAGGGAATGTGTTATCTTTTGGGTCTATGAGGGGGTGTAGTTTTAAGGGCAAGAATTTTCCAGTGCCATGTCCTCCTCCCATCTGTCTCCATCTGGGAGATTTAACATTTTATGTTTGAATTTCGAGGGCACGGGAAGAAACTAAGAGTCAATCACCCAACTGGAAATTTAAAGGAACCCCTTTCATTGGCCAGAGGAACTTGGGAAAGTGGAAATGTCTCCCAGGATAAATTCCCCTGCACCTTCACCCACGCCGGATTTCCAGCTCTCTGGAATCCCCTCCCACATGGTGGGAGCTCCCTTTCCCCTCCAGAATTTCCCCTCTGGAATCCCCTTCCACACTCTTGGTGGAAGTCTTTCTCTACTTCTCCTTTCCTTCTCTTTTGTCTGCCTTAATAAAATCACCTTTCTGCAACACTTCTTCTGTCCGATATTTACTTTTACGAGCATATGGCCCACCTGCAGTGGTCCCATGGCTTATTCTATAAGAGACTGAAGGCCAAGAACCCACAGCATTCTCACCTGCACCCAAAAAAAAAACCTGGTTACAATACCATGTATCTAAATCTTCTTGGAAAGATATATACATCTCTAGATAATGATAGAATTCTTATAGCTTAAATTATAATTTAATTTCAGTATATATTGAGAATATAAAGTGATAAATTATAGGAACACATAACGACAATAAAAAACCTAAAACTTTTAAAGAGGTAAGGACTATAATTTTTAAAGTTGCTGAAACTTGTTCAGAGAGAACAAGCCTTTCAAAATGTATATTAAAGAAAAGAAAGTGCTATTTTTACGTCTATACCTCGAACAAGTGATACAATTACTTTGGTATTGCTTAGTTGAACAATGGAAAAAAACAGTTTACATAGAATTACAAGTAAAACCCAACTGTGTACATTATATAAAGGAATAATAAAATGATTGTAATCCGAGAATGTTTATCATAAAAATATGGCCAGAGGAATTCAAAAATCTCAATACGTGAAATTTCAACTTTATTATCATATAATTTAAAATTGAGGACCAAAATTACTAAATAAAACTAGAAAGTTGCTTATGATTATAAATGTTATTTGCACATCAAGTAAACAACATTCAAACACCAGCCAAAAAATCAGGAAAAAAATGAAATTGCTGGAAACATTTTGTTAGTAGACAATATTATCTATTTCAGTTCAGGACATTTCAAGTGGATGAGCAATAAATTAGAAAAGGGAATACATTAATAATTAATAAGGTAAGCCACATTTAAATAAACCAATTACAAATTTTAAAACACTGCATGTTCCCACTTCTAAGTGGGAATTGAAGAATAAGAACACATGGACACAGGGAGGGTAACATCACACACCGGGGCCTTTAGGAAGGGGGGTGAGGGGCTGGGGGAAGGATAACATTAGGAGAAATAGCTAGTTGATATTTCTAGTTGATGGGTGCAGCAAACCACCATGGTACATGTATTCCTATGTAACAAACCTGCATGTTCTGCACATGTACCCCAGAACTTAAAGTATAATAATATTAACAATAATAAACTATAAGTGATGATTGGAAGGAATAGTACTCAGAAATTTTTGTAGGCAAAGAAAAGTTAAAAAAATATGTATTTGTTTAGCAAAAAAATTCTATTTTAAAAAAATCCAGTTCTAAATTTTATATGCTAAATTAGAAGATGCTGTGAAAAAAAAATTAAAAAATATACCTCTTTCAAAGTACCTACCAAAAAAGTATATAATTAGAATAAAAATTTAAATAAGTTCAAAAAAGGACAAATAACAGAAATAATTTCTTGTTCACAAAGGCAGAAAAAGTAGAAAATAGTAAGCCAGAAAAAATAGGACACAAAAAACTCTAATTTATGAAAATTTATGGCAAACAAATATCAAAACCTATTTCTTATAGGATAAAAAAAGAAATCCAACAAAGATTTAGAATAGCAATCCAGAATAATAGTCATGTTACTTCAAGTTAAACTCAAAGAGCAAGAATGTCTTAAACTTAAAAAAGATGAAATTTAAGCATTAAGAAAATTAAATATTTATTTCAAAAAATTGTTAAGTGTCTTACACAATAAAGTAGGACACCTCTCCCTCTCACACCCCATAAGAAGTATATAGTGGATGTGAAATCATAAGATAACAACTTAGAAAAACAGGAAACGTGATAAATAAATAAAACCTTGAGTGATTTCTTAGAAAATACATGGACATTCATTAAGCTAATCTAGTCAAGACAAAGAGAAAAGTTGTCAGATACACAACGGTGAAATAATAATAAGGAGCTAAGCACCAAAAAAAAGAAAGAACTTTTTCAACTGCATGCAAATAAATTTGAAAACAGAGAAAAAAATGGGCTTCATTCTAGTTAAATATAAATAAATTCCAGGAAAGAGAAAATAACTTTTAAAAATCAAAAATTAAATTTATGTATACCCAAGCAAAAAACCTTAAATAAAAGATACACGTATTAATTAAAAGAAGAATATAATCAATTAAGGCTTCTTAGAATAATGTAAAAATCAATATAGTAAAATCCGTTTAGATGAATCAAATTATTGACATAAAGGAAATAAGCATACAAATTATATGTTTCATATTTAATAAAAGCACCCACAAAATAGTCCATAAATATTTTAAATAAAATATTCTTAATGGCAATAGAATAATGATATATTTAAATTTCTGGTTTGATTAAAATTGTTTTCTCATCAAAATGAGAAAAAGATGAAGATGCTATAATTTGTCACTATTAAGCACCAATATTAAACAACAATAGGAAATAGTTGATACAGATTAGAGAAATATATATAGAAATTCTGCATATAAAATGTATTATTATTTACAGATGATGTTAGTGTTTCTCTAAAAATCTAAGGAATAGATTAAAAATCTACCACAGATAATGTAACTAATTACTTTTCTGGGTATAAAGTTAAATATGCATAATAAATTTATTCATAAACAATTTAAAAGCAGGAGAAAATATGCTAAATTATATAGTGACAAAATATGAAATACCTAGAAACAATTATTAAGAAATGTTTGGAAATTATATAAGAAAATCTTTCAATATCAATTAGTAATATCAAAGAAACAAAAATAAATATAGAGATATTACCTGGTTGTGAACATAAATGTAACATCATTAACTTGTCCATTCCAGAAACTTTAGAAATCTAAAATCAAAAATGGGTTTTTAAGGATCTAGAAAGATTTTTTGAAAAATAAAGAAAGTGATCCAGGCATTCTAAAATTAAAAGTAAATAAAATCATCAATAATGTTGCAGAAAAAAATATAGAAGGGACTATTCTTATTGACCATTACTTTGAAGTTTAAAGCTGAAATAATAAAGACTCTTAGTTGTTGTAGACAAATTAGTAGAATATAAAGTCAAGAAAGAATTTAAAATATGTTTATAACAATATTATATATTGTCAAAATGCTATTTCTAAACAATTGGTAAAGATGAACTTTTTCTTTAAAAAATTTACAAAAACAGTAAAAAAGTTTGATCTGTCATGTAACTTAGAATAAATTACAAAGGGAATTTCAGATTAAATGTGAAACTAAGATGAGAAAATTTTACAAGTTAGCAGGGGAGAATGTAGAAAGTCTTTATAAAAATAACCCCAGTGAAAAAAATGAATGGGTACTTTTTGCACACATAAACACAAACAGACTGGGAAACAAAGAAAATATGGTAAAAAGAGTCAAAAAGCACTTTAAAACAAAAATATTTATGCCTCATTGAAAAGAACAAAGAACAAATTGTCTTAATATATGAAAAGCTTTTAATGTCTACATGAAAAATGCTTACACTCTTGCAGTAAAATTAATATGAACTATGAAAAGAGGAGCAAGTAAAACACAAATGTCTCTCAAATATGAAAAATGCTAAATAGAACGAGCAAAAGAAAGATAATATTTGCAATTATGAAAACAATACTTTATCCATAAGCTTTTAAAATAATAAGCATTTTGTAAATCACTGAATTGGATTGAGTTTCCAGAACAACATTACTGGAGATATTAGAAATTATATATCTTTATCTAAGAGTTTAGAAAGCTTACAAAATCATGAAAATTTATTCTCCAGTTTAATACACATATATGCAAAGTTATATTTGAATTTGAACATAGAAACAGACAACTTTCCATAATTTTCTACATGTGCGCATGTCAGTGAGAAACAGCATTAACAATCTTTGTTCTAAACCTCTTTGATCTAGAACCTTTTCGAGAACTTTTATCTAGTAAAAGGCTTTGGAAAATAGAAATAATATCTTCCTGCAGAGAAATGGTAGGTTTATTTACTATACAATAAAATAATGGTACTATCTCTCTCTGGGGCAAAATTTAGGCAAACTTACTGCCCAGAGATTAAACTCTGAGTTCTGTAGCATCACCCCATGAGTGTGCAGGCATCACTTCACCCTCTTTAATCACTGGAACTTTAGAAGTCAGTGCAAATGTCAATTCTCTGGCTACTGCTCCTGCTATGAGTAATATGGTCTTTTGTCTTTAGCACAAGAGTCTCATATGTTTTGCCAGTATCCACAAAACTGTGGCATGATGAACTGTAAATTTGAGAGTAAGGTAAATTTTTACACCGTTTGATCATGATGAAATAATCAATGCTTTATTATCTGTAATATCAAATTGTGTAAAAACCAAAATGTCCAACATAAGATACAGGTTAAATGTATTATATCAAAATAATTAATATTAAGTTATTGATCATCATGTTAGCTCTATATTTGCTGATATAACAAGTCTAAGATATTTTTAATGAAGAAATTAATGCAAAAACATTTTGTAAGCTTTGGTACCACATGTATAAACAGTGAGATAAAGGGAGAAATACATAAATATATATGCTTCTTTTCCGTACACTGTGTCTTAAAGGTGAATTTAAAATGCAGTAACAATATTTTCTTCTGAAATAGGAATCCAGCTGGCAGTTTTTTCCTTTTAAATTTTATACCATCTCCACTTAAACCAATACAGAAGTAATAAATTAAATAGATTTATAGTGAAACATTTTTGTATTTATGTACCAAAATAACAATTAATTTCCCTTATTTCCTTCTCAATTTATATTTTCATATTTTATTTCTTAATTTTTTTAATTTTTATGTTTTTTCTTTATTAACTTTTTTTAATTTTAAAAACATTATAGAAACACAGGAAGTTGCAAAAATAGTACATAAAATCCCATTTACCCTTTAATCAAATTCCCCCAATGGTAACATCTTATATAACTGCAGTACAATTACAATACCAGAATACTGACATTGGTACAATACTGTTAACTAGACTACGGACCTTTTTCAGTTTTCACTGTTTTATATGCATTCATTTGTGTGTTTATGCGTGTGTGTATATATATGGTTCTATGCAATTTTTGTCAGTGTTAAATGAATATACACCACTTGAATGAAAGTTGGCATTTAGTGATATAGTTTGTATATTGGCCCCCTTTACATCTCCTGTTGAAATTTGTGTCATGAGTGAATTCTCATTCAGTACCTGCACAGTCTGCCTGTTAAAAATAACTTGGCACCTCCTCCTTGTTTCTTTTTTCTCCTCTGTCTCCTTGTGATCTCTGCTCCCCCTCACCTTCTGCCATGAGTGGAAGCTATCAGAAGCCCTCACTGGAAGCAGATGCTGTACTTTGCTTCTTGTACAGTCTGCAGAATGATGAGCCAAATAAATGTCTCTTCTTTATAAATTACTCAGCCTCAAGCGTTCCTTTATGGCAACACAAATTGACTAAGATGAAATTTGGGAATATAAATGAATTTATTATAATAATTAACATAATAAATCTTCCATAACATAGTTAATGCTACCTACCATACAATTTATAAAATAATATTGATTTGGTGTAGTTTTATGTAAGCATTGTGCTGGAATTGCTTGAATGCAAGCATAAATAAAATAGACTATGCCATCCACAATGATAATAAAGCATTCCTGCCATACGTAATGTAACAGAAACATGCACAACACAAAAAGGTTACTATTTACTTTAAACTATAAAAGAAAAAAGTAATAATTCCAGCTGAAAATATGCTGGAAGCCTTGTATCTATGAAGAAATGAGATTCTAACTGGGCTTGAGTATGGAAAAGGACTGGAAATAAGCAATTTGAGGAGGACCGAAAAATGAGGTATGGGAATAGAGACTTAAGAATATAATAATTGTTTCAATGAAAGGATGTGTCAGTGGTTAATTTAGGTGAGAGAATGGAGGATGAGTTATAATAATTAGTGGAGATAAATCAGCTAAAAAGATATTGTTATAATACTGTGTGAGCAACGTAATAATGATCTGACTTGTTCCAGTAGGAAAAAAAAAAAAAAAAGAATTATTCAAAGTAACAATTTAAAAAAATTATGTAGGTTTTGAGTTTTGAGAATTTACATTAGGAAACGTAAGAGGGAGCATTAGCAGTAGGTAGCTGTTGAGTATAATTTAAGCATGTCAAGTTTGCCAAAGCTCAGCACATCCATTTTGCCTTTCCAACAAAAATGCTATAAAATTGGGGGTCAGAAAAGAGAAAGTCCTTAAATTATTATAAACAATTTTAATAGTTTAAAACCTTGAAGAGAGTGTCTTAAATTGAGAAAAAATATATATAGTAAAGGCAACCAAATGGGATAAAGAAAAGTCTTTGTAGAATACATGTATTTAAACATTGGGCATAAGTAAATGAGCGAAGAAGGAAGACGAAGTTTTTTTTTTTTTTTTTTAAGAAAACAAACAAATAAACAAAAGATAAATTGCTAATAAAAAATAGAGAAAAAATGAAAGAGAGAATTTCAAATAGAAAGAATTAGTTATCTCTATGCAATGTAGAATGAGATTTTTTAAAAACATGAATTAAGAGAAGCTATTTAAACTTAAAAAGTCATGATGAGGACTTCCAGCCCAGACTATGCACACTCATAATTTCTTCTCTTATTGCTCAGCACAATTAAACCCCAGGAAATATGCACAATCATAAACTCAAAACATTTATAAGAAAAAACAAAGGAAAAATTCTAAAGGCATTTAGCACCTTAAAAACTTTAACATGAAAGCCAACTGGTTGTATACGCAAAAAATGGAGGAGTAGCACCTGTTGCACCCCCCACCCCCTCACCCAGCAGAAGTCCCCCTAGACTCAGTGTTTTCCAACTACTGCTCTAGCAACAGAGGGCAGCTAAATAGGCTCATTTCTCTCCTTAAATGAACGTGAGTCCTTCTAGAAATACCAGGTGAAGAGGTAAGGTGGATCAATTGGAAGCTCCACTTATTTTTATAATTGTTCATGTGAAATAATATATTTTCCCACAAACGCTGAACCTCCCACATTCTGCCAAGAGAAATTTAGGCGGACAGGCAGAACAAGCAAGACAAACAGCTATAACAGGTAGCACAGTCTGGGAAGCTTCTTGTCTCCATGGACTGAGACCCTTCACCAACTGACATTGGGACAGGCAAGCAGAACTAGAAAAAGGAATGCCATTTTAGCTAGTGATTTAGGCTAAGAAGCTTCTTTACACCTTTGGGCCTAGGATTCTCTTACCCAGACACAGGGACATCCAGGGGGCAACAATGATGGACCCCACAACACCTCATTCCTACCAAGAGAAACCCAGTGTCCTGACCTGAAGAAAGGTCTTCCACTTTTTAGGGTTGCAAGAGTGACACCAGATAAACAAAGCAGGCTCAAATAAAATCCCAAATGATGTGGAAATTAAATTGCCATAAAATTAGGCCAAGACTTGCATGCCAAAACTAAATCAGGAGTAACTCCATTATAAAGTAAAACATTTTAATAGAACTTAGAGTCTTTTTACATAGTAGACAAAATTCACGCAAAAGACATTAACGGCCATTTCACAGAAGCAGACATGCAGATGGAAAAAAAAAAAACATACTAGAAGATGTTCAGTAAGATGAACCATAATGAAATGCAAATTAAACTCCAGTGAGGTATCACTATACATGGATCAGGATGGCTAAATTAACAAAAATAGTGAAAATATCAAACGCTGGTGAGGATGGGTTGAAACTGGGGATGAATTGAAACTGATGATGGAACTATAAAATGCTATAGTTACTCTGGAAAACAGTTTGTTTGGTTCCTTATAAAAGCAAACATTCAATTACCATATGACCCTGCAATTGCACTCTTGGGCATTTTTCCCAGAAAAAAAAATAAAACTTATGTTCATACAAAAACCTGTATATGAATGTTTGTGTTAGTATTACATAAAAACAAATCTGGAATGTATAAAGGGAGACTTTATTTGGAAAGACTACTGCAATCGGAAAATATGCTGAAGTTAGGAACTTCAGGATTCTCAAAAACAAATAGAAAATACCCTTTTTAATAGTGTAGGAGGTAAGCAAAGCTCAGCAGAAACTTCTAAGGGGAAGTTGGCAAGCAACGGGAAATGACTACCAAAACCTGACAATGTGCCTCACAGTAGTCAGCCAATTAGAATAAATTGATAATGGGACATGTTCCCCTTGTTAGAACTTGCTCAGTCTTGGAAAGAAGTACAATTCAGGGGCATATAGACATTTAATGAAAGGTATACCGAGATGTTTAATAAACAGAACTATTATTAAAAGACAAATAAAGGAATAAACAGTTTTAAAGTTTTGAAATCAGGCAGCCGAAAGTCTTCTGGAATATGGAGCCCAAATTTCAGTGGAGTGAGTACGGTAGAATGGGGATGACAGTGGTAAGACAATTTATTTTTCAGTTTGCTTCTGAATATTTTTGGTGATGGCATAGACATCAGAGATATTTTGGGAAATATATGCACAATGATCATTTCTGACCACTGCACAGGGGTCCAGAATTGAAGCATCTGGAGTTTGGCACTGGTATTGCTAGTAAGGCATACAGTGTAAAAGCTCTTCCCACAGGTTTTAAGGTTAGTTTTCCCATGATATGGTTTGTAAAGAACAAGGTCTCTACTCCTGGAAGAAAAGTCGCCTCAATTTGTTGATGACAAATATGCATGTAATTAATCACCTTCTTGAAGCATTTTAGAATGACTGAATTGGCCAAATTTTTATGGGTCTGCCTGCTGTCACTTTTTATGGGGCAGTTGATGTGATCCAGTAGGGCAATCAGGACTAAAGAAAAAAACTTAGGTTATAAAGATTGATGTTTTGTGTAGGTTTATAAAGTTTCCATTGTAATAATCTATTAGTTCTCATTATTATTTCATATGACTGGGGATTATGCAGACAATGCAGTTTTTGGAATGAAGAAAAAACTCAAGTTTATAAGATGGTTTTACTGATTAAAGATAATTAATTACATGAAGAACACTTTCTTCGATAAAAGTTTAACAACTTAATGACTGCACATTTGTCCCTCTAGAAGTGATAGTTTCCAGGCAGTAAGAAAACATGCAGATTAATTTGAAAAAATATTTATAATCATATTTAAGGAATTGGATAAAATCTAACTGCAAAGTTGAAATGAAAGGTCTTAAATATCTGTATAATAAAAATTCATAGGTAAGTGATAAATACTCAATTTTAAATTGCTGGCCTAGACTATAGTGTATTTAAATTAAAGAGGTAAAATTATGGCTAATTTAGCATTTAAAGAAGTAATTGATATTCTGACCAGTAACATTGCATTGTTACCTTAATGTCATATACACCAGAATTAAGGTTTTGATAAATAGAAAAATATCATGGTCAGTGATGGTGTTGTAAACACCTAGGAACTGTATATGTTTTAATACACTAGTATTTTAAATGCTATATTAAAAATAAGAATATTTTATCAATAAATATTTGATATAGAGAAGATTAGTCATCTTTTTTTGTTTGACAACATGTCCTATGCAACTTGTACAGTATTAAATAAATCTAACTAATTTTTAGAAGGTGAAAGGTGATTTTCCTGGGGCCAACTAGGAAATACAAATTTAGATTTACGTATAAAAGCTGTCATTCAGTATTTAATTTGGGGAAGGCAAAATGTCAAAAGTTGTTTCGAGTTTTGAACATTTGGTTAGACAAGATCATGGGTCACTGAGAAACAATGCTTCGCTACCTATTTAGGCATAGTGACAATAGACTGTTTTAAACGTAAGCATGTGAGGTGATATGATTATTTTTAAAAAACTCACTCTTTGTAAAAGTTAGAAGATTAAAAAAAAAAAAATAAAGGACATGATAAAGTCAACCTAAAGAACAGAAAACAATTGTGATGAAACAGAATCTCTGCCTTCTAGGCAGATTAATTAGAAGGTTAAAACAAACAAACAAACCAAACACTTTTTACAAATTCTTTTTAGTAGTAGACCAACAATCCAAGGCATTTTAGCAGCAGGAAAAACAAAATCTAGTTTTGTATCAGTACATTATTTAATATTAAAGTATTTTTTTATCCCATAAATAAGCCCATTGCCAGCTTTGACCATGACAAATAAAATTCCATTTCCATGAAATGTTAAGTTTTTATATTGTCTTGTTTTTCATCTTTTTATTTTTAAACAATTTTGGAACAACAACTCACTTTATTTTAAGATGAAATTAGTCTTTTTTTCCTTAAACACACACACACACACACACACACACACACTCTGCCTACCTTGCGTATTTAATTTTCCCGAAGTCTAGAGTTTTAAGTTAATAAAAGGTTTTGAAAACTGTCCCTAAGATGACATATTGTACATGATTATGTTGAAACAAAGTGTGTCAGAAAA
Source organism: Sapajus apella (assembly GCF_009761245.1). Taxonomy (NCBI): domain Eukaryota; kingdom Metazoa; phylum Chordata; class Mammalia; order Primates; family Cebidae; genus Sapajus; species Sapajus apella. Next base: position 36,912,920 of record NW_022436948.1, read on the forward strand.
AGACTTCATTTTTTAAAATGTATATTTGCATTTTGATAATGGCTAACATCTAGTATAACGCATGCTCTTGTGGGAAAAATACAGGTTAGAGAGACATTGATAGTGAAACTGAAATATCTCCGAATGTATAAAGTATACATTTCCCTGTATAGCTCCTTTTTAGTTCTTTCTTTATCCAACATTAGACAAATGGTAAACAGTGATGATTGCTTATTATCTTTTTCTTTTGGACTTTTTATGTTATTTTACATTAATTGAATACATTAGTAATCTACAAATCTTGCAATTAAGAAGCAAAACTTCTCTTTAGAGTGTAATAGGCAAGCATGAGAAGTTACTGAAGAATCAACCTATAAATATATGGGCTTTATTTTTTGTGTTTTTATATTTTAAAAGAAGAGTTCTCCATAAATAGTGTTATTAATTTAGAAATAAACTGTTTAGCGCTGAACGGTGAATTATGGACTCTTTTCAAATGTATCAAGAATAAGACGGCTACCTTGGTTGTCACTATATCGATTCACTGATTTTCTGTTATGATCAACACAGTGGGTCAGGATTAATAACTATGAGATGAAATGATCATAAATTAAGACATTGCATGTTAAAACTCTGACCAAAAATAAGTGTCTGTGTAAGTTTAGAAAGCATAACCTCAAGTAGAATAAAAATGTGTTTATTATATACTTAATATTAAAAAACTCAGAACACATAGCTATTTACATTAAATCAACAATATTAAACATGTTTGCCAATGATTATATTAATGTGAACTTGGATTTTAGAAATATTTGGGTAAGTTTTCATAGCAGCATTTTTTCATATTGAAAGTATTAGAAGTTCTGTGTTGTATTTAATTTCTGCAAGTTTTAGTAATATTCAATTTAGATAAGTATTTGTGCATCTCTAACCAATTAGACTAGAACAACCTTAGGATTTTTACAAGCTAATTTGATGCTACCATTCAGAGGTAAGAATATATCACACATATATCAGATAAATACATACATACATACATACATATGTGAACATAAAGACAGCTACAAATAATAGCTTTAATTCTACAATTTAAGCTATGAGTCAGGCATAAATACAGAAATACAGGAATCATTGGTTATATAACAGAGTTGGCTCACCAATGTTTGTAGAGGAAATGTAGGACCTTCTTTGCCTTGATATGTAATCCTAAGGAGGTTTTGGATGACACCACATGACCACCTGGATAGCTGCAGTATTCATCAAAGTGGATAAAATAGACTATCTACTTCAAATGATTTTTTTCAGCCTTAGGTGGCTGCTTTGGGGATCCCTGAGTCCCCAAAATTCCTTAATAGGGTCAGGATGCACAAAATTCTAATGACCTAGGGAGCTTAGGAGCTGAAGTCTATCAGGGGTGGCTAGAGGTGTGAAGGAGGTAGGGATATTGAAGGAGAACAGATCACGAGATTCAGAGACCTGGAGGGAAAGTCAAAGGTGGTTACAAAGAAGGAAAGAGGAACACGGATGATGGGAAGTCAGGTCTTAGATGAACCAATTATCAAAGATCTCAAATTTCCCAAAGAGATCATTAAAGTTTCAAAATATTCTCTGTAAATTTTTGCCATTTAATAGACATTAGACAGAATTAGCGCCGCAATGTCAGAGCATATAGGCAACAAATGTAAAGGATGGTGAGCACCAAGTAGTTTGAGAGTTGCCACTGGAGGAGGAGGAGAATTAAGTAAAAAAAAGGAGCAAAGGGGAAAATAGTTTTTCTAGAAAGTTCCATGCATAATTCCTGCCTGGGGGCAAAGTAGTCTCTCACATAATCCTTATTGTGGTACTGAAGGACCTGCTGTATACAATCTATAGAAATTGAACCAGGAAAAGGAGAGACCTCGTGAAAGAAGAAGGAATTTTCTACTTCAGAGTCAGTAGCAAACCCCTAAGAATATCTAAGATGACTTTCATCAAGAAAGATTCTTGCACACACACAAAAAAAGCAAACAAACAAAAAAAAAAAACAGTAGAACCTGTTGTTGCCAGGTGTTATGGACAGGTGTGACTGTTAAAAGAGGCAACTTTGTTTTGCTGGAAATATTCAGTGACTTTTCTGTAGTGGCGAATACAGAATCTACACAGGTGATAAAATTGTATTAAGCTAACACACACATAAAAACTGGAAATTTTGCATTGAATTGTGGATTATATCAATATCTATATCCTGTGTGTGATTCAATATGGTTTCGTAAAGTGTTACTCTTGAGAAAAACTGGACAAAATACACACAAAATCTCTCCACATTATTTCTTACAACTATATGTGAACCTAAAATTACTCAATAAAAATTTCAATTCAGGTCAAGCATAGTGGCACATGTCTGTAATCCCGGCACTTTGGGGGACGGAGGCAAACCAATCACTTGAGATCAGCAGTTTGAGACTAACCTGGCCAACATGATAAACCCCATCACTACTAAGAATACAAAAATTAGCCTTTGTGGTGGTACACACCTGTAGTCCCAACTACTCTGAAGTTCGAGGCTAGAGAATGGCTTAAACCTGTAAGGTGGAGGTTGGAGGTTGCAGTGAGCCAAGATCATGCCATTGCACTCCATGCACTCCAAATCTAGTGACAGAGTGAGACTCTGTTTAAAAAAAAAAAAAAAAACATATAAGAATGATGAATATGAGCCAAGTAGAGTGGCTCACACCTGTAATCTCAGCACTTTGGGAGGCCCTGGCTTGTGCATTGCTTGAACCCAGGAGTTTCAAAAGATCCTGAGAAACGTGGTGAGATCCCTCTCTAGAAACACACAAAAATTAGCAGGGCATGATGGTGCACACCTGTAGGTACTCAGGAGCTGAAGCAGGAGGCTGAGGTGGGAGGACCACTCGAGCCTTGGAGGTGGAGGTTGCACTGAGCTGACATCATGTCACAGCACTCCAGCCTGGAGGACAGAGCAAGACTCTGTCTCAAAACAAAACAAAACAAAAAGAATGATGAATATGGAATCCTGGACACAAGGAAGTTAAGAGATATTATGAAAAGAAGTTAAGGGTTAGGTCTTCTGTTCATAAGTTACTGGCAGTTTAAAGAGAAAACTCAGTTCAGCATTTCTTAAAAGAGGTGATATCGATATGTATATACAATTTATGTAGAAGCAGACAATAGAGAAAAGCAAGAAAGTCAAACATGAAGTAAATGACCCAAAGTGGGGATTTTAGTTTTCAAAGACAATGGGACCAGAATTTTTATAAGAGACCACAATATAATATGAAACTACCTTTGAACAGTATTTTATGAAGGACTAAATGAATACCAGTTGCTTATTTAAAGTTTACAACTCCTTCATACTTTCTCCTTAATGTCGTCATTGTTATCACTCATAAATAAGGGTACTTATTTTTGAGGAAGAGATGAAGAAAATTAAGAGAGAAAAGGAAATTCCTTAAGTCATTTAGGTAAGAAGAATAGTCAAGAACTTCACATGCCGTTCCTCACTTTTAATATCATATTGGAAGCTAAAGCATCTATTAAGAGATGAGGAGAAATACTCGTGGTACTTCTAAGAGTATTGTTGGTTGACTATATGATTTGATTTATAAAGGGAGAATATCATTAACAGGGAGAAAAATCGAAGACTGAGAGTAAGACATGGGAAAATACAAATACACTTGTCATAAAAAGGCAGGAAAAGTAGGAATATCAGCATTTATTAATTAATGAGTTAGGGATATCAAGTAGGACATAATTCAGGGTGTTAGCAGTACCTAAAGCAAGAGCATTTTGATGCACACCAGAAAAGAAGAAATTAAAAATATGTCAATTTAAATTTATTAATTAAACAGGTCAAAGAGCTGTAAATTTACAATATTAAAGAGTCATCAAATCTGATGTTTCTTTTCCATATACCTTGTCAGATAATTTCATGAAACTCTCTTTATATATCTTTCACGATGCATGAGTTTAACACGTGTGTATAACAAAAAGGAATAAATCTGTTAGTTTTATTGGGGAGAGGGAGGAAGGAGAGTGGCACTGGCTAATTCCTTTCTGATAGGCTAATTCCCTTCTGATAGTATAGGCACAGCCTCACTGAAGGAATTGAATAACTTACTCAGCGGCAGGTTCTGGCTGACTGCCCCTGGTTCTTGATTGCCATGCTCTCAGGCACTTGATAACAAGATGCTTTCTTTACAGATTCAGCCATGCCCACTATATCCTTTTAGGAGATTCTCTCAAAAGACCTGACCATAACGTTTTTCAAAATCTCTAGGGTCATTAGCACACTATCCCTCTTTCACCTCTCTCTTATCATTTCTCGGGCTTCAGAAATTCAATTCACTTTTCTGTAAGTTGTTAAAACTCTGGGAATGCAGTTCTCAGTACTTACTAGCTAGGAATGTTTATACAGCATGACAGAATCTATCCATTACTTTCTAAAATTCTTTACACAATGAAGGCATTCAACAGAACATTCATGATTCACACATGAGAAATAAAAGACTTATTATGTAACCCTCCTGAGGCGGCATTTAGCCTATGACTAATCACAGCTGCATAGTACCTATTAAAATGTACAGCATTCTAAGAATTGTAGAATTGTACCTTTTTTCTTCCTTTAAGGCCCAAACTAAAAATTTAGATTACCGTATGTTTTATATAGAATGTTTTAGTTATATAATGAATGAGATAGCCATGATGGCTGAATTGTGATTTAATTTTTGGCACAAAAAATCTTTACAATTTAAGAGATTAATTTACCATGAATAGAAAATAAAACAAAACCAACAAATATTGTTTCTCCTCTCATCATCGTGGATGCCAACTCTTTTTCAAACTATAATGTTCATAAAGCGCATTCAGGACAGAGACATTTGCATGCCAATTTTTAGCAATTTTATCTTTCCTTTCATAGAAATGTCTTTGTGCAAAACTCTTTCTAATAGAAAATTAACCTAAAGTCATTGCAATATTGTCAGTTCTCAGTAATCACTATCAGACTTTAATGATTATTTGCATAAAATAAGTTCATTTCTGTAAATATTAAAAAAAATTACACAATTAAATTTAATAAGACAAAATATATCTTCAGTAGTCTGGCCAAGAGGTGTTTAGAGTATCATATTACCCAATTTAAAAAAAAAAAAAGGAAGAAAGAAATCAACAAAAAAACTGGTAAGTTAAATCTGGCTATTATTATTTTTCATTTATATCTGTGAATCATTCCAAAGTGGAACCTTCAGCTGTGCTGTTCAGATTTCTATTGGAAAACAAATGGCTTTCCAAAACTGTAATTTGTGGAGCCCTTAATAAATTCGCCATTAACCACATAAATGTTTTCAGGATTTAAGAAAATCAACAAGGGATATGAAGTACCCTGACGCTAGCAATAGAAGAAGCCATTCCCTCTTCTAGATATGAAGAAACGAAATGATATCAGTTTCAAGAACATGAAGAAGGTTTGGGTAGTGTGAGGGTACCAAGAATGAAACTACGGTCTTTATAGAAAAAGATGGCCAACTAAGAGCAAATCAGCAAGCAGAGAGCTGAGAAAATAAATATTTTTACTCTACCCATCTTCCTATGCTAATCTTTTTACTGAATAAAGTTAATTAAACCCAAATAAAGCAGGCGGATAAAAGAGTTCATTGATATAGCCAATAGACATTAGACTAGCTAGAAAGGCAAAAATAAATTATTATGAATTATCCTGTGTAATATACTGCATTTAAAATACTAAGAAAAAGAGGTACTTAACATTCCCCTCAGTTTGACTAAGCTTTAGACACTCTTGTCTGACTTCCCTTTCTTAGAGCATTTGCTTTATAAGACTGATAAAAAGTTTCTCGCCAGTTTTATAACTTAGGAATATTTTTCTCAAGGGCCTGCAAGCCATGTCTTTGAAATGTAATACAAGAAAGATGTATATATATATATATATATATATATATATATATATATCCAAAAAAAAAAAAAAAAAAAAAAAAAAAAAAAAAAAAAATGAAATACCCAACTCACAAAGTAAGAAAGACTAAAATTGCTCTTATCTCCCAGTTTCTGTGGGATGGTAGCACCTTAACTTCAGAATGTGCTTAGCTCCAAGTTGTAAAACTACCTCCTATGTGTAGGAGATAGTTTACTTTTCATTTGGATATAGACAATTAGCAAACACAGGTGGTCTATGACATCCACTCCACATCTTAAAATCTCTCCAGCCTTTTGTATCCTGTGAGTTGGACCTTCACTGAGTTCTGGCTCTTCTCCCCTATTGTGATAGCCTTGAATAAAATCTTCCTCATCTGTTTAATTTTCACAAGGCAATTTTTGCTTTGGTAACTCTAATGATTTACTTTAAAAGATACATGTATGTTAATCCAGAACATTGCCAAAGTAATGCTAGAGAGTTTTCTTTTCATGACACTTACATAAATAAATAAATAAATAAATATATATATATATATATATATATATATATTCAAATTGGACAATTACAAGCACACCAGAAACATAATCTGATGATTATCTTAGTTTGAAGTCCTTAGGAACAGAACCTAAAAGATTCTACTGCATCTGCTCTATTGAGGGAGTGCTCTTAGGGAAAAGCTATAAGGTAATGAAGGAAGCGGGACAGGACAGGGATGAGGAGACAGACAAAGCTGTGGGCTCCCCTGAGAAGCCTTTTGTGTCCCAGAGGCAGCCATCCGTTCAGGTTGCATTTGGGTATTTCCAGGTCAAGTCTTTCTTGATGGAGCACAATTTTCAAAGAAAGTGTAGATTTAATTATTAGCAGTCAATTACTAGAACAGCTAAGGAAATAAATGCATCTGCTCAGTAAAGGGAATCTGGGTTGGCTCCAATGATGTCTACTACAAGTAGCATATAAAGTGAGCGTTATCTTCAAAGTCTCCAAAACTGGCTTTACAATAGGTTTTACTGTTTGTCAAAAATCATTCTTCTTAGGAGACATGTATCCAAAAACAATAAAAAGCTTGAAATATTTGAAGTATTATATCACTAATGATATAATTTCATTCTCTATATAAGACTGCTAACACAGTACCACTGAAAATACTGTTTCTTCTTAATGTTTTCAGCTAGTAGTCAGCTAAACGTTATAGGAGGCATTTTAGTTACATACCCTATCATTACTATCATTACTATTATTAAATACTATTATCAAATATTTATTGAAAATGATACAGCTTAACATAGAATATATTTCACCCAAGAGTGTGTCTTTACAGGAGAATCACTTGAACCCAGGAGGGGAAGTTTGAAGTGAGCCAAGATTGCATCACCACACTCCAGCCTGGGTGACAGAGTGAGACTTTGTCTCAAAAAAAAAAAAAAAAAAAAAAAAAAAAAGCAGTGTGCCTTTATATAATGTTCATTAATGTGTTATACTAGTTTTAATGGAAAGTGTATAATCTAAGGATTTATTTCTTTACAACACCGTTATAAAAGGAAATAAATATAGTTGAAACTCCACAAACTCTGCACTGTTCTTTGTTTTTCCTTTTAAAATATTATATTTATCTTTTGTTTTGTTTTTATTTTTTTTTATTTTTATGGGTACATGGTAGGTATATATATTTATAGGGAACATGAGAAAATTTAATACAGGCATAATGCATCATAATCATATTAGAGTAAATGAGGTATCATCTATCACCTCAAGCATTTATTTCTTTGTATTTACAAATATTCCAATTATACCTATTAGTTCTTTTAAAATGTACAATAGATTATTGCTCATTGTAGTCACCCTGTTTTGCTATCAAACACTATGTCTTATTCTATTGAACTACATTTTTGTACTCATTAACCATCTTCACTCCCCACAACCCCCTGTTGCCACATGACCCTTCCCAGCCTCTGGTAATCTCTAGTAATCATCCCTCTCTTCTCTATCTCCATGAGTTCAATTGTTTTAATTTTCGGCTCCCAGAAATGCATGAAAACATGCAAAATTTATTTCTCTGTGCTTACCTTATTTCACTTAACATGATGCTCCCAGTTTTATTAATGTTGTTGTAAATAATAGGATTTCATTTTTTATGGCTAAATAGTACTCCATTGTGTATATGTGCTACATTTTCTTTACCCATTTATCTATTGATGAACATTTAGGTTGCTTCCAAATCTTGGGTCTTGTAAACAGTGCTTCAGTAAACCGGAAAGTGCAGATATTCCTTTGATGTATTGATATCCCTTCTTTGGAGTATATACCTAACAGTGTGGTTGCTGGATCATATAGTAGTTCTATTTTTAGCTTTTTGAGGAATCTCCATGCTGTTCTTCATAATAGTTGTACTAATTTACACTCCCACTAAAGACTCTTTTCTTATTAAGCATCCCTGTGCTGTGTTGAAGTCCCACCAGGTGGCTTAGTCTTTACCTTCAGTAACAGATATTTGTCTTAGATTCTAAAATTGCATTTCTATTAAAAATCAAAACTAGAGAAAAAAATACATTAAGAAAGTTTTTTAAATGAAAAAAGAAAATCAAATTATTCAAAAAAGTGAAGTAAACCTAACAATCCTCCAGGTTTTTTTCCCCTATATAACTGCTTGTATACCTGTAAAATAGAAATAAAAAGTTAATTCTAACAGAATATTAATAGCATATAAATATTAATATTAACTGACATCATTGTATTGTACATTATTTTTATTTATTATATATTAACATTATTTTTAAAAGCAAAAACATCTATGCCAACAAAGTGAAGAAACCAGAACAGCTCGCTCAAATATGTTAAAAATTGTAAGAGAAAAAGTGTAATATGTTCTTGTTTATCAACTTATTCTATTTCATAGAATTATCAAAACATGTAGATACAATTGCAATATGCAAAAGTATTAAAATCCAAGATATCTTATTGGAAATTGAGCTATTATATTCTTGGTAAATAACACCTTGACAAAGTCAACAATTTCTATCTTCCCTCAAGCAATGAGGTAATGTAATACATTACTATCATCATTACACATTGTTTCTCTCTCTGTGTCTTTTGTTAACCCACCATGTCTATATCTTGGTGAATTATTTCAATCTATAAATGCGTATATTTCATTATTCCTTTTATTTTTATCTACAGAATTTTTATCTTTACATCTTTAATTCCTTCTCATTTTTACTATTGCAACTCTATCCCTTTTTGTTTAATATTTGTTTGTTACATCCTTTCTATACCTTTATTTGAATCTTTCTTGTATGTGATTTGTGGACCTTTCTTGAAGACCCAATATATTTTTCATATTGTTTCAAGCCATAGAAATGAACAATGGAAAATATGAAGAGCCTTGAAAACATCAATTGCCTGAAGTACATGGCTTAATTCTTATCAAAAGTCAGCATCGATGTCTGCCTTTTACAGCTACTCCTAGCAGCATTGAACAATTTTCACATTTACTAAGCGATTCTCACTTGGTCTGGAATGTCATCACTTATCTTTTTTGAGAAGCAGAAACAGGTGTCATGGTTCTTCTCACTTACTCATATATTTTTTAAATTTCTGCCACGTCACAAGCTTTCATATTGAATATCTGATTCTATAAGAATTTTTGCCAAAAATTAAAATGGGAATGAAGGTTAGGTGTGGATCATGGCTCATAAAAAAATATAGTGACTAAGAAAGAGAGAAGAAAGGTCTATTTCAATAGTGTGTCATGATCATGAAACTGAAGAAAGGAGGCTTATTATACTTACCCAGTGCTTTTGTAATCCTGACTGTCATATTTCAGGGATATAACTATGGAAAAATTATTGTAGACTTAAAGTTTCAATTTTCTAATGTACTTAATGAGAATAATAGTACCTACTTTTACCAAATTAAAGGACTTATGCACACACGTTCACTGGTACTTCAAGAATTTTAGGTTTTGAAATTTAACTTACATATTTAATGAGATCTCATTACTCATTAAAGATGGCAAAACAATGAAGAACTATATTGTTAATTTATATAACATCTTACTTTACTATTTTGATTACAAAAATCATTTAGAGTCACTTAAAATGCAGTAAGTTGACACTATATTTTAAATTTATGTAAACTAAAATTTAAATTTATGTAAACTAAAATTTAAAATTATGTAAACTAAAATTTAAATTTATGTAAACTAAATTTAAATTTATGTAAACTAAAATTTAAATTTAAGTTTAATTTAATTTTGGTACTTTTTTTAACATCCTTTTTAACATCTTTATTTTTATTTTTATTTTTCTGTGCCAGAATCTTGCTCTGTTGCTGAGGCTGGAGTACAGTGTCTTGTTCTTGGCTCACTGCAGCCTCTGCCTCCTGGGTTCAAGCAATTGTTGTTCTCAGTCTCTCGAATAGCTGGGATTACTGGCAAGCGCCACAACACTGAGCTAATTTTTATATTTTTAATAAAAATGGGTTTCACCATGTTGGCTAGGCATGTCTCAAACTCTAGGCCTCAAGTGATCCTCCTGCCCCAGCCTCCCAAAGTGCTAGAACTACAGGTGTGAGCCACTATGCCCAGCCAACATCTTTAAATTATGAAATATTATTATAATATTCCAAAATTTTTCATATAACTTTTTATATTTTAAAATCTTGCTTGCCTTATCCAAAAAAGCCATCCAAAATTCTTTTAAAGTATTAAAAATGACAGAATTAATAGCTATTTATTTAAAGTAGGCTGACTCCATATAGTTTTTGCTTTCCATTTGTAATTCTAAAATACAGTAAATGTATTACTGAAGAGATTATAATTATGTAAAATGGAAAAAAGAACATTTAAATTGAAAGGGTAATTTAATGTTAACATGAATAAAATTGAATATAATGCAGACTAAGTAATAGAAATATGCTTAAAGCCAATTTAAATTATAATAGTTCATTTATAGTATATTATAGTTATTACTTAGAATGCCATTTTCCAGGGAATTTTTAAGAAAGACAGAGGAAGAGAAAAAGAGAGTGAAGGAAGGAGAGAGGAAGAAAGGAACAAAAGAGAAAGAAAGTAATTTGTTAAAACAATTATATAAAGTTAGCACTACTTTTAACTCTATTTTATAGATGAGAAAGCTGAAGCACAGAAATATTAATGAATTTTCCAAAGTTATATAGCAAATAAATATGCAGCATTGTTCAATTTATTTATTTTATATTTCTCTATATATCAATGTTTAGGTTAATAAGCCACATTTAGATTTCCTGGATTTCAAATGTGATATTTAACCCTTAGTCATTCACTTTTTTATTTCAAATAAAGATTTTGTTTTAATGTTAATTTTTTTTCAGTACCTGGAATATAGCTTTGAGAAATTGATTTTTATAGCTCTTTAAATGAAAGTGCATGGATGATATTAGTATCAAAGCAAATTAAAGCAGGTTTAAAATGCTGGAAATGTAGTAATTATTTAAAAAAGAAAGATTTATTCATAATTTCAAGTTTAATTTACTTCAAAACAAAAATCATCATTTGTAATATTTGAGCTCATATTCTTTCTCTTGAAGAAAAATAAAATAAAACTGTTGTAATACATATCCTGTGTAAATGTGGTTTCAATGTGTGTTTCTCGAGGTAGAATCTTATTTTTAAGTTCCTGTATTAAAGGAAAATATATTGAAATAAAGGACTGAGTAAACACATATTTATATCCTTAATTAGCTAATTAAAGCTTTTTTGCCATAAGACCAGAAACATTTTTCATTAATGTTATACAGCTGTATCATGTTTTTTTTTCTAGCCCTGTAACATGTTTCTTCATGAGTTCATTATCTTCAAAATGATTACTTTTGATCACCTATATTGAATTGTATCCTAAAAGGTATTATTCCCTGTAAAATTCTGTAGCCACTATTAAATTACTTAAAACATCTTCTATAGATTATCCTTGGTACTGACCACATAAAATGTGTTTTCATTTAGAGGGGAAAATTTACAAGACAAATTATGTTGCAATTACTTGTTAATATAATCAGTAGTTTTGTTAGATGATTTTAGCAATTAAATTGTTTTAATTATATATGTTAAAATGGTTTAACTTCTACCAAAATAATTATTTTTTAAAAAAATTCTCTTAAGCATGATTTGCTGTAGCAAGAATGTCAAAGTAAAACAAGTGGGGATGTTTTCACTACAGAACTTCAAATATCATATTGAATTAACCCCATTGATGTTGCAGGTTGATTTTTTGTTTAAGAATGTAGACATGTTCAATTACTCTAACCACTTAGAAGTCTGTCATTATCTCTCTTCTCTCTGTTCTCCCCTACATTTTCCTGCCTCCTTCATCCTTATTCTCTCTCTTTATAGCTAAATGTATTACTAAGTTTCAATGTAAATTCTCCTTCCACTACTCCAATGCAATTGCTTTGCTAAGGTCACCAATGTCCTCACATTTACCCAATGCAATATTCTTTTTGTGTGTGTTTATTCACCATTTTAATTATTTTTCTGTGCATTTGCCCCTTTAATTTGCTTTGGAAATGCACTGAAACTTTGTTTTCTAAGGCAAAATGCAACCAACTAGTTTTCTCCTTTAACAAACCAATAAGTATCAGGATGACTTGTGGCTCAAATATTGATTCTGTCTGAGGTCATCTTCTTGACCCTCCACCTATGCCTGTGCTTTGACAGGGTATTGTAACTAAACACAGTATTTCTCTACTCAGGGTTCTCCTTGGCAGTCATAATCATGCACTACCTACTGCCCCATGGGTACGTAAAATCTATGTGAGTCAAAGGGGAAAGTCTCATTTTCTGTCTCAAGCTTTCTCTTCATCCATTTCATCTCCTTAGTTTCTCAAGGCCAAAATGTGAGACTTAGCCTTATCTGTTCTTCTGTCTTGTGAGTCATGTTCAGCCCATCACGAAATGGTATCATTGGTTCCTCATTAACAGTCATTATATCTATAGTCAAGTACCCCATTGCTACCTCGATCTAAGACCTTAAAACTTCTTATTTGGATCACTGTTCTTCTCCAATTCATTCTTTTTATTTTCATGGGGAATCACTCTAAAAGACTACTATGGTCATATCACTGTGCTCCTAAAAACGACTGTATTTCCAGTTTCTCATATTTCCATCTTGTGATTAATGTTTCTCAAACATATCCAAACTAAAGCTATTAATTTTTACCCCACATTTGTTCTTCTCTAAGTTTCATGTATTTACTTAGTGGAACCATACTATACCGTTGTCCCAAACATAGTGACTCTTCATGTTTGCCTTCCTCTTTAAACAACTAAGTGAATGACATTATCTGCAATTTTCTGGTAAATCTGTATTCCAAACTCCATTACCCTAGTCCATACCACCATATTTTCATTGGTGCAATAGTTTACATCCCCACCTCCTCTTATTAATCAAAGTCCACATTTCTGAAAAGTACATTGTTTTTCCAATTTGTGGCATTCAATAGCTCCCAACTGTCCTTAGAATGAAGTTCGAACTCCTTAGCAGAATTCACAAGATTTTCTGGGATCACTTTGTTATGTACAAGCTTCCTGTTTGTATTCATTTTTTTTTTCAGCCTTAATAAACACCTTGTAGTTCCTTGAAAGTTTCACATTTTCTTAGCTACTGTTTCTTTGCACAGAATAACCTCCATTTCTGGAATGTCTCTTTTCCTTGGTCCAACCCCTACACTCAGCTAATATGTTCTACAGGTGTAAATAAACCACCTCCTTCACATTAACTTTCTTCACACCTAACGATTAGTTTAATTATCACCCTAAATTGCATTTTCCTGGGTAATTGGTTCTGTCTCCAATGTTTAAAGTCCTTGATAAAGGAGGGGAAAATATGATTTATCGTATTTCAAGGATTGGCTGTGGAACCTTATACGTTGTATCAAGGTGATAAATATTTTTATAATGCAGAAATACTCTCATATACCTGGATTATGTGCACTATATTTATCATCCTTTAAACACCTAAAAGGATTATTTTACAGATAACAGCCCCAGAAATGTATCTCATAACTAGCCAACTTGAACTTTATATTCAGATCTGCCATGTCTTGATGTATTTTTCCTTTGCCATCACCACAGGCTTCTCTGAGTCCCTCCATGGTGTCACTCTATCACTACAATGGTGGTAATCAACTAATTTTAGTTTCCCAATGTTGATATGTTGTCCTCATACATAGGTCTTTAAACAGACTTCTTCTTTGCATTGAAACGCTTATGTTTAGTTTTTTGTACACCTTGATTAATTTTGAATTTATCTGATATACAATGGAGGTGCTAGGAGACTGGCACATCCACCTCCAATAAACCCATAAAAAACTCTGTTGCTTGGGTTGTCGTAGTTCGTTTTCCATATTCACTCACTTGAAAAGGAGCTTTTGATTAAAGATAACATACATTTGTAACTCAGGAGGTTTTCCCATTCCTATGCACCCAATAGATATTTCAAAGACTATTTCATATAATAATATATGTTATGCACTAACACTATTAAATGTATTTGAACACTGTTGCCTTCTTACAGAATACATGGTGAATACATCCTTCTACATAAAGACATGGTGAAATTTCACGCATCCTCAATAATTCTGGTCAAATATCTTTTTCTATGTTAAACATCACCTTAGTTATCCTTTTGTGACTTACTCATTAAGGGCTATTTGAGCTTTCCCACAGGTGGTAGATTCATCATTCTTTCTTTGTATCGATGTACACCCCTGTTACAGTTTGACTGTAAAGCTTTCTGGGACTGGAGTTAACTCTGTTTAACTTCTTACTCTCAGCTTGTTATAGGTTGCCTCTCATGTGATATGTCCAAAATATTTTTCTGAGTTGAAAGTGTTTATTCTTTTTCTTACAATGCATAATACTTACAAAAATAACTCCTTCCTTTTGACAATAACTTAGACATGAGATTAATGAAGCCAGAATAACAGCCTGTTTGCCACAAAAGACAATAATTTTGGCCCAATTTGTAGAGAATTGAAATATAACTCAAAATCACATCACAAGCTGATAGAGCAAAGAAACCTACTATGAATCACTTTATTTTAATTTTTAGTACGAACACAGACTATGAGAATTAAGCCTCACGTTTTTAAATTTCCAAGTGTTCTTTTCTATTGGAAAGCAAAATTTCCTTTTGTAAGTGATTATAATGATTCTCCGAGATTAAGTATAATTTTATTAATTGTGCTACTATATATTAAAGTACTCAAAATTTCAAGTTTTGGATAAAGTAAACACAAAGCTTTTAAACCTTGTAATGATGAAAATACTAAAAAGATTTGCAGAAAGTATGCTAAAATGTTTGCATACTTTTCTGGATGTTAAGTGTTCCACTTTTCTTTTCTATGGTTTCAATACTAGAATATTTATTCACGAACAAAAGGAAATAGAAGAAAGCTACCCTTTGGCTCCTAAAATTCTATCTTATACTTATCCCTAAAAGCACCCATTTAAAGGTGTTACCATAAGCAGCCACTAAGGTGAGGCGGCCTTTTACCTGATAGCATTTCAATCCAAGTAGGAGACAAGAAGAAAATGTATCCTTAGAGAATAATTTCATAGCAAACTTTTCTACAGCGACTCCCCAGAGGTTAAGGTAAGAAATAAACTGAACACAAACACATCTCTATAAAAAATTGCTTGAGTTGGCTCAATTCTCCAATGAAAGCTACAACTATATTTACTTTTCTTTCATTTTTATAAGAAGATATCTTTAAATGAGTTATGCTTTAATGGGGGTAATTTAGAGATTAAGAAAAAGTATACTTACTACTAAATATAATTTCTTCCAAATCTAGGTTATTTTAAAAAGTATACTTATCAGGCCATGTTTCCCTTCCTTATATAACTTTTGCTGACATATTTCTATTGTTGAGTCAGCTAACACAAGTATAGATCAGTAATTCTATTATAGGTACTTAGTAATAGAATATAAAACATAATCTGCAAGAACTTTTAATATTAAAAATAAACAGTTTCAATTTTCATAAGTCTATAATTTCCTATGTTCTTGGAATTTTTTTAATTACCAATTTTCTGCTACACTTGGATAAAATAAGACAATTCAAATACTTTATGGTAATTGCTGTTATTCCCCCTGATTACCTCTACTATCAGGCCATGATCTAATTTGTCATTTTTTGGGAGGTGATGATTCTTGGAAAATGATATTTATTGTGAATTTCTAAATATAACTAAATACATTGTTCTAAATATATGTGGTATAGACATAACTACAAATAGGGAGTTTTCTGATTCATGACAGTGGGAATGGAGGTAGAGTGAAAACAAACAAAATACACAATATTTCTTTCAAAAATAAGACAATACATTTATTATTTCTGTGCATGTATGAATATTTTGAAGGGCAGAATTAAAAATTATATTTTAACTATAATTAATAATTAATAAAATATTATAATTATTAATAAAAATAATAAAATATTTACTAATAAAAATAATAAAAAATATAATTAATTAATAAAAATTATAATTTTTAATTCTGCCATCTTGCTGTGCTGAATTTTTTTTTAGTTTGAATGCTTCAGGTCTATCTATACTCTGAGTTGTGGTCTCTCTTATTGCCATTAATTTGCATTGTGTTGAACACTGACTGTTGAAAGTGATATTTTTCAATCTGCTACAAAATTGTCAAACAACAGTGCATTTTTGAGTTTTTTTAAGACCAAACTTAAAAATTAAAAAGCTGTATATCTTTAAAAACTCTTTTTCTATGCCATTTCAGCTTATTAGAACTCCCACCACAGTGTGTAAATATTCCCATCATCCAAGCATTGTGAAAACTGTTACATTTAACTATTTTTGATAATCTGATGTTGAAAATTAGTTTGTAAAATATTTTCTAAATAACTATTTAACTGTTTTAATACAGTTTTAAACCAGGCACAGCAGTTTATGTCTATAATACCAACATTTTGGGAGGTTCAAGCAGGAGGTTAGCTTGAGCCCAGCAGGACACGGCTACAGTAGCTGTGATTATGCCTCTTCACCCCAGCCTGGGTGACAGAGTGAGACTATGTATATATATATATTATATATATATAAATAAAATTTCACATTTCCTATGAAAAATAAGCCACACATATTATTTGGTATGGTTAAAATGAGAAGATGATCAAAGTGTGATTTCATAAATTACATGGTTTATTATACAAAGAGACTTCTCTCTTTTTTTTTTTTCTAACAATTCTCAAAGAGAAAAAGAATATGGAGAACTAATCTTACAGGAATGCACTGTGACAAAGTACGTTAACCACATGATGAGTGAGTTCCAATTTTGTTTAGAGTCCAATTATTAAAATCTAGTTGATCAATTAAGATGAAAGTAGGCCTCTGTGGATATAAAGTCTAATTGATGTTTAAGGTATATTTTTCTATGAGAAGTTTTCAGGAGGGATAATTTGAAGCACAGAATAAATTAATGTTCACAGGCAAAGTCCTCAGACACAGGAGCGATACTGATGTTGGTGAGTGAAGCTTGGGAGAATGCATTGAATGCTGTCAGACAGTAGACTGCTAGAGACTAAGTTGTCAATTGAAGGCTGCCAGAGCGTATCTCTACCAGAGCCTAAGCTCTCAATGTATCTGTCAAGGTCTTGGGTTTATATATGTTTTCGAATACAGTAGTGGAGGCCAATATCTCACATATATGGTTCGATAAGGCATGACAAAACATTCTCACAGAGGGGAATTACACTCCATGTTCTTATAATAGCAAAACTTGTGTCATTAAGTTAGCAAATTATTAAATTAGAATTCTTTCAAAGCTAAATAGTATTAAAACTTGAGTCCAAATTATTTTATGAGACTGTTATTATATCATAATCTATATATTTAATATTTTATTCAATTTTACATTCAAATGTATGGGACACGTGTCCTTATGTCAATGCTCATCTAGTGTTATGTCAGTCTTTCTTTCTTAATTCTAAATTACTTTCTTCTGAATTACAGTACTATGTTTTAAGAAGGATTTGTAGGTCATAAAGTTTAGCTGCTTTGGGGGTTCTTGTTTTTTGTCTTACGTCTTTGAGAGCATCACTGTTTTTCCTTTGCAAATAGGTCGAGAACATCGTAATGAAGACAATTCTTGAATTGCAATATTGATGAGTTGTTATTGGTACGATTAATAGGATAAACTACAACTACAGTATATTTTTATCAACAAGTGAGGACTGGTGAGAAATAAGACATTTATTCTAACATTATACTTAATTCCCAGAGATTGCTCTTCAAGGCAAAATTCAAAAGGCTATTACATACCAGTATTTTACTTATTTTTTCCTCCTAATTTTGAACTAATACATTTTCAGTTTTTCTCTATAAAGTAGAAGAAGCTAAATAATACACTCTTTACATTATTTGAAGAGTAAAAACTTACTGATAGCTTTTATTTTTAGTATACTAAACCACTCCCACCCTTTTGAGCTTTTCACTTGGCCATTATTTAAATCCTTTCAATAATCTCCAACTTCAAATCTTTCAATTGACTATGGCCCAAAGAGCTATAAATTATTGTTGAGCCAAATACTTATAAGTGTGTGCACAGCACTATACAATAAGTAATAATTTATGTAGATTTCTCAGCACAAAGTCTGAAGAACTTAGAAGAGGCCATTGAAGGAGCATAAGATAAGAACATAAAGTAGATACCATAATACATTATTGGGAAGATATTTTCTGGTTTTATTATAATCATACTAAGGGTAGTAGTAGATTTCCTGAATTTAAGTCATTAATTATTTAAGATGTTAATAATTGAAGTGATGTAAGAAAACATCAGGAAGAAAGTGTTTTTATTTAGCTGATAAATTTAAATCGTGTTTCTAAAGGCTGTCATTGGGAGATGGATTATCAAAAGAAGAGAAGAGGTTAAATCTAACTAAATAAAGAGAACAAAGTGCAAATAATGTTTAAATTAAAATGAATATTGTAATTGTTAACGTTACAAAGATCATTCTTTCCAGAAAGCAGTGTTATTAACATACTATATATATATTTCAAAAAACACTTAAAAATATTTTATTCAATATGACAAATAGTGAATTTTGTTGATGATAACTGTATGTCTCTCAAAACAATGTGTCTGTGTTATGAAATAGAGTCCCTTCTTGGTAAAGTGACTGCATGACCTGACTTAACATAAATGCTAATTAAATTCAGTTATACGTGAAATTCCATCATATTATTCACGGTGATGTGTTCCTAACATAATAAATTGCTACTATCCTTTAGCAGCTTAATTCCTGGAATGAGGGTATAATTTCAGGCATAGTTTCTTACTTTCATAGTTCAATTTTTCAAAAACTGTCACCAGTTTTTCAGATTATTCATGTCTTTACTCTGACTTATCTTGCAAATGCTGACCCATTTCAAGCCACCATAGAGTTCTCATTTTTAATTTTTAGTGTGGTACTTTTTCTTGGTAATATTTTAGCAGACAGAACACTATTACTTTCACCAGTCACTGTTCAACACACTACAAGATAGTGGCAGTAAGAAGGACCACAATTAAGAATATAGATGGACCTGTAGAATTCAAGTTAAAGAAAGTGGAGTACAGAAAATTAGCAATAAAATTTTAAGGCTGAGAGCATAAAGTAGTACTCAACTAACCATTAGGTACTATAACGAATATATAAATAAATATAGTATGCTGTGCATGTGAATGTGTACATGGATATATATCCAAATACTATTGATGGCAGTGGTGGCCCATCAATATGTGTGTATAAGGACATATACACACATACTATGTGTACAGGGATGTATACACACACACTATGGGTGTGTGAATGTGTATATGGATGCATGATGAATGAACATGTATAGATATTATTAAAATATGTTTATTTAATGTATGCCAAGAGCTTACTCAAGTCAATATTTACTATATTTCTGAATTGTTTTCATACATTTTATTTTTATATATTTTCTTAGATTCTTATAGATAATTTTTTGTTTATTTACTGTTCCTATGTGCCAACTATGTAGTTTCTCATACAATTGATATATGTCCAATATATGTTTACAGTCTGAGAAATTTTTACTACATTAAATATTTCCTAAACTACATCTCAAAAAACTCATCAGAGACAATGGTTTATTTCCACGTGAAAATAATATTACTTTTATAGGAAAATTTATAGAACTATTTTGAAAATTTAAGAAATTAAATATTAATATGTAAATCACTGGTAAAAATCCTACAAGAAAAGTTGTAATGCATAATTTTCCTAAAATTTGTTGTGCTTTTTTATATTATGTTATTTGTAGTTTTTCCGTTCCTTATAGGTTCATAAAATAAAGTGATTATAAAAATCCAAGATATGCTTTTCTCATTATTTTAAGCACATTCCAGTTATGAGTGAACATATAAAGGGAAAAAGGCAGAAACATCTTGAATTAAAAGTATGGTTAAAGTCTATAGTGAATAGAATTAGATATAAAGTGAATGGTGAATAGCTCCTGTCAGGCATTCATTCTCCCATTCTCAAACAAAGGGGATAGGTTATTTTTCTTGCAGAGGGAGTTATTGGAAGATGACTACTGCTGGATCATTTGGTCCAAAAACTACATTGCCTAGTTAGTTGTCTAACATAGAAGATCCATCATGTTTATTTTGTTTTTTTGTGTGTGTGACAGTATTATCTAATAAATATATTATTTTTCATTAATCCCATAGAAATTTGATCCTTTATTATAGGGTATTGAGTTTTCTTAAATTACAAGAAAAAAATGATAAAGTTTACATGTTCTATATCAAGGATGTTTGTATATATGCTGCATTTGCTAACATTGAAATCCTTCTTTAAAAGATAAAACAGATTATCCTGTGTCAAGCAAGTAGAAATTAAAGTAAATGGAGTTACATTAATGAAAAGAGTTTCTTGTTTTCATATCTTATCAAATTTAGGTACTATATATTAATTTGATTTGAGAAAAGATTTTGGATGAAATATAACTAATATTTATTTCACTGATAGAAAAATAACAAGGATTAGTTATCTTCTATTTTCTGGATTTTATTCACTCCATCTTTCCCCACCTTGTTCTGTGACTTAGGAGGCTCAATGTTATAGACAATATCAAAGGACTCCTCTCTCTCTAGATTCCAGTTGTGCTTGCTATATTGGAGCTTGCAGAGATCAGATATTGATTCTTGGGTATTGAATCCCAGGGATCTCTACGAAGCATGATGCTGGAGACTGGTCATGTCCCTTTCCAGGGAATTATCCTCGTTCAGGTAACACTCTCCATCCAGGCACTCTTTAGGCTCTGGTAGTTGCATCATTTCTTTGCTCACTCAGGATATTGATGATTATCTTCCCCTGATTCTACTGCATTCTCCATGCTGGATTCACTAGATTTTGTCCCCACGGTTGAAAGCAGACTGTTATTAATTTGTTGGCAGCTTGAGTGTATCTGTCCTTTCTGTTACAAACCTGACAGAAACAGCAAAATTATTCAAGTGTGCCTATTCATTTCCTTTTTTATATTTTATTTGAAAAATGTGACTGTATCTACTTGCAAATATAAATATCAAATATTTTAATTAACAAAACCCTCCAGCATTTTTGTGAATTATAGGTACTAATGTGTGTGTGTCCATGTACAATAGACTCTTAATTAGTTAGACAACGACAAGAAGCACAAATTCATAGCAGGAAAAAAAATCAAACATAATTTGAATGTATATATTAACATTGAATAAATACAAACTGTAAAAATCACAAGTTAAAATTTGATATTAAAAGCATCAAAATTTGGAAATCTCAAGAAGATAACATAGTGTGTTTCTTAAGTAATTTATATATATATATATATATATATATATATATATAGTACTTTAGATTCTGGGGTACATGTGCAGATCATACAGAATTGTTGCACAGGTACATACATGGCAATGTGGTTTCCTGCCTCCATTCCTCTGTCACCTATATCTGGCATTTCTATATTATCCCTCCCCATCCATCCTATCCCACTGTCCCTCCCTTAGTCCCCCCCAACAGACCTCAGTGTGTGATAATCCCCTCCCTGTGTCCATGTGTTCTCATTGTTCAACACCCATCTATGAGTGAGAACATGTGGTGTTAGATTTTCTGTTCTTGTGTCAGTTTGCTGAGAATGATGGTTTCCAGATTCATCCATGTCCCTACAAAGGACACAAACTCATCTGCATATGTGCCACATTTTCCTTGTCCAGTCTATCATCAATGAGCGTTTGGGTTGGTTCCAGGTCTTTGATATTGTAAACTGCTACAATGAACATACGTGTGCAAGTGTCTTTATAATAGAATGATTTATAATCCTTTGGATACATACCCAATAATGGGATTTCTGTGTCAAATGGCAGTTCCGTTTCAAGTTCATTGGTAAATTTCTGAACTTCTTTCCACAGTGGCTGAACTAATTTACATTCCCACCAACAGTGCACAACGTTTCTTTTACTCCACATCCTCACCAGTGTCTATTATTTTTTAACATTTTAATAATAGCCATTCTGACTGGTGTGAGATAGATGCTATCTTATTGTGGTTTTGATCTGTAATTCTCTGATGAGTAGTGATGTTGAGTACTTCTTCATGCTTGTTGGCCACTTGTATTTCTTACTTTGAAAAGTGTCTATTCACGTCTTTTGCCCACTTTTTAATGAGGTTCTTTCACCCCTGTTGAATTTAGCAATTACAGCTTCTCAGTTTTAGAACTTTGTCATATGCATAGCTGTAAATATTTTCTCCCATGCTTTCGTTTTTTTCTTTACTCTTTAGTCTAATTAGGCCCCACTTGTCAATTTTTAACAGAGGCAAGTTTAGTATGGAAAAAAGTTTATATTTATATGCTTTAATGATGTTAGAAGTGAGTTACAAAAGCTTAAAACTGTATGATCAGTCATGAGGTTGTTAAAGATGATAGTATAATGAATCTAAAAATAAAAGTAAAATAATTATAGTTTATAAAATATAATATTATTTCAAAGTAAACTGAGAATACCAGTATTATTCCTTTGATATATTTCATTCTACTCATCAATAATGTACTTTGTTAATTACAAATTATTAAATAAGTGTGGAAAGAGACCATTTGAATTTATGGAGATATGCCTTACAGCACTTTATCTTTATGTCTCTCTCTTAACATAAAAGACTTCCTTAATCTGCCTCTGTATTAGTCTGTTTTGACACTGCTATAACGAATTGCCTAAGATGGGTTAATTTATTTTTTTAAAAAAAGAGGTTTCATTGACTCACAGTTCTGCATGGCTGTAGAGGCGTCAGGAAACTTACAATCATGGTTGGAAGGGAAGAGGCATGTCTTACATTGTGGCAGTCTAGAGAGAGCAAGCAAGAGCAGGGAAAACTGCCTTATAAAACCATCAGATCTTGTGAGAACTCACTCAATGTCATGAGAATAGCATGAGAGAAAACGTATCCATGATCTAATCACTACTTACTTGGTCCCTCCCCTGATATGTGGAAATTATGGGTATTACAATTTGAGATGAGATTTAGATGAGGACTCAGACAAAGAGTATTAGCCTTTTTGAAGAAGAGTCATTTAAAAAACATTAAGTGTTAGAAAGAGCAGTAAAATAATAGAATTTCTAAATTCAAGAAATGGAAAGAACCCTCCCCTCCCCCATATTTTTCCAATGTTCCTGGTTATTGACTTCTTTTTAAAAAATTTAATTTGAATTTATATCATTTAAAATTAATATTTTATAATTTATAAATATGTTTATACAATAAAATGTATAGGTCTTAAGGTACATTTTGATGTCTTCTGACAAGTAAATATGCTCACATAACCCACATATGTCAAAATTAGGCCATCTTCCTCAATTTATAAAGTTTCCTGTTCCCCTTTGGAAGCCAAGCCCTGCAAATGAAAGGAATCCACCGTAGTGATTTCAAAACTATACCTTACTGTTTTTTCTTCACGAACATTATATAAATGCAATCATATAGATGTACTATTCTGCATCAAACATTTTTGACTAAAAATAATATCTAAGAAATCCATTCATTCTACTGTAATTATCAGTCATTTTTGGTTGCTAGATAGTACTTCATTGTATGGATATACTATAATATACATATTTATACTCTATGAAAAAGTTTTCTTAAGACAAAAATGCTTAACACTTATGCAAGATGTTTGCTGAACACACGTTTTCATCATTTTGGGTAAATCAAAGAGTGGAAATCTGTATCAAAGGGTAGATTGACATTAAAAGAACCTGTCAAACTGTTTCTCAAAGTTGGTGGTTTCATTTATCATTCCAACCAGTAAGATATGAAAATTTCAGTTTTTCTACATCTTTGAAAATATTAGGTGCTAACCATCACTTGATTTAGGCCATTAGATACATATTTCTGATAATAATGCAGAAGTTTGATATGTAAAATATGAAAATATTGAAACATTAAAAATATAAATTATCCATGAGAAAAATGGATAGAGAACATCATGTGAAAAATCACAAAGTATAATTACTCAATAAACATATGGAAATAAGTTAACCCCACATATCACATATCAAACAGCTGCTAATTAAAATATTATGGCACTTTAAAATTTATCAAATTAGACATGATTAAAATTAAAACTGCAACATTGTTGTCATAGTAGAGTATAAGGGAGATTTATGTTTTTTTTATTTGGAATACAGATTTATATATTTTTCTCAAAAAATTAGAACTATTTATCAAAGTATATTAAAATCCTATTTGTTTTCTTGAATTTTAAGTTTCACACAAGTATAATAAGGAGATGATATAGGACAAAAATGGGATTTTAGCAAAAATGTTGAAAGATGTATAATATCAACACATTTAAAACCTCTTAAAAATCTAATTGAAGTAATTAAATTGAAGCACATAGAATCTTCTTAAATATTTTTACCATTAAAAAAATATTTGGAATAATATTTTATAAGCCATTTATATTTAAGTTTAAAAATATTACATCTAATTTGATTTCTATTCACAGTGATATATAATCATATCTAAAATCATACACAAATAGATTTGTGGAAGAAACACTTGAAAATTACTGGTATAATAAATGAGTGATGTCATTATTTCTGACTTGCCTTTTATTTGTTCTTTTCTCATTTTTGACAATAAGCATGGAATCTTTTAATTGATTACAGAGGACTTTTTTCTATATGTTCACGTTTATTTTCTTGCATATGATCCATATTATTTGTCTCTTATTAGAATTATTTATAATTCATGAAGTTAGATGTATTCTTTGGCCTAGCTATTTCATTTCCTCTTTTTACTTTATTTGCTTGGAGGTCTGGAAAATACTTCAAATACTGACTTTGAATCCCTAGTTCCACTCTTACCACAGTCCTCCATAAAATTGCCTACCCTTTCCAACAGCCACACATCAGATAAATTTAATGTAAGATATATCTACTCAATGTCTCTCTTATATTTATAAGCATGACCTCTAATTTCTATCATCTTCAAGAAGTGGACCTAAAAAATTACTGTAGATGTAGTTCATGTTCTGAAATTATCCAAAAATAGCTTTTGTGATAGCTAGAATAAAAGCTGAAAACTCATTGCTCCACATGCTGAATTTGTCTGTAAGTTAATTTTGTTTGCCCTGCACAATGCTTCAAATTTCATTTATTTCCAAGATGGAAACATTTTACATAATAGCTGAGATTTTCAGCTTTACTCAAAATATAAGAAAGATTCATCCACATTGAGTCTGTGGTTCTGCAAAACCTGAGAAAGAATGTCAAATACTCTATTTGTAGGCAGTCTTCTTTGATCACCAGCATCTTTTTTGTTTTCTTATTTCCAACTGAATTTTATTTTAAATTATATAATGACATTTTGTCTACACAACGTATGGTACTCAAGAGAAACTGACCCTTTATTCATGCCCAGAGGGGGTCCTAATTTGCTTTGGTCAGTCATGACAATCAGATCTATTTTGTAGGTGACTGACTCAGAAAATTCAGCTTAAACCCATCAACAGATAATATTCAGCTGGTGCTACAGTCCATGTGTTTATGTACCCCAAAATTCAAATCTTAATATGCTAACCCCCAAGGTGATGGTATTAAGAAGTGTGGACTTTAGGAAGTGACTAGTTCATAAAGGCAGACCCTTATGAACAGAATTAGTGCTCTTACAAAAGAAGCTTCAGAAAGCTTCCTTGCTTTTCTGCACTGTGAGAACAAAGCAAGAAAATGCTCTTTATAAAAAAGCAAGTTCTTTTGCAATACCAAATCTTCCAGTGCATTGATCTTAGACTATCTTCCAGAGATGTAAGAAATACATTTCTGTTGTTTATAAGCCATTCAGGCTATGCTATTTTATTAGAGAAGCCTGAAAAGACTGAGACACCTGGAGATTATTTTAGCCAGAAAGTGAGCACATGGACTGAAGTGATCCAAGCCAAAGAAGGAAAGAGCTTTTATTCAAGCCTTGTAAGAAAAACTCACTCTCTCTCTCTTTCTCTCTCTCTCTCCTTCTCTCTTTCTTTCTCTTCCTTTATGTCCATGAAAAGGAAAAAGGAGTTACATATTATCATGGAGGTTGTATTGCCAACAAAGAAATGATGGGGTTGACTGAAAAAAAAATTGAACAGAGCCTTGACAACACTAACACTGAGACTTACTCTTTATAGGGACTTCCAGTTACACAAAACACATTACTTAGGTCATCTGATTCAGATTTTGATTACCTGTAATAGGAAGCATCTATCTGAAACTCCCATTTAGTTGGTGCACATATGCTCCCGGTTGAAAGATACCCATTTGCAATTCATCACCCTGGACTTAGCCTGCTTTACTCATCTATACTTCTTATGTAGCTCTTGAAAGCATTTGGGTTAATAAACACTGATGTAGCAAACTTGAAACATTATATTTTAAAATAAACCTCAAAGGACATTATGTGTTCTTGTGCATGAAGAGGGAACTCATGATATTGATTACATACCCTTTAGTTTATATACCTGAGAAGCAGATATTTGATGTTTTTCATTAAATACAGACTATAAATTTTAGCAGTTGCAAATAAAGACATACTTTTATAGGAGTTGTGCAGCTGGATGATATATATGACTGAAAATAAGAGTATGCTCATATCCACACGCTTGTTAGCACTATCATTTTCCTCAAATAAAAATTTGAAAACTGCACTTATGTCTTCTTTTAAAAAGTGTGTGTTCATTACCTTTGCCTGTTTATTAATGGCGTTATATGATTTTTGCTTATTGAAGTTGCTGTCTGTCCCGCAGACTCTGGCCGAGTGAGGGATGAATGGAGTTCGCAGACACAGATATTTTGGCCTGTAAGCTCAGGTAGGGGACCGCATGCTTTGCACAACCAGCCGACTAGAAAGTGCAGCCTCCATAAGCCATAGATGCTCTCATTTATTTAGTACAGATTCAGCAACAAAGGCCTGGAGCAAACATCATTTGGGGGTAATTAACATTGTCCATTCCCTGAGTAGGGGGCGGACCTGTGCGCAAATGATTTCTTGATAAACAGGTAAAAAAAACTTAGGAGATAATTTCCTTGCGCTCCCTTGTTATCTGCCCTCTGCCATTAACTCAGCATAAGAGTATTAGGCTGCCTTCAGTCATTTTCCAGGAGCTTTTACAAAACCGCCCAGTCTTCCAAGAAGGTCTGCTTCTTTCCTGTAATTGTGTTCCCACCACCCTACATGACCTCCTACATGAACTGTTTTGAACTGTTTGAATTTTTCCCACCACCATTTCCCCATCTCCTACATGAACTGGGTTTGAATTTCTTATAGACTTTTATAGACCCATCTCTAAAGATTACCACTGCTAACCAGTTTTTCATTGGCACATCTAAAGGCATATATAGCAAGCAAGATAGAAAGGTCAATGTTGTATATATTGAATTCTACTTTATATATAGTTCCACTTGAAGGACTGTAAATAACACCTAATTGTACTGTTTTAAAGCATTTCATAGAATTCTGTAGTTCCCATAGTCCTCAGTCATATATAAATATGGCTAAATAAGTGAATTAGTCTTTAAATATACATCCTATTAATAAATAATACAATAGGCTATTTTAATTCATAATGTTAGTATAACTTTTTATTCACTGAGAACTAGTGTCCATTTACAATTAATGGATCTTCTCATCTGTAAAAATATTTACTTGGTCACTAAAAACATGTTTTAATGAATACTCCTGAAGTGTAAAAATAATTTAAAAAGTCATAACACTGAGTTCTTAGGCTGTGCAAATTTTCTATTAAAATAATGACTCCACTGGTTTTCATATAGTCATGTGTAGCTTGACAGGTATTATTTGAGAGTAAAGACAAATTTACAGTCCGAACTATTTACTATATTGGTATTAGACATAAAGAAAATTAAAATTCTCTAGATTTCAAATTTTTACAATTTAAAAATATATTTTCCATTCACAAACACGTTGTGTGTTAAGTATCAAATAAGTAAAAAATATTTCTATAAATTCAAATATCTTTGAAAAAGATTAATGATGCCATTACATTTGTTTGGATTTATATAAACTCTGCTTATTAGCACCAGTTCAATGCTTAAAACAGACCAAACCTATCTGTATAGTAAAAAGCACATTCTATGATTCTGTTTCTCATATACTTAAGATATCTTTATTTAAAAAAGTAAGCAGAGAACAGTACCCAAAATCAGTAGCAAAGGAGTAACAATAAAAAATTTGTAGCTGCAACACTACCAGTTATAAAACAACAGGATCGAACAAATATCTCCTAGAAAATAAAGATAGTATGTGAGGCATATGTAACTAAACACTTTTTTTCATGAGCTAGGTGATAGATGAGTTGATTAACATAAAAATATTTTCGTTAACAATCTTGCCAATATGGCTTTTTGCCACGATGGCATTAAAAAAAAAAAAGCCTAATTTTTCCTAAATCTTGATATGTGAATGGAAAGCCTGGCTTTCATAGGGTTATAGTGTTTCTGAAAATCATATTTGGCACAGATTTCTGCTTTAGACAGAGCATAGCCTAGTGACTTAAGTTGCAGTACAGCATATTAATTGAATGTAAACAAATATCTTACTAAAAATATGTACATTTTTAATGTTTTCACAGGCATTTTATAACAAGCATGACTTACAATATGAAAGACAGCTAAGTTATTAAACATAAAATTTAGAGCCCACAAAAATATTCCTATTTTCAATTTGCCAAAAAGGAAGAAAGAAAAGAAAGGGGAAAGAAGGGAAGTAAGGGAGGGAAGGAAGAAAGAAAGGAAGCAAAGAATGAAGAGAGGAACTGATAAAGGACAGAAGGAAGGAAAAAGAAAGAAGGGGAAAACATTATTGCAGATAAAGGGTGGAACACCTGTGTTTCAACTCTGGCAGCTGACCAGAATAAAAATAGAATATAGATTATTTAGCAATCGAATAAGAAAGTGGAAAAAATGAATCTAATATTTATTGAGCACCTGACATATGCCATGTAGTTTCATCAGTGTTATTTTATTCTCTGACAAAAGCTTAAGTAAAAATTGCCCTTTGTTCACTCTAAGTTTGTTTCTATGATGAGCTTCAGAATGATAGAGGAAGTTTTTTTTTTACAAATAATCAACTAGCAGATTTGTTCCTCAGCACCACTGAAAAATTTTAAAGAAATGAAGATTAAATATAGGGAGATAAATTATACCATTGGGGGAAAAATACATTTTATTGAAGTATAACATTGTTCTATCCAGCAAAAACTGTAGCTGAAGTCATCCCAATGGTGGCAGCAGGTTAGTTTCCACATGGGAATGCCCCAAATCACCCCAAGATGGGGTCAGTTGGGATTTAAAGGAAAGAAGCACTAGTTGCCAGAATGATCAGTTTGAAGCATTGTTATTGGGCAATTTATGTGTGGAGGGGCCCGCAGAGTGTCCTCACAATGGACAGTGAGGGAAAGATGTGTTCTATAGTTATGTCCTTAATGACAGACTCAAGTTATGGAGTTCATATGAGGGTTAAGGAATTTGACTGGAGATAAGGCAGGTTCCTTTCAGTGATTTGAAGGAAGAGTGGGAGTGAAGGAAGAACAAAATAAACACTTTTATCAGGACTGGGAACGTTCAAGGACTCAGGTAAGCTTCAAGCTTGCAGGGGAACATATATAGCGGGCCAAGGAAGAACAGAGAAAAAAGTAGGAGAAACTGTGGGACCCAAAAGCTGTGTATGAAGAAATAGGTATGACTCCACTATGCAGCTCTATGAAAGATTATAAAGTGATATCACTAATAAAACCAGCAACTTAGTTATAAATCAGGTAAATATGTATGGATTTTTGTCATAAATTTCAGTTGGGCTATATTGGCTTATACTAGCCAATGGAATAATGTCTTTGGTGTATCTTTGGAAAAAATGTTCATTATTTGTTACTGTACATCCTTCTGATTTGTTTTTCATCAGCATTATGTTTACTATTATTAACCTTAGAATTTCCATAAAGAAGCTAATGCTTAATTTGGGACTTAGTTGGGATTGCAAACAAATTGCAAATTCCTTAAAGTTCAGTTGCCTGTTAAGATTTGGTTGGGATTTCAATGAATCTGTAAACCCCAATTTGGGGTTCCTTGCCTTCTTTACAATATTGAGTGTTTCAATCCATGAAATTGGGATTTCCATTTATTTCGGTCTCTTTTAATTCTGCATATGTTATACTACTCAGTATAGAGGTCTTGCAAATCCTTCAGCACATTTATATTTATATTATGTATTTTATTTATTAAATGATATTTAAATAACATTTCATTGCATTTATTTTCTATGTGAATTGACTACACATTCTTCAGCAGGACATATGAACACTTCTAGTTTTTACTGTATTTTTATTGAACAATGATTATATTTACTGTTTTTTTCTCATTGCAGTTTTGCTAAATTGTATTTTTTTTAAAAAATACCCATTTTATTAAAATATTTTATTTACCAACATAAAATTGTTTATACATTTTTGACATATTTAGTACATGTAGAATCTCTGTTTTCAGTTTATTTTGCATTTTACGACTTATGTCCCTCCCTCTTTTTATTGTCTTCTATTCACATTAATTATTCATTATTTTCAAAAATCTTCCTTTGGCGTTGGTATTATTCTAGTTTCAAAAGTCTTTTTCTATTTTACTACATTTATATCATCTTTATTATTTTCTTTATTTTTTATGGCTTAGCTGTCTCTTATTTCAAGTTTTTAATTACTTATGCATGTATTTGGGAAATACTTTTTCCCAAAACCGTTACACAAGCTTTCATTCATATAATGAAATAAAAGCTTGTCTATCTGTCTATAAATCCACATCCTTTTGTTCTCTTATCGGTTTGTTGACATTTTTATTATTTCTATAAGTGTATATATTTCTATAAGTCCTTACACTTTTAAAAGCATAGCTTATTAATATTAACTTTTACAGAAAATAATTAAGGAGGCAGCAGAAAATAAACTAAAATACACAAAAATTAATAATCTTACATACATAAATCTGATAAGGTTACAGTAATAAAGAAATGCTTTTAAATATAAAGAAATGTAAAGTACTTGGAGCTGAGATTAATAAAAATTTTGCAAAACCTATATATAAAAGTTAAAAAACTTAAAAACAGCCCTGAAAACACATAAGTAAATTTGTACTAATGGGAAGACACAAATTTTTCTTTTTATACAAATATTGGTTCATTTATTTTAATTTATAAATTTAAAATAATCATAATAAATGTATCACAAACCTTTTGGTGGAGCTAAAGAAAGTGATACTAAAGTTTTTATAAAATATGATAAAAGAGTAACTAGATAAAAACATTGAAAAAAAATTAAGGGCCTGTCTCTACGAGATACTAAAAAAGTGCTATTTGCATATATTAAAGTAGGTATTTTATAAAATATACACACATTAAAACTATACTATGTAAAATATAAAGTATTTTTAATCAAAATAATGTCGCATTGGCACATGAATAAGCAAAGAAATGAAGTTTCAACTATACAAAATATATTTGGAAATAAATTTCATTATACACCAATGAATCAAAGATTAATATTTAAATTAATGAAAATTTAAATTAATGGAAAATTATATGAATGAACAAAAGTAGATCTGTACCATGTATTATATACTACAAATAAGAAATACAAATATAAAAGGTAAAAACATACAAGTAGTAACATAAACCTAAATAAATATAATAAAATCTGAATTTAATTAAGTAAAAGGTTGATACCTTTGACCACATAAATTATTTCTCAAATCTTTCCATTTCAACAAATGCCACAAATCATTATAAAACAGTAAAACAAATGATACTTTGAATAAAAGTATTAGAAATTATGTCAAAGATAAAGACTAATAACCTAATATATAAATAACTAAAATATTAAGGCTGTAAGTAATAGCAAATGCTCACAACAAAATTGAGCAAAGCACATAAAAAGACCATTTTCTAAATATAATGTTAAAATGACCATTAAAAATTTTAAAGGTCAATTATACACAAAAGAATATAAATGAAAATTAAAATGAAAATGAAACATACCTAACTGTAAAAGAGTAAATGCTTTGATCAGGACAAAGGCAGGATATCTACTTCCATCCATTTCATTCAAAATAATATTGGAATTCTAGCTACTGAATTAAAAAAAAAAAAAAAAACTTTATAAAAGACATAAGGATCAGGACACAAAAGGTAAAATTGTCTCTAGTTGCAGATGGCGTTATTATCCAAGTAGAATATTTCTAAAATATATGAAAAAAATCTCTAGAATAAGAAGATAGTTCAGCAAGGTCAGAGGATACAAGATCAAAATCTAAAAATTAATCCCCTTTTAATACACTAAAAATGAAGATGAAGAACAAAACCACGTTATAACTTATATATCAATTCAAAGAAAACAAAATACTTACTTATAGCCATAAACATGTATGTTGGAAGCTACACCACAGTGATCAAAATAATCAAAGCAGATTGAGAATGTGCTCACAGATTGAAAGACTCAATATGGTAATGAGGTCAATCCCTTCCCTGCAAATTTTATTTATAGGCTTAAAACAATTTCTATCAGAACCTTAGCAAGGTTTCCAGTAAACATAAACTAGTTTATTCTAATAATGATGTGGCAAGTCATAGGCCATAGTTTAGCTAAAGCAGTCTTGAGAAAGAGGAATAAAGTGGTACAAATTACTCTATCTAATCTTATGACTAACCATATAACTAGGTTGTTCAAGAGAGTGCACTGGCATGGTAATAAGCATATACGTCAAGGGAATAGAAAAGAACACCCTAAAAACAGCTGACACAAATACATTCAATTAATTTTTGACAAAGTTTTAAAGGTAATTCAAAAGATGAAGGATAGCCTTTTCAACAAATGTCACAATTTGACATCAGTAGGTAAACAAGAAAACAAACAAACAAAATCCACTCTAACATCTTTGGAGTAAAGCAAGAGAAAATCTTTGGGATCTAAGGCTCTGCAAATAATTTGTAGAAATAGAACTAAAATAGTTCAATCTATAAAATAAAACAAAAGATACATTTTACCTTATCCAAATGAAAACCTCTTGCATTGGGAAAGTTCATGTGAAGAGAATGAAAAGACTAGCTGAAGATGAGCAGAAAATATTTAAAAACCGCTTCTATGACAAAAGACAAGTACCTAGAAAAAAAAAATGTATGTATATGATATAAAAACTTTAATCCTCAAGAGTAAAAAAAAGACATCTCAATCAGAATGTAGGCAAAAGAATATGTACAGACATTTCACTGAAGAGGAAATGTAGTGGCAAATATAAATAAAAGAATGTTTAATATCATTATCCATCAGGGAAATTCAAATTAAAACCACAATGATATATTCCCACATCCTATTAGAATAAATAAAATATAGTTGCAATTCCAAATGCTGGTTCATAACACTGAAAAATAAGATCAACCATACATTACTGGTAAAAATGTAAAACTCTAGTAAAAATAGTAGAGTTATTCTTTAAAACAATTTGGAAATTTGATATTAAATGAAATGTTCAATATCCCAGAAATCCCACTCTTGTACATGTAACCCCTATTTTACATAGATTATGTTTGCACAAAATCCTCTCTATGAATGTTTATGTAAGCTTTAATTGTAATAGCTAAAAACTGAAAAGAGCCCTGATTTTCCTCAATAGGGGAATAGCTAAACACTGATGCCTCCATGCCATGGAATGTAACTCAACAATGTAAAGAAACAAATGGTTCTTGCATGCAACTTGGCTCAGCAAAGACGCCCAATCCATACTGTATGATTCTATTTATATAACATTTTAGAAAAGAGAAAAGTTTAGAAATGGAGTGCAGAATATTAATTATTGGTTATTGAAGGGATGGGGTCAGTGTGGGAGGTTGATTTTGCTGTAAAAGGGCATCGCCAGTGTTCTTTTGGTGATAAAACGGTTCTGTATGTACGCTGTAATGGTGGATCCATGAACCTACTATTTGATATGACTGTGTAGAACTAAACACACGGACACACACACACACACACACACACACACACACACACTCACTCACACCTCAAATGAATACAAGTATAACTCAGGAAATAATGTGAATGAGATTGGTGAATTGTATCTATGTCAATATTCTGACTGAAATATTTTAGTACAGTTTGCAAGGTACTTCCCCCTCTTACGAAAACAGAGGAAGAGTACGTGACATCTCTCTGTGGTATTTCTTACAACTAACTGTGAGTAAATCTATAATTATCTCAATAAAAATTTCTAAACAAAATAATTACCCTGAGACATTGTCTCAACTATCAAACTGGGAAATTACAAAGCTTGACAGTACATTTTGTTGGTGAGTGTGTAGGGAAATAATAACTCAATATATTTCCTGTGGAAAATGAAATGATTACAACATGTGCAAGGAAGAATTTGGTAATATATAATAAAATGATATGTGTGTGCTTACT
The DNA here is from genome assembly GCF_009761245.1 of Sapajus apella. Classification (NCBI taxonomy): domain Eukaryota; kingdom Metazoa; phylum Chordata; class Mammalia; order Primates; family Cebidae; genus Sapajus; species Sapajus apella. The sequence continues at coordinate 36,947,860 of NW_022436948.1, forward strand.
TTCTGATACAGCAACTGTAATTCTCAACATTTTCCTGACTTTAACCCTCTAACAATACCAAATACATATTGACAGGTTTAGTGTTTTGTTTGCAAATATAGTATGTTAGAAATAACTCAAACTTTGAAATATGGGGAAATGATTAAGCTGTAGTTCTACTATCTTTACAATGGAGAAGATAGATTTACTACAGATTTTTATTATGCAACTGTTGAAAAAACATAAAGTATCTGTTTTAATTAAAACCAAAAAGAATTAGTCCCAAAGTGTAATTTTTAAGAAAGATGACAAAACTTAAAAGATTGCTAAACTATCATATCACTACCTATTAAATAATAAATACAAAAGCAGTATCTACTTATTAAAAAAAACAAAAACAAAACAAAGAAAAAGAAAATATGAGCCAGAAACTACTGTGAGTGATTATGTAACAGGAATGGTTGGAAATGTAATAAAAGAATGAATAGTAGGAACAAGATAGAATCAAAATGGGAAAGTGATACTTACCGAAATATACATTTTTTTTTGCATTTTTCACTTTTTCACCATGTCAATATTTTCTTATCATAAAAAGTTTCTTTGAAAAGACTGAGGAATAAGAAAATCTACAATGGAAGATGAACAATATCAAAGGAATTCAACTGTATTTTAAATATGAGATAGGTACTTTAATCATTGCCATTTTTAAAGATGAGGAGGAATCTGAACCACTGCTGTTTATTTTCTGAATCTGAGGCATATGTTTAGAAATACAAAATAATCAGTTGTTAAAATAATTACTTTAATGACAATTCTAAGCACATTACTTGCACCTGTCATTGGATAATCCAGTGTTGTACAGTATATTCAGTGTAGAGAATTTCATTCTTCTCAGTTACTATGTGGAACAGTGAACCCAGAATTCACCAAACTGCTAAATAATAATATGAAATGGCATTTATTTCAATAATTACAAAAAACCATTACAATGCAGTTCAATTCAAATAGATATGCCAAGAGCATATGTTAAGTTGCTATTTCTACTACAGGCTAACTCAATAAATTAGAGAAAGTTTGTAGTCCATTAAAGATACTATTTTTTTTATAAACAGGAATAAAGTATATTTTACGTATATCTAAATAGAATAAAAATACTTGTATTCTTATTTCAACTTATCCACTAGGGTTCTGTGATTGCAAACAACAAAATTTAAAAATTGGCATAACATAAAAAAGTAATATTTTGGAATAGTATGGGGCAGTGAAGCTAAAGAAAATACTGAAATGCAAGTTTAAGAAAATATGGAAACCTGGCTTTACATAGATGTAGGTTTATGTTCTAATAGATGATGTATATGGGACAGCACTGTCGGATAAATCACTTCTAATTAAAGTTTATGTTATGATTCTTAACACATAACTGCAAGTTTTAGCCTAAAAAGTTCAATTGACATAACTCAGATCCAGAGACCACACTTGCCTAGTAAAACACATTGATTAGGAGCCTCAAGTAAACAACAAAATAAAAGAAAGGACATTTTCCAAAATGAAATAGGAAGGTGGAATAGACACTGCACAGGTAAAAACAAGGATGCTCAATACAAATTAAAAGAAAAAAAAAAAAACATGAGAAAGAACTAGCTTCAATTGTTTACATATTTATTTATTTTGTGTGAAGCCATCCATGAGGTAATGCATTTTAATTTTTGAATTAAGAATAATACCCAAGAAAAAGTTGTTTCACTAGTTGAAATGTTATTGTTGTTGTTTTGAAATCTGAGAATCAGTTTCAGAATGTAGCCTCAAATCAAATATATTCCCTTATTATAAACTAATATTTTAAGAAAATAAATTATTTTATTACTGTTTATTCAGAAAAATATTGACAAATTATAGAAACAAAATTAACTTAATGTTAAAAGATTACATTTAATATACTCTAAATAGTTATTCTAAAGCCATAATGGCGATTTGAGACACTGTTATAGTACTGAAAATTAGATAAACATACACATACACACATATGTGCAAACTTCCTAATTTTAATGTCTGATTTTGTACATTTGTCTATTTTATTGGGCTTTATTTGTGGATATCAGTTATTAAAAGCTGAATAAAATATAGCCTAATGTCATGCAATTCAGAATGCTTAGTATATATTTAATTAGATTGAATCCATAAATTATTTGGAATTCATAAGAATGGGTTCTATATAAATACAACATTATTAATACCTCAAAAATATGTATAATATATAGATTTTAAAAGTGTATTGGGGCATAAAATCAATGTAATATGTTTGTGAGATTTTTTTCTTAAAGTGGATGAGTAACCTGTTTTCAAAAATTGATTTAGAATCCCAGGAACTGAGTAAGATTGATGCTTGGATTTCTGTACACTTCTGAAAGATTATTTGACAGCTTCGAATTTTTTATGCCATTTTGACCTGAAGACTATGCCCTTTGAAATATGCATTTATGATATAAGTCCTTGGATGCTAGTAGAATTCTTAGAATTATTCCTGCCCTGATATGGAAGCATGCAGTACAACACCATTTCAAAGACACCATTTACAGTGAGACAAAGCATGTGATGGTTAGTATGTGACCTCCAGAAATGCCAGAAGTGCTTTATGGACAAGTTTGTCTTCTTATTCACTAGGTCATTTTGATGCAGGTATCATTCTATCATGGTCTGACCAACATGTATCCATGACAATCCCACCTGGAGTATAAAATATGTTGTCTCTGAATCTGTCTTTCCTATACCTTAGTCCATAAGTTGAGGTCCTGCCTTTTTGATACTTTATTCGAGATACTAGACAGTAATATGAAAAGACAGAAAAAACATAAAATAAAACAAATGTTTTATAGTCATCTGTATGACTTCCATCATTTAGATTGTTTTTCTCAGAATTTAACTTTATTCTATGTAAAAAGTAAACAAAGTGAGAAACTAAACAAGAAAAAAATAAAATACAATAAAGATAATAATGAGTGTAGAAAATATAAATTGTATATATGGTTTGAGAGACAAGGCATAAGAGGAATTAGGCATTCTGCTTTGGGACAAATAATCTTTAAAAAATAAAACTATGCTTAGGTGAGCATAAATGGTTGGTATTCAGTTAAAATCCTCAGATAGTGTTTATTCTTTTTATGACATTCTTTCAAATCCTTTTCAGAAAACGGACTTTTGTGTGTGTTTTGGAATTTGTTTGGGGGATAGATGTAGCTCACTGGTCTACAAACTATGGCCCTCCCATAGGCCAAAATTGGTCCATTGTGTATTTATGTAAATAAAATTTTGTTTCAACAAAGATATGACTATTTATCTGTACACTGTCTACAACTATTTTTATGCTAAAATAACAGAGAACTAGTTTTCTCAGAGGCCAGATAGCCCAGGAAGATTAAAATATTTACTTTCTGACCCTTTACAGAGTATGTTTGCCAATTCGTGGTCTGGTTGATGATTCATTCCTGAAATGCCTATATGTCAGTTACTTTAGAACTACTTTACAGTACAAAATACTAGAAATGGGCATTGTTTGTGTTGATAAAATTACATGAGATAACAATAGTTGAATTTATGTACTATCATATGAAAATCATAAAAATATTTTCAAAGAAGATTGAAAATTTTATAAATTATATTTGATGATGCTCAGAGAAAGATGATTTCAACCTTAAAATCAATATTCACCTTTAGAAAAAGTTTTATTTATTTTCACTAATTAATTACAGACACAAAATACTTTATCTTGTAATGATATCAATCAATGCCTAAGAACAAGAACAAGAAATGTGGCATCAAATGTACTTTTGAATAAATGGCGGTGTGATATCACCAAAGTTTGCATAAAATACAAAATTTTTAAAAACTCATAAAATAGAAATGTATTCACAGTAAATCTCCATAAAATTCCTTAAAGGTCAGCTTTTCATCAAACATTTATCTTTTACATTTTAAAGAAGTGCATAGTTAATATCAAATTTTACTTTTAATCTATAATTTAATATAATATTCTAATGAATTTTAAGGGATAGTTAAACTAGAACCTATTCAATAAAGGTTAAAACATTCTAATGCTCCATTCAATATTTTAGATGGAAACGTGAAAAATTTCAACACAAATTAATTGTTTTTCTTTTCTTCTCTTAGATGTGTCAGCTCAAATTTCCTAAAACAGCTTCCTTTGTAACATATTTCTTTTTTCAAAATTACTGTGGAAGATATGACTTTGGTTCAAGAATATTTGTATTTTGGTAAACTTTTTTCAAGTTTATTGTTTCAACTAAAATATTTATAGAATTTAATAAGTCCAACTATATTTTTTTCTATCATAAACTACATAAGTGTACCACATCTTCAACTTTAATTGGAAAAAGTTTAAATTTAACTAAAGAATCATCATGATAGTCAATTTGCTCAAACTTTATAGATAAAAGTGAGAGAAAATCTTGTTTAAATCCAAAGTAAATATATTTGTTCACATACATTTATGCAGTTTTGGATTCTGCTAGCCACAGGGACTTCAAAAATGACATCAGGACAAGTTTCCCTCTCCAATTCCGCTGTCCTTTATTTTTGCTCCGTCGTTATTCACAGATGGAATCTCTTCTTTTAGACGACAGTATTTGCATGTAGAGGAAAAGAGATTGAGTCTGGTAGTGTTGTAAGCCTGTATATGAAGAGTAGCCAGGAAGCAGAAGTCTTTGGTCTAAGTTACCATGTCTAACCCTGGGCTGAAACATAATTACTAAAAGGAAATAATAGGCTTTTATTGAAAGAAGAATAATTCATGTTGGGGAGCCAAAGATCAAATAAATCTTCATTCAATAAGATTTTAACTTGATACATTAAAATTAAAGAGAAAATAGAAAACAGCAATTTCCCCTTAGACAAACGTATCATATGTGTTTTTTATTTAAAATTCACTAGTTATAATACTGCAACTAAAAAAGCTTATGGATTAAGGTAACTGGTTAGTATTACCTTTTGGGCTATCCCTAGAAAAGTTATTAGAAAAAGACAAAGCAGCTAACTAATAAGCTAATCAGCAAACAATTCAGCCTATGGAATGGCAGTGAGAAATCAACTGCATTTTTGATTCTGAAAAATGTTAATAAGTCAAAATAATCACAAACGGATACCATCATCTCTTAAAAGCAAACAACTCTCAGCTGTTCAAATTATTAAGAACTTAAGGTGAAAAAAATGAAAATGAACTTAGGGAAAAGTCAAAATTGCATACTATATACATTATTTCAGTTATATGGAGGATACTATACAGATTAAAACTGTCTGTATTTAAGACGTAAAACATAACGTTTTCATACGCGCGCGCACACACACACACACACACACACACACACACACACACTGTAAAATAACTACCATAGTCAAACTTGTTAGCATATCCATCACCTCACATAGTTATGATTTTTTTGTGGTGAAAACATCAATTACCACATTTCTCATGTATTTGGTTGGTGCAAAAGTAATCACGTTTTTTCCATTACTATTAATGCAGCTTTGGTTTCTAGGCCTGACCTAGCTTCAGGGACTCCAAAAATGACATCAGGACAAGTTTCTCTCTTCTATTTCCCTCTCCTTTATAGTCACTGTTTCCTGTAGTTACCGTCTCCTACGTAGTCTCCTACAGTCACTGTCTTAACTTATTTTTGTTCCTATAACAGAATATCTGAAACTTGGTTTTTATATACATAGCCATCATTTGTTCAACCCCTGGTTCTTCATCAAAACATAGCAGAACAGGTAAAGGGGAAATCAGGCACATCCAAAAAGAAGAAAATCAGAGGGGCGTCCAGGCCAAACCTGTTCCCATGAGAATTACTCCACTCTCACAGTGGAAAGAAGTCACTCCCTACCATGAGAACAGTAGCAAGCCATTCATGGGGGCGTAACTCCATAAACCAAACATCTCCCACTAGGCCTCACTACCCAATACTGCCACACTTGTAATCAAATGTCAACATGACTTTAATGGAGACAAGTAAACAATATCCAGATCATATCAGCCATCTTGAGGTAAACTAGATTTCTAGAATGTATTCATCCCAAATAAGTGAACCTCTTTATCCTTGACCAATGTTTCACCATTTTCCTACTTCCCAACTCCTAAAACCCACTATTTTCTTTGCTGCTTTCATAAAAAACTTTGGAGTTTTTAAGATTCCACATGAGTGAGGCCATGCAGTATTTGTTTTTCTGTGTCTGGTTTATTTCAATTAACATAAAAAGGCAGAATTTCCTTTTCTTAAGGTTGAATGATATTCTATTATGAGTGTGTATGTGTGTAGGTGTCCATTTATTGGTCAATTAACACTTAGGTTTTTTTCTATGTGTTGGCTATTTTGAATAATTTCACAATGAATATGGGAGTGCATATATTTTGAGATACTGATTTCATTTTTTCTAGATATATGTCCCAGAAATGGGATTGCTAGAGCATACGGTAGTTCTGTTTTTTGAGAAATCTCCATATAGTTTTCCATAAAGGCTGTGCTTATTTATATACTCAGCAGGAGTGTACAATAGTCCCCTTTTCTTCGCATCCTTGACAACACTTACTATATTTTTGTGTTTTTTTGATAATAACTATTATTTTAACACATGTAAAGTAATACCTTAGTTTTTTTTTTTCTTTTTCTTTTTACTTTTAATTTTTGTGGGTAAATTACATATATATATATATATATATATATATACTACATGAGGTGTTTTGATACAGGCATGGAATGTGGAATAAGCACATCATGGAGAACGGGCTAACCATACACTCAAGCATCCTTCCTTAGAGTTACAAACAATTCAGTTACACTCTTAGTTATTTTAAAATGTAGAATTAAGTTATTATGGACTATAGTCACTCTGCCAGGCTATCAAATAATAGTCTTACATATTCTTTCTATTTTTTTGACCATTGACCTATTAACTATCCCCATCTTCCCACTACCCTTCCAAGCCTGTGGTAACCATTCTTCTACTTTCTGTGTCCATGAGTTCAATTGTTTTTATTTTTAAAACCTGCATACAAGTGAGAACATGCAATGTTTGTCTTTCTGTGACTGGCTTATTTCAGCTAACATAATGATATCTAGTTTTATTCCTGTTGTTGCAAATGACAGGATTTTATTCTTTTTTATGGCTGAAAATTACTCCATTGTATGTATATACCACATTTTCTGTATCCATTCTTCTGTTGATAAAGAAATTGGAGAAGATACTAAAAATGAAAAAAAAAAAAAAAAACAACATGTTTCTGGATTGGAAGAATCAATATTGTTTAAATGTCTATACTACCAAAAGCAATCTCATTGTGGTTTTGATTTGCATTTCCCAGTAGCAATGTGGTGCACCTGATTTACATAATCTTGTAAGCCATGTGTATGTCTTCTTTTGAGAAATGTCTATTCAGGTTCTTAGCCCATTTAAAAAAGTTGGTTGTTTTTAGGCTACTGAGTGACTTGAACTCCTGATAAATTTAACGCATTAACATCTTATCAGATATATGGTTTGAAAATATTTTCTCCCATTTCAAAGGCTGCCTTTTTATTCTATTAATTGTTTGCTTTCTTATGCAGAAGTTTTTAGTTCCATGTAATGTCACTTGTCTATTTTTCATTTGAGATTATGCTTTTGGTGCTATTTTCAAAAATCATTGACCATAACACTGTCAAGAAGCTCTTTCCCTTTGTTTTCTTTTAGAAGTTCTCCAGTTTTGGGTCTGATGTTTAAGTCTTTAATCCACTTTGAGTTCATTTTTGCATATAGTTAGTGAGGGATACATATATTTACTTGCCAAAACCAGTCTGTAGAAACAGAAAGGGATATTTTCGCTACCAACGCACAGACAATGTGCAAGGCCACACAGATCATGAAAAGTCATGGAAACATGATATCCCTAAAGAAAACCAACCAAAGCTCTAGTAACCAACCTTCCAAAAGGAGATGTATGTGTTGCCTGACACTGAATTGAAAACAGACATTTTAAGGAAGTGCAGCAATGCACAAGAGAACACAGATAAATAACTCAAAAATCAAGAAAATAATACGTAAACAAAAATAGAAGTCGAACATAGGGATAAAAGTTATATATATATATATAAAAGAGCCAAACAAATTCCAAGGCTGAAAGACCAATGAAATAAAAAATAAAATACAACTGAATTTTCTGCATGTGAAAGTTGTTTTCCTAATGGCATTTATTAAAGAGACTGTCTTCATTGTGTGTTCTTGGCCCACTTGCCGAAGCTCATTTGACTATACATGTGTGGGTTTATTTCTTGACACTTTTTAATATTCCATTGGTTTATATAATGGTGTGATGGTCCTTCTGCTTTGATCAGTGTAACTTTGTAATATATTTTGAAGTCAGAAGGCGTGATGCCTCCAGCTTTGTCCTCGCTCAGCATGGCTTTGACTACCTCGAGTCTTTTGTGGTTCAGTATGTATTTTGGTATTTTTTATATCTATAAAGCATGTCATTGGTATTCTGATACAAATTGCATTGAATCTGTAGGTCACTTTGGGTAATTGTTTATTTTAACACTATTAATTTTTTTAATCCATGAGCATAAGATAAATGTTCACTTATTTGTATGTTTAATTTTTTTCATTAATGTTTGTTTTTCTGCCCCTTTCTGTCTCTTCTCTGTAAAAATTCCATAATGCATATATTGGTTTGCTTTATTGTTTCCCATAAGTTGCATACTTTCTTCACTCTTTTTTATTCTTTTTTTGTCTTTGGATAATTTCAAAAAATCTATTGTTGAGTTTACAACTTCCTTCTTTGCTTGAATTAATCTGTTGTGAAAGCCCTCTATTCTAGTTTTTGTTCATTTGTTTGTCTTTCAGCTCCAGAATCTGTTCGGTTCTTTGTTATAATTTTTATCTCTACATTCAACTTCTAGTTTTGTTCACGTATTGTTTTCCTGATTTTATCAAGTTATTTATTTGTGTTGTTTTATACCTTGCTGCACTTCCTTAAAGTATCTGTTTTTAAGTCAATGTCAGGTAATGTATACATCTCCACTTTTGGGTGTTTGTTTATAGAGCTTTATTAGTTTCCTGTAGGGACATCATGTTTCCATGACCTTTCATGATCTGTGTAGCCTTGCTTTGTTGTCTATGCATTGATAGAGTAAATACCTCTTCCTGTTGTTACAGACTGGTCTTGTCAGGTTAATCTTTCCCTGCCAGATCCTCAGCCTAATGGGACTCCCTACAGGATCACAGTTGAATGGAGCTGGAGTAAATCACAGATCTGTTGTTAGACCTGCCACTGAATTTACTTTCGAGAGGCCTGTTATCAAGCACATGGTCAGGTATAGTTCCTGCCAAATCACCAGGTGGATAGAACTACATCTTGGACCACAGTTGAGTAGGACTAGAGGCAGATAATTAGGCTTATCACATGTCTACTATCAGATCTCACACAATGGGCCTGTTGCTATTGGTGCACAAAGTTCAGAAGGCTCCTGCCAGATCCCTAAGCAGGCTCCTGTTGGATCCATGGAAAGGTTCCAGGGCAAGCAACAGGACTACCCCTGGGACTGTAATGGGCTTTGGTTGGGGCTAAATCACAGGGTTCCTTCAGGGTCCACAGTTGGATTCAAGGTTGTAAATCTGTTACTGAGGGTCCTGATTGTCATAGATCTCACCAGTTATCTGATCAGAGGGGATTATCTACAGACCATGGTAAAATGGGACTGAAGCCAGGTCAAAGGGCTGCTTTGACAGCCCTACCACAGCCAGGTTTGAGATTAACAGGCATGTTACCAGGGACATGGACAGGAGCGTTTCCTACTGGGTCCCTGGACTTTGGTAGAATAGGGCTACAGGCTGATTCAGACTGCAGTCAGGTCAAGGTCAGTGAACCTGTTACTGAGGACATGGACAAGTATGTCTCCCACCAGTCCCTTAGTGGGCAAGGCTGTCCCAAGACAGCAGCAAAGCAAGGCTAGAACCAATTCTGAGGGATGCTTTAGGGTCCACAGCCAGGACTTCATTCGGTGAGCCTGCTACCACGGACACAGACAGGTGTTGCTGGATCACTAGGTGGGCAGGGCTTACTCTATAACTCATTAGAATAAGATCAGAGCTGGGTCACAGAGCTCCTTCAGAATCCTCAGTTGGGCCTGGATTCAGTGGGCCTGTTACTTGGGATGCGGATGGGTTTGTCTTCCTCTGGTTCCTTGTGCATGTAGAACAACCACTAGACACTGGTAGAGAAAGGCTACAACAGGATTACAAAGCAGCTGCAGAGTCCACAGCCAAAAATGGATCATAAAGTCTGTTACTGAGGGTGCAGATGAATGTGTTTTTTTTTTTTTATTCTGGGTCCCTTAGATCAGGAGGCTAGTTGCAGGATCATGACAGAGTAGTGCTAGAGCCAAGTCCATAGGGAGACAGAGCTGCTTCAGTGTGGGGCTAAGACCACAGTCAGTGATGCTGCCGCCAACCCACAGTCCTACATACTCAGGGCAGTCCTCCTCCATCTTGGGCTTCTCTGATATTTCACAACTTTCTACCTAAATGTCAGAGCTACTGAAAAGTCATTTTTGCTGGGGAGTGGCTGCCAGATCATTGTTTGTGTAGAGGAGATGTGAGCTAAGATACCTCCTATTCTACCATCTTACTGAATACATAGTAGGCACTTTAAGAATAAATAATTTATCTCTCAAAAATATAACTTGGCTGCTGCCAAATTATACTCTTATAACAAAAATAATCTTAAAAGAATAATTGTCCTTATGCTTTTCCAAATAGTATACTATAAAGAGAGTTTATAAACACATTTTAAATTTATTTTGTCAGTAAATACTCCTTCAGGTTCAACATGTAAAAGTAATCCCAGCACTTTGGGAGGCAAATGCAGGAAGATCACAAGGTCAACAGATTGAGACCAGCATAGCCAATCTGATGAAACGCCTTTTCTACTAAAAATACAAAAAATTAACTGGCTGCAGTGGCGTGTGCCTGTAGTCCCAGCTACTCTGGAGGCTGAGGTAGGAGAATTGCTTGAAGCTGGAAGATGGAAGTTGCAGCGAGCTGAGATCAGACCACTGCACTCAGCCTAGGTGACAGAGTGAGACT
>NW_022436948.1:36959062-36969897 GCF_009761245.1 Sapajus apella
GTTCCTATGTACATGTTATGAAGAATATTTTTCTTATATTGTCATACATTTTTTCCAGTATAAATGAAAGAAAAAAAAATCTTGGAACTGATTAGGTAATGATATCTTTCCATTGGAATGTTTATTGCCATATCAAACATTTAATTAATTATCATATAATTTCCACTAAAGTAACATCAATACTACAATATTGAAACCATTATTTCACAACATTATAATTTACAGAACTCTTGTTTATGACCTCCAGGTTCTAGTTAAGTTTTATTTCATGTAAACTGATGACATTTGGCATTAAATCAGTTGTAATTTATCTCCAAATCTTGCAAGATATCCACCAAACATGTCCCAAATTTGTGAGTTTCTCTACGGTTGACCCTGAAATCAACAGTTTATTTTCAAGAGGAACAACAAATTTTGTGGAAATCTGATTATTTAGTACTTCATTTTTTTGTGTGAGATTCTTTTTTATGTCACACTGCTTAATGATCCTAGGAGACTAAACATGCTTTAATAATAAAATAGAACAATTTCCTTTTCTATAATGTCAACAATATTGTCAACCAGCAAATATCTGAGAACCCATGATTGTCATTTCTTCCTTTATGGTGATCCAAAGTAATATAATTGGGGAAATATCTGTTACTTTTAAATTATTAATTCAAATTTGATGTGATTAAATATTCAAATAACAAAATAAAAAATATTTTTGTGTAAAATATAAAGGTATATATTTCTGATAGACAGGGATACTCACCACTATACTAACAAGGATAGTAGCTATATTGAACAATAACAATAGCTTCAAATAGCTATCAGAATGATGTTGAATATTTCCAACACAAATAAATAGTAAAAGTTTGAGATGATGGATATGAAAATTACCGTGATCTGATCACTATATATTATATGTATCAAAACATCACTATGAGTCACACAAATATGTAAATCATAGGTTGATTAAATAAAGCACAGAAAAATAACTTTGGAAACTGTCATAGAAACATAAACCAATAATTGGAAAACTCATTGGGTCATATTGTAGGAAACAAATAAACAGTTAATATATGGATATCCCAAAACATAATGGAATCAGAACACCATCTGCAAAATATTTTAACAAAAAGCCTTCATAGGCAGCTTAATGGCATTATCTCAGGTTTATCTAAATTATGTTTATAACCTTAGTGTACAGACCATAATTAGTGTAAGATTTAGAGATGTGTAGGGACTATCACATAAGAATGAAGGAAATGTCATAAACATGCATCTTAGTACCAAGTTAACATATTTATTTATTCTATATAAATGAATTGGTTAATGCTGACCACATTTTATCACCTGAGAATGATAAAAACTGAGAGAAAAATAGAGAAAAGAAAATCACATTTTGAGTGATTTCGAAGGTCTAACTGAAAGAGGCAAGGACAGATATGCCATATGTAACTTTAAGTGTGGTATTGTATCTAATACATTTTAAGTACTAAGTAATAAATACATATAAATGCAGTTTTTTAAAAAAACGATTGCCATATGCAATGTTATACATTTCTTACAATAACTAGCAACTACACGTGCATAAAAGTAAGAAAAACATATGCACTGTTTTTCTATTTTCTTTTTTGGCACAGCCATATTATTAATGTTGTTCAATTGCAATATTTTCCCCTTTACCTAACTATTATTTTCCTACCTTGTCTCACAAAAATTCACTTTAATACATTCAATAAATGCTCTTAAATATGTTTTCATGACAAGTATATTTGTTGCTATTATTTTTAATTCACATGCAACTTTCTGTATGCTAGCACCTATTCATGTCTGCATTTTTTAAACTCAACACAAAATTTAAAAATTTATCTGGCTTAGAGCAAGCATGATTATTTTAATCACTTAAATACAATGCGTTTAAGATACACATTTAATTTTGTTTCCTGAAATCTTACTAAAACACCAATAGAAAGTAAGAAGGAATGAATCATACGTGAGTAAAGGAGAAGTGATAAAGCTGGAAGTTGGTGAATGATGGAAATCTTAAGTATGAAAAGAATGTGAGAAGCGAGGGTGTATTCATATTACTGAAGCCCACCAAGGTGTAAGAATTGGAGACTCCAGCATCCTCTAACAGCGGGTGTGGAATAGCTCTGAAAAGAAAAGTGCTGTTTAGAAACACTTAGAAGAACTAGTTAAAGCCCTAGCTCATTTCCTACTCAAGTGGAAGACAAATGTCTCTGGACTCAGAATGAACAACTGAGGGATGGAATGAAAGTTCAATGAGAAAATTTTAAATGAATATCTAGAACCATTAGATATACAGGATTTTATTTTCTTTTACTCAGCAATCAAAATGTTGGCAGTCAGCATTACATACGTGAGAAGACATTAAACGATTTCTTTCTAGGGAATGTATATATCCAGGAATAAAAGACAGTCTTCTGAGGATTCCTAATCAAATTTCTGGTTTCTACACAGTCACCATAAAGTGAACCAGAATTTCATAATCTGAATCTTAATATGCACATACAGGAGAGAATCACTAGGTATTTGTGGAAATATCCCCAATTAACAAAACATTGTGCACACCCATATGAGGAAAACGTTAAAACACTATGGAATATACCAGAATAGTCTCAAAAATGAGAAGATAGAGCATTTGCAGGAAAGCAAACTTCTGTGTCAAATACATCAAGTAATCCTAAATTAATTTGTGAAAGTAATATGACTCCAATGCGTATCTCAATGTTATTTATTTTCTAAAACTAATTAAGTTAATTCTGTATGTTATGAGGAAATAATTTTAAGATGAATATTAAAGAAAATCAGTACAGAAAAAGAGAAATAGGTAAGGGACATTCATATAAAATATTAAACATATTATAAATTTTGGTAACTTAAAGCTGTCACAGTGAACATGAATAGATAAGTGAAAGAAAATTAAAAACTCAAAGACAGATGCAAATACATTTGGAGATATGCATATGACAAGGTCGCATCTCATATCAATGCAAAAAAAAAAAGAAAATGCTTTTAGGATTCTACTCTGTTTTTTTCTTTTTATTGCTAAAGTCCACAAATAAATCAGTGCTAGACTGCTGGATATTGTTAAACAGAACTTCACTAATTTGGTGGTATTTTTCCTATGATTGTGTGTCAATTCAGGTAATTTCTATTGATTTACTATTTTCATGGATTCTTTTTTGTTGTTTTTCAGTTATTTTTCAGGTGCATCAAAATGTTTTTCATCTCAGATATTTTGGGGTTTTGTTTCTAGACTTATTTGCCAATTTTCTATAGTTTTCATGTCTCTGCTAAATTCTGTCCATTTATGTTTCATTGTTTTCCTCATACCTGACCACATGACAGCAACATCTTTCTCCCGAGTCTTGTCTGTTCTTATAGTGTCATGCCATGCTTTCAAGTTTAGTTTACCTGGTTACATTGTAAAATCAGCAATACAATGGGCTCAAAACACTACAATTTTGTATACTTTATGACTTTTTCTTATGATTTGGGTGAATGTGATATTATATTGCTTTTTTAATGTCTCAAGTGAAAGAAGAAACTTGAACTGTAAAAAAACATATCATCAAAGCACTAGAAGGAAATAGGAACAAACTGTCTTGTGAAGTGAAAGAATAAAACTTCTCTCAAACTATGAAAATAATTGGCACCTAGAAGCCTAAAATGATAAATTTTAATAGATACAAATAAAAACTGTTTTATGGCAGAAAATACCATAAGCAATATTAAAAGAAGTCTCGACCATGAAAATATATTTATGCTATGTTACCATAGCAGCAAAATATATCTTAATATAGATATAATGCCCAGTAATTGAAAAAGAGCAGACAAATCCTACTACTTGCCTCTTCCATATTCCAGTGATGTCACCATCTTTTGATGTAAATATTGGTGCCATCTTTCTGTGGTGACATCTCCTCTGACTCTCTTCCTCATCTTCCTTCTTCGGTTTGTGATTAAATTGTGATTACATTGTGATTGCCATTGTCATGACATTAGGCATTCCCACATAATCCAGTGTAATCTCTCCATCTCAAATTCCTTAGCGGAATCACGAATGTGGATATATTTAAGAAGCTGTTAATCTCTCCCTCTCTCTCTCTCTCTCTCTCTCTCTCTCTCTCTCTCAGTAGCAATCATCTGCTTTCATTCTGCTCAAAGCCATAATAATCTCTTCCCTGAAGTACTTCAGTAGACTCTGAAATAGTCTCTTTACTACCATTCTTGTTTATCTAAACTTTACTCTGAACACATCAGCCAAAATGGAAACTTTTAAAATGTTAGCAATATTATGTTACCTCACTCAAAATCTTTAAATGGGATTTCTACTTTATCTATAGTTAAACCTAACGATTTTAGGATTCTCTAAAAGCCTTACCTCATGTGCCACTTCAATATTTCATCTCCAATTAATCACGTCTACACCATGGAGTCTCTACTGTCTCTACAAATGGCAAAACTCTTCTCCTTTGCCTTGCAATTCCATGTGCCTGGAACAATCTTTCCCCTGTAGCTCTCCATATCTGAATACCCCGCCCTCGTTCTTTATGCAGGTCACCTAAATGTCACTTTAAGTGATGACTTCTTTGATCATTTTATTTACGGTATTCCTCTCTATTCCTCTTTCATGTTTTATTATTCTCCATAGCATTTACCTTCCCCTAAGAAAGGATAGCTTTGTTTCCTTAATTCTTTATGTTCTACTAAAGTATAGTCTTCTTAAGTGTAAAGACGATTTAATATTTTATTCACTGCTCTATCCATAACATCTACAACAGTATCTGGTCTAGAGTGATACTGAGTAATTATTTGACGATCACAGGCATGAATGAATTAATGTACAACAAGTTCTGCTTCCTCATGACAGCACTGTTTCAATTTCTATGCAAGGTGACTCTTGACCAGAACTTTTACAATTTGCTACTTCCAGCTAATTTTCATTTTAAGCCATTTGCATAATATTGCCTTCTATCTATGTTTTATAATCTAGAGTCTGTATGCTCAAATATAGTTTAATAAACATGGCTTTGCCTATCATGTGGAGAATATAATTTTCTCTCAAATATTAATTGACTACATGGCACAGTTCTTCAACTAATCCACATGGTAATTAGCCACCATCTAGAGTGAGAATACGTATGTCCTGAATGACTTATAAAAAATTATAAAATAATTTGCAGCTGCTGTAATATGCTTGATTTATAAAATAATTCCTCTTGAGAAATACAACAAAACAAAAGGCATTTGAATTCCTAAATGATATATTTGGAACAAACACAAAAACTATAAGTAATGAAAGAAATATATTTATGTGCTTAAAAATATGCAAACCAACAGATTGAAAATGTTCACTTTAATGTTGGCAAAAATCACAAAAATAGGAAACTTTATAATGCAAATAAAAAGACGAAAACTATCTGGTAAGGAAAATAATTAAATAAAAACAAAAATATTAAGTAGTTTTATGACTATTCTCTGTAACATTTAAAACCAGAATCAAGAAAAAGTAGACAAGTGTATTTCAAGATTCAGCATCATCTCTTTGGATCTCAAGAATTGGAACAATCAAAATTATGTGTAAATGTTGCAGAATAAAATCTGTTCTAACTACTCAGAATATTTACTAATTTTTGTTTCTTCTATATGTTTCCAGATTTTTGATCAGGAAGAGATAGCAAAATTCTACTTTAGTATACCCTTTGACTCCAATCTAGTACTTCTTAAAAATTAATATTTAGCCGGGGTGGTGGCTCATGCCTGTAATCTCAGAATTTTGGGAGACTGAGGCTGGTGGGTCACCTGAGGTCGTGAGTTCAGGGCCAGCCTGGCCAACATGACGAAACCTCGTCTCTATCAAAAATATAAAAAATTAGCTGGGCGTGGTGGCACATGCCTGTAGTCCCAGCTACTCGAGAGGCTGAGGCAGGATAATTGCTTGAACCCAGGAGGCGGAGCTTGCAGTGAATCAAGATTGAGCCACTGCACTCCAGCCTGGGCAACGAGAGCAAAACTCTGCCAAAAAAAATTTTTTTTAATTAATTTGCAGTTGAATAATTTAGGAAACATGTTAAAATGCAAATTCTAATCCACTAGCCCTGGGTTGAGGACTAAGAGTCTTCAATTCCAATAACCTACTCTCGATTGACTGCTTAATAAAGCAAGCACAGAGAGCAAAAATATTTAAATATATAAATGTACAAGCAAAATCACGAGACTCAAAACAAAGTAAACATCTTTATTTCCTAACAAGAAACAAAAAGCAAAGCTGTGAGAAAAAAATATATATTTGGGTTTGCTGAGGTCTAGATACTCATAAAGACAGTAGTAGGATGGAACTTACTTCTCTGATTATCACACTAAAAGTACTTAATGTCAGAGGAGAAACTCGATCCACTTCCAGAGTTCAATGCCAGCCACTGCTATGTGGTTCCTCTATCTTAAAAGCATGCTAAAAATTGAGGCTTATCACACTAGGCCTGATGCAATGGCTTTAGAACAACTTGTGAGCCTAGGGATGGGAAAAGACAAGTAGCTTTGCAAGCCGAAGCAAATCCAGTTCTCCCACTGGAGTCATGGATGAATTTCTAGCACAAGTATCACTACCAAGCAGAAGCAACAGTCTGTGATTACAGCTTTTGGCCCAGGAGAGAGGCTTAGAACCAGGCAGAGCCAATGCAAAATGATAAATCTATGACAAAGACAGAGAGAGACATAGAAGAACAGCTCATGTAACGAAGCAAAAAGAAACAACAACAACAAATATCTCCCACTCACCCAAAAAGTTAATTCAAAACCAGATTCTCAATGTATAAAGAAATCTAATATCTAATGCTAACAAAGGCAGGCTTTCTCTTTAAAAAGTCAGTTTATATAACATTAGCAAAAATTAAGTAATTTTTTCAACGTTTACTTTGAAAACATTCAAGAAGCCAATGTAGAAAGTCACCCACATAGCAATCACATAAATTCAACAATTATTAATAATTTGACATGCTTGTGTGTATCCACACATGGATATATAATACTTATACACATATAAACCCAGAGATCTATGCATGTGCTTTAGTGTATATTTGTGTATGTATGCATGTGCACATATTTTTGAAGTATTTGTGGGAAAAAAATGCACACAAAATTTCTTTACACTCCTAAATACTTTACCATCCATTTCATAAGCACATTTATTTCTCCTACACAAATGCAACACTTTCATCAAACCTAAAGAAGGAAATAACAACTCACCAATAAGTAACATCTTAATAATTTTTTGAATTCCCTAAATTGTTCTCAATATATGTTGTATATCTTTTTAAAAATATCAAATATCTAATTAAGTCTGTCATATTGCTTTTGATCTTATATCTTAACACTTTCAATCTAGAAGCATCACTATTTCCCACCTCTTTAAGTATACATTAACTTTTATATGAAACCTGACATGCACTCTAAAAAATGTTTATTTAATTTTCTATAGACTGAAATTTATAGTTAAAGATAACTAAATGCAGGTATGTTTTTCCATAATGCTAAGTGATATTATGTATTTTTTTCACATGTTAAAACACATAACTGAGATTTGTTCAAAATTATTGATGCTATGTTTGATCTCATATGCAATTTGCAACACATCTACTAGGCGATAATACGACACTATAAAAATATCCTGTTTTCCACGATGTTATATCTGATATTTTTAGTTTTAGTTGGTTTCCCTTGATAAGACATATACCTATCTAAGATTATAAAGTCATAATCTATTAATTTTATTCCTCCTTCTACATTCATTACGTGAGAGTTTTCTGTAAAATAGATATTCTCCTCATCAATTGGGATGACCAAAATTTCTTATAAAATGTAAGAATATATAATTTGAGTGTTTTTCTTAATAATACTCATTTCTAATATATTTGCATTGCATTGTCATAATTTACTTTATTTTAGGTAACTCTACATTAACTTTAAAAAACTGCTTTCAGGCTCTAATACAAAACAAACTACTAAAAATAGTTTCTGTAGTGCAAAGAA
The DNA here is from genome assembly GCF_009761245.1 of Sapajus apella. Lineage (NCBI taxonomy): Eukaryota > Metazoa > Chordata > Mammalia > Primates > Cebidae > Sapajus > Sapajus apella. The sequence continues at coordinate 36,967,106 of NW_022436948.1, forward strand.
ATGTTCAACTTAAATTGTGGGAAATTGTAGCAGAATAATCCTGTATTGCATCATTTTGGCATTGCCCACTTTTCCTTAATTACCTAACTTGTCTGATAACACACAATTTAAACAGCATATGTGAAAAAGAGACATTTACTTATACTTCTAAAAGTTCATTGTGGATTTCCTGTTAACATTGGATAACTAATCATGTGTGAAGCTGCAGTTGTAGGATATAAATATGTCTATTGTTTCATAATGTTGTGCATATTTGGAGTGTAACTTTCCACACTGCTCCTTGCTATTGTAACTATTCTGTTTAATCTTCATTAGACCAGAAAATTTGAGCAGTTTTCAGATTATAGGATTGGTATATAGTCAGCTAATGACAAAACTGTAAACTCTTTATTTGAATGACACAATACATTCTAAATTTTATTGATTAAATGTAAACATCATTACATTTGACATGCTAGGAACAAGAGCCATTATCCATTTGTTTTACCTTCATTCATTATGCTAAACACTTTGCTTTTAGCTCAAGATACTCCAAAGTTGCTTCATACTCTTCCTGTCCAGATCTGCTCAGCCATTTTTTTCTGAGAAGCCTTAGATTTTCCGTTGGGTATGACATTATAAAATCAAAATATGGGTGCTAGCAGTGCTCATTTTAACTTAAGTACCGTTGTTTAGTCTCATTTGTAAAAAGAATTAAGTGATATTTAATTTTTTACCAATTTGTTTTATTGTGCTAAAATAAATATATAATTTACCATCTTAAGCAATTTTAAGTGTATAGATCAGTGGCAATAACACATTCATAATGTGCAATATTAGTATTATCTATCTCCATAACACTTTTTATCCTGTCAAACTGAAACTCTATGCACATTAAACAACACCTTCTCATTCCCCCTGGCCACCATGCCCAGCTTGTTATAGCATCTTGAAAGGACTCAGACATAGTCCTTTACTCATGTGTAAACAGCATTATTGTTTTTTGTTGCCAAGTGTTAGGAATTCCATCTATATTCTGAATATTAATCCCATATTACAGATGCAATTTGCAAATATTTTTCCATTCTGTGAGTTGTCTTCTTACTCTCTTGTGTCTTTTGACCCACAAATTTTATTATCATTAAGTCTAATTTGTCAATTTTTTTAATTTCATTGTCTATGTATTGGTGTCATATCAAAGATATAATCCAACATGAAGATTTTGCCCTATGTTTTTTACTAAATGTTTTATAGTGCTAGATTTTACATTTAGGTCTTTTACCCATTTTGAGTTAGTTTTTGTATATAATGTTACATAAGGGTCCAATTTTCTTCTTAATTGGTTGATATCCAGTTTTCCCAATACCATTTGTTGAAGACTATCCTTTCCCCATTGAACCGTCTTTTAACCCTTGCCAAAAATCATTTAAACATAAATCCAGGGTTTATTTTTGGGCTTTCTATTTTATTTCATTACTTTCTATGTCTATGTTTATGCCAGGATCACACTGTTTTGACCCCATCTGTTATTCCCCTTTAAGATTGTTTTGACTACTGGCAGTCCTGTAAGATTCCATATAAATTTAAGATGGGATTTTTATTTCTTCAAAAATTATCATTGACATTTTGATAGAGATTGTATTCAATCAATATGTTGCTCTGGATAGTATTGAAATTTAATAATTTTTTTTCTTTTTATACTTTAAGCATACGTTTTCATTTAATTCAGTCTTTTAAATTTATCTTAGCAATATTTTATAGTTTTCTAGTACAAATCTTTCACATGTTGGTTTAAGTTAGTTCCTAAATATTTTATTCCTTTGTTGAAATTAAAAATGTAATTGTTTTCACAATTTTATTTAAGATTTTTTATTGTGATGGTATCAAAATGCAACTGATTTTTGCATGCTTTATTTTCTGCTACTTTGTAACATATATTTGATCAAATATTTTCTCTAGACACATTAGTTTTTTATGTACAAGATTATGTCATCTCTGAACAGAAGTCATTTTACTTGTTCATTTCCAACTTAGACATATTTTCCTTATTTTCCTTCTCTCTTGTCTCTTGCGGAATTTCTAGTACTATGTAGAATAGAAATGTTTTATCAGAAAGCAAGAATCTTTGCTTTTTTCCTAATTTTAGAGGAAAATCTTTTAATCTTCATCATGGAATATGATGTTTATGATAGGTTGTTCATATATTAATTTTATCAAGTTGAGGTAATTTCCTTCTATTCCTAGTTTGTTGAGTGTTTTTGTTGCTGATGTTGTTTTTGTTTTGTTTTTATTTTTTGTATGAGAGAATGCTACGTTTGCCAATGCCTTTTCTACATCAATTAACAGACTCAGGTGTGTTTATTTCCCCTTCACTATATAGTGCATTATATTGAATGATTTTCCTGTATTGAAACATTCTTGTATCCCATAGATAAGTCCTACCTGGTCAGGATTGCATAATTCCTTAATGTACTACTGAGCTTGGTTTGGTAGTATTTTGTTTAGGATTTTACATTAATAACCATAAAGAACATTGGTTTAAACTTTTGCTGTTGTTGAGATATATATGTGTCTATATCTCTCAACATGTATACATATATATATATATATACACACATATATCTCAGATATATATATGTTGAGACATATATATGTGTACATATATCTCAACACACATATATATCTCATATATATGTATCTGAGATATATATATATATGTGTGTGTGTATATGCATCTGAAATATATATATATGTTGAGATGTACACACACACACACACACACACACACACACACACACACACACACACACACA
>NW_022436948.1:36969907-37077628 GCF_009761245.1 Sapajus apella
ACACACACACACACACACACACACACACACACACACACACACACACATAAAGCCAGAATATATATTATACAGGATATATATATATATATATATATTCTTTATCAGGCTTTGATTTCAGAAAAATGTTGACCTCACAAAATGAATAACAGTGTTTGTTCTTTTTAATTTTTTAGAAAAGTGTAAGAATGATTAAAGTTAGTTCTTTAAGTTTTTGGTAAATTTCATCAATGAAGCCATCAGAACCATGGCTTTTCTCTGACTGGAGAGTTTCAATTACTAATTCAGTCTTTTTTACTTTTTTTATGTCTGTTTACATTTTCTATTTCTTCATGATTTAATATTTGTAGATTTTCTGTGTTAGGGATGTGTACATTTCACCTAAGTTATCCAGTTTGTTGGCATACAGTTTTAAAACGTTCTGTCTTATAATCTGTTACTTGGAGAACTGGGAATAATGTACTCACATTCACTTATAATTTACGTAATTTGTGTCCTCTCTTCTTTTTGTTGTTCATGTATCTAATGTATCTAAAAGTTTGTCAATTTTGTTGATCCTTTCAAAGAAACAACTTTTTATTTCATTTTTTCTCTATTTTTAATACTGCATTTTATAATTTATATCTGTCCTAATATTTATTATATCCTTTCTTTTACCTTTGCATTTAGACTTTTACGTATTTTTTAATTCTTTAAATTGTAAAGTTGGGTTGTTTAGTTGAGATCTTTCTTGTTTTGTTTGTTTGTTTTATGTGGCATTTATAGCTATAAATTTTTCCCTTACCACTGCTTTGTCTGTATCTCATATGTTTTGACATGTTGTTTTTATTTTTATTTACCTCCATGTGTATCTAATTCCCCTGTGCTTTCTTCTCTGATTCATTTGTTGTTTAAAGAGTGCCATTTAATATTCACAATTTTGTGAATTTTCCAGTTTTCCTCTATTATTGGTTTCTAACTTCATCTCATTTGGCTGCAGAAAATATCTTACATAATATCTGCTTTGTTAATCTATTGAAATTTAATAAACACCCTAACATATGCTCAGTCGTCTGAAATATACATGTACACTTGACAAGAATGTGCATGTTTGCTGTGATATTGGGTAGAGTGTTTTATAAATGCCTAATAGAGCTAGTTGGTTTATTATTTCGTTTCAGTCCTCTATTTCCTTACTTATCTGCAGTCTGGTTGTCCTAGCCAATAAAGAGAGTAGGGTATTGAAATCTCCAACTGCTATCATGTAGCTATCTATTTGTCTCTTTAATTCTGTAGGTTTTTGCTTTGTATATTTTGATGATTTCTTATTATGTCAATTTTTATCATTATAGTTACTTCTATATTAAAATTTTAATTAATATGTAATAATACATTATTACTAATAATATGTTACACTGTCTTTTGGAAACTATTGACGTAAAGTCTATTTTCTCAGACATTAGTATAGCCACATCTGTTCTCTTTTGGTAACTATTTATGTGAAATATTTTTGAACCACCTTTTACTTCCAATCTATTTACAAGTTTAGATCTAAAGTGAATTTCCTGAAAACAGCAAATAATTTGATCTTTCTTTTGTCTTTTTGTTGTTGTTCTGTATATGTGTGTGTGTGTATATATATATGTATATATATATATATACATATATATATATATATACATATATACAAACACACACACACACATATACATTATATATACATATATATATATATATATATATACACACACATACATATTTTATTGCATTTCAGGTTTTGGGGTACATGTGACAAACACGCAAGATTGTTGCATATTTACATACATGGCAGAGTGGTTTGCTGCCTTCCTCCCCAACACTATATCTGGCATTTCTCCCCATGTCATCCCTCCCCAAGTCCCCACCTACTACTGTCCCTCCCTTAGTTCCCCCCCACAGGCTCTAGTGTGTGTGTCTTTTTATTAAAGAGTTTAATCCATTTCCTTTTAAAATAATTCCAGATAAGAGGAGACTTAAGTGTGTCATCTTGCTATTTGTATTCTAGATTTCTTATAGCTTTTCGTTCCTCATTTCCTGCATTACTGCATTACTGTCTTCTTTTTTTTTATTTTTTGTGCTAAAGATTTACATTTTCTTATTTCTTTTTGTATGTATTACATAGCTATTTAATTTGTAGTTACCATGAAGTTCAAATTGAACATCCTCAAGTTACAATACTATAATTTGAATTTATAACTTATCTTCAATAATGTGAAATTTCTGATTCTTTAATAGCTCCATCCTCATCCCGTTCAATTGTTGAAATCAGAAAATTCATCTTTATACATTTTTGCTCAAAAACATAAACTAACAAAACTTTTAAATGCATTATTACTTTAAATTCTATAGAAAACAAAATGTAGATTTATAAACCAACATAAGAATTACAGTAGTTTTATACAAATGACTGTTTTATTTTTACAAGCATTTTTCTCATGAATCATGTAGAAAAAAATGGAGTTTCAGGTCATTTTTACATTAATACCAGTTTTTATAATTTTCCATTGGTTTACCTATATTGAAATCTTTATTTTTTATACAGCTTCAAGTTCCTTTTTAATGTCCTTTTATTTCACCCTGCAGAACTCCCTGAGCATTTTTTTTCAGCTCAGGTGTAGTGATAACAAAGTCCCTCAACTTTTATTTATCTGTGAATGTCTTAATTTCTCTATCACTTGTGATGTATAATTTTATTGGGTATAGAATTATTGTTTACCAATTTTCATTTTAATACTTTTAATCTGTCAGACCACTGCCTATGAATTCCAAACTTTCTGAGAAGAAATCTCCTGATCTTATTAAAAATTTCTTGTATATAATAAGTTGCCTGTTGCTTTTTGTGTCAATGTTCTTACTTTGAGCTAGGGTTTTGAAAGATTGCTTATAAAGTATCTTGGTGTAGGTCTCTTTGACTTCATCTTACTTGGCATTTGTTGGGCTTTTATGGTGTTTATATTCATGTATTTCATCCATTTGGGGAAGTTTTAAGCAATTATTTCTTTAAATATTCTTTATGCTATTTTCTCTCTATTCTTCTAAAACTATCACAAGACATAAGTTGGTCTGTTTGACAGTGTCACACAGGTCCCTTAGGCTCTCTTCACTTTTCTTCAATTCTTTTAAAATTCTGTGTTCCTCAGACATGCAAATTTCCACTTCAAGTTCACTGATTATTTCTTCTACCTACTCAAATCTGCTTTTATTGTCTTTATTGATTTTTAAAATTTAAGTTATTCTCCTTTCCTGCTCCAGAATTTCTTTTTGTTGTTGTTCCATTTTAGCTTTTCTTTAGTAGTATTTTTATTTTGTTTATGCATTGTTTATTATATTATTTCTGCATCATTAGTTTTAAAAGCATCATTAAGGCAGTTGTTTTAAAATCTGTGTTGTAGACTCATCATCATATAATTTTTAGGGAAACTTTCCGCATCATCATATCATTTTTAGAGAAACTTTCTGTTTATTTTTTTTCTTGGAATGGCCATGCATTCCTCTTTTTTTGTTTTTGTTTTTGTTTTGTTTTTGTATGGCCTGTAAATTTTTGTTGAAAACTGGACACGTAATAATGTGGTAACTCTGAAAATTAGATTCTCTTCCTTTCCTAGGATTTGATTTTTCAGGTCTTTTCCTGAAAAGCCTTTAAGATTTTTCAGCTTTTCCCTATTCATATACAGTAACATTCTAATATTCACTGTGCATACATTTATTTTTAAGTGTCCTAGGCTTTAATATCAGGATCCCAAAAGGGGGAAGAAAAGAAAAATAAAGGAGAAGTTATAGCATCAGCTCTTTAAATATTCTGGATGTCACTGCTGCTGGAGGGTGAAGAGTTTACAACAATGAAGGGAGGTACCACCACATAGCTATTTGTCTTTCTGTTCACAACGTTGTGATTAGAAGCATCAGTCAATGATCAGGACACAAATCCCTGATCTTGGAATTGTTGAAAGGAACTTTGAAGAAAGTACTTTTACATGGTTAAGATCATTGATGCAATATTTCGTCTTCAGAAAAAAAATCTAGTATTTACCCAGATAAAGCATAAAAGGTAACAAAGTACAACTTTAAGATTTAGAAAAATAATTTTAAAAACAGTGTTTTACATAATTTAAATCTTCATGATGCTTCTCAGGTAAAAGCTGTATGTCCAAATATATTTGTGACCCACTGTATACTGCATATTTGAAGACACACAATGTGCCTTCTCATATTAAAAGCTGAACACACTTGGTGATGAAGTATATATAATAGCACATATTTATAATGTTTAACGTTCAATTGCTAAACAATACATGATTATTTGTCTTTATGTGTTCAGATAAACTAGCTCATCAGACAGTCAATATATCAGCTACAAATAATGAAGTATTTTTGCTGTCTCTTTACTCCTTAGTTTAGCAATGTAAAGTTATTGTCCCATGACCAAGAAGAATAAGACACCCAGAAACCAGAGAGGGAGTAAGGTAGAGAAGGATTTACTAAGCCAGAGAAAAGCTCTCAGTAGCAAAAGATGACCCAATTAGTGTTACCAAAAATGGGGCTGAGTTCTGGATATTTTATGTGGCAGAAACAAGGAAGTCTTCTGTGGGCTCTGCCTTAATGAGTGTGTGTGTGGGGGGGGATGAGGGGGAAGTTCCTCCCAGGGGTGTTGCATCTGTGCAGGCCTGGGATTGGCCATAGTGACTCCATCTTGCTTATCACACATGATTTCCTAAGCAAAATGCATGGAGACACTAAAACCATAATGCTAACGGAATTATAATTTCAATGTCGTTTTAGGATGCCCTTGGTCTTTTTCTGAGCTTGTGAGGGCAGCCTGAAAGTCTCTTCTGAGCAAGCATCTTGGTATAGGAGGAAGTTTTAACCACATGTCCTCCTGCTAGCTACATAACAGGGGTGGTGCAGGTGTAGTCTTATAGACGTTGACCCTCTCCCAAAAACTTTCCTCTCTATTTGCCTAAGCAACCCCTATCTTCCTCCTCTCTCAGTATTATTTCTAGAAATGTGACTCGTAAAAAATATTTTTATGCTAGCCTCAGATGTGGTTGCAGTGAATTAGAAGCAATATAGGTTTCAGTGGCAAAAACGAGGAGAAGTTCAATTCAAACTACTTTTTGGCAAAGGTAAATATGAATAGATTCAAGAACATGCATCAGAAACATTAACAGACATCTGCAATAAGAAAGAACAAGAGAAGTAAAGAAAAGTGAGAATGAGTCAATTAATGAATACATAAAGGTATCAATAAAATAGGAGAAATTGAAGAGAATGATGACAGTAATATATGAGTACTGAGGTAGAATTAGCTCAATGCTGCATCTGAGGGCCAAAATAACAGAGGAGAAAGAAATAAGGAGAAGAAAAAGAAGAGCATGAGGAGGAGGAGAAAGAGGAAAAAAATATAAAGGAGAAAAGAAAAATAACATTACCAGTGAGAAAAAAAGTAATAAAAATATTACATATGCATCCTATAGGTTTTCTGCACAGGTAATAAAGAAAAAAATTCCTAAGAATAGCTAGCTAGCTAGCTAGATAATATATCTGTATATATAAATTTATATTTATATGTTTATATTTATAAACACAAATATAAATATAAAAATTACTAATAATATATATTTTAATTCAATATAAATTCGAATTTTTAATATCCTAAGAATACATATACTCATTAGTTTTTATATTTATATTTATATTATATATAAATCAAGATAAAAAGATAAAACATTAATTGAAAACTCTGAGAAATAAAGCAGCAGAATAATCCTGGGATAAAGCATAAACATACATGTAAAGAAATGCTTTATAAAAATAGAATAATTAAAATTATAACTAAAAGTAGGTGTTTGTTTCTTTAAAAATTAAATATGCATACTAAGACTTAACTGAATTAAAAGAAATAAACATAAGCTATAAACCACAAAATTGTAAGTATAAGGGTAAAACAAGTAGACATAATACACTTATGAAATTGAAGAATTTATGAAATATAAAACATAACATCGTGATCCCAAGGAAACCAGGAAACTCACACTATTCAATTACCATGACAGTAAAAATAAAATTCATCAAAATGTTGACACTTTCAAAATCAGCTGTCCATCCAGTTCTACATATAAATCCTGTCAAACACACAGGATGCAATCCTTGACAGTTGTTTAAATTGGTAACAACCATGCAGACCTAAATCCTTTATATAAAGTTAGAATAGCACAGATACCAAGATCTGTTAAAGTACACAAAGGCAAATGACATAAAAATCTTTTTTTGAATATTAAAGCTAAATGTTCCAATAAATTCTATCAAAGTTTAGCAGTATATTAAAATAAAGCATATTTTCACCAATTACGGTTTATTGTAGGAGTTAAAGGATATATTAATATTTTAAATACAATTAATGTCATTTAATGTATTGATAGTTTTAAAGATCAAAACTGGCATTTATAAGGTTGAAGAGACATTCAATAAAATTAAAGATGCATTGATCACAAGAAAAAAAATCACGCTGAAAACCTTCTCTGAAAAAAATGATATAATACAAATAAACTATGTATCTACACATACACATATATAAGCAGGCACATTACTCTAAAATTGTGGTGGAATATTTTCTCCAATGTAAATGAACATTATTAACTTTCAGTACTTTCAAGACAAAACAATTATATGCATAAGTTTATGTATGTAGAGTCTGGAAGGATTCACATCAACTTTGAACCATTGCTGACTCTAAGAAAAGAATTGAAGACAGACCATTAAATCACTATATTAAGTTTTACTTCAGATTGCTGAAAATACATCTTTTTTGGTTTTTTTGTTTGCTGCTTTTGAGCTTGCATATAAATTTCACTTAGATTTTAAAAGTTAAAAGATAATAGAACTTACAATAAAGAAAAATTCATTCATCTGTATTTCTCTTCACATATAAAACACAAACAGTAAAAATGTTTGTGTTAAGAGCTTTTAAAGGTTAACAGAAAGGCATAAGAAAGGTAATTGTACTCCTTACTTCAAAATAATAGTACGAATAATTTTGGATTTTACTGGATTGTTGACACCTAATGTGATGACCAATATTATGACAGTATCATGAGTCTTCAGTATAAGCTGTCAAAGATAAGAAGCTTCCTTGAACATTCTGGCTGGTGACCCTTCAATTGCAAAGGAATGACTGACATACAACAGTTTGCCTGTAATATCTTACAATATGTTCTTTCTATTGTTGTACATTTATCAAAACTACCTGACAGCCTTCCTATAATCAAGTCAGCAGTTGCATGTTATTTGAAATGTGATGTTGATAGCTAAAAATATAAGCTGAAAATTAATGATAATATTTCTCTTTCATATTTAGTTGATAAAATATGCATTTAATAAAAGAAAGTTATTAAAGGAAATGAAGCACATAAAAATAAATCTCAACCAGGTTTTTACAGAGGTTCTTGGATGGGTTTCAGGTAAGTCCTCAAATCCTCAAAATTTGCATGCATAATTTTAGATACATGTTTATTGTTGTAACAAGAAATTTCATTAACTTTCATCAGATTTTAAACTGTGTATTTATCAGGAGGAATTTAAGAATACATGTAAGTAAATAAAATACTTTAACATAGGCTTTAGATTGTATAACTTGATGTGTGTGTGTGTGTGTGTGTGTGTGCATGCACATGAGCTTGTATGTTTAGAGAGAGAAAGAAAGAAGAGAAGAGAAGAGATGTGTATATAATTGACATAGCTGCTGTTCCTTTGACGTCTTTAACTACCAAATACATGTAGTGCATTACGTGAATGTTTACAAACTATTTCCGTGTTAGGAAGTGGTGTGGGGAGAATCTTAACCATCAATGTTACTTATTAAATTGAGCATTTATGTGAAGATAAAACAGGACAAGTGCAAAGACATTTCTGAAGTGGAAAAGGTGAGAGTACTTTTTATACTATATCAAGAATTCCTATAACGCCTTATAAGTTAATACAGTGTTGTCTTGAGTCAAAAATGGAAAAATACATCCTCTGAACAACAAAAAAACCCAAAATGGCCAAAAATGGAGTCACATATAAATGGACACTTGATTTATGGCAATGTTGCAGAGCACTGGTGAAAGGAGATTTTTTTTAATGACCCATGCTGGGTCAGTCATATATACGTGTGGAAACAACGAAAGAATCTCTAAACACAAATTTACCTTCTATACACAAATTATTTCCAGACAAATTTTATATCTGATTTTCAAAAGGTAAATTAGTAAATATTGTCCAAGAAAACATATGAGCATAACTTCTTGCCCTTTGAATAGGTAACCTATAATAAACAGGGCCAAAAAGTACAAATCATCAAAGATAAAAAGAAGAAAAGAAAATCACATTGACCCTAAGACCACTTTGCTGTCCAGACAGAACATTTTCACAAAAGTCACGTTTATACTTGTAATTTTACATTCTTGCTTTTCATTCTCTACCAACATTTTCCCATTGTTTGTTGGCCCACACAGCTTACTTAAAATGACTAGTCAAGTGAGTACTGATTTTCATCTTCATAAGCCAATATTTATCTCCTGTGCTCACCTTATATTAAACAGCATTTGATACAATTTGCGACTTACTCCAAGATAAAATGTGTAATTCTCTGGGGTCCCAACACTATATAATTCCTTGATATTCCTATTACCCCACTGTCAGCTTTTTCCCAAGGGTCTTTCTTTGATTATATCACTGCTCATGTGATAACATTAAAATATATCATGACTACAATCTGGACTTCTTTCTTACATATTTTCTTTGAGTAGTGCATGAAGTCTCACAATTTATAAAAAACATCTATAGGCTATTTAACTTCAAAAATATTTCTCTCATTTAGGGCTATTCCCTAATATTCAGACTCATATATTTTATCACCTGGGCATCACAGTCTGTATGTCTAATATGCATCTCAAATTTAACGTTTGAAACAGAACTTATCATTCACCTCATGTGCCACAATGCAAAATCTGCTCCTTCCCCACATATCCCACCTAAATAATATTTTCCTTGGAGACTAGAAACATTTCTTGATGATTCATTTTTCTTTAACACTTATATTAGGTTGTATTATATTATATTAGGTTGGCACAAAAGTAATTGCAGTTTTTGCCATTACTTTCTTCCCTCTTTGAGCCTTCTCAGTATTGCTTCTCAAATGTAATCAAACTTTAATTTTTCTTATTCCCCACTGAAATATTTGTATCCCAAGACACAAACATCTCTGTCTGAGTTACTGAGACATCTTCCTACACACTATCACTGTTTAAATAATTGATCTTGTTTTGAACGCTAACCTTTGTAGCGAAGCTGGGGAATTTGTGTGAACAATTTGCTTTCTAAGGTGCTTACTCTCTCTCCCTCTCTTTCAAGGGTGCCATTGAGTCATGGGTTTGTTCTTTTTACATAATCCTGTAATTCTCAGAGCTTTACTTCACTTTTTTGTTTTTATATCCTTATTTTTGTCTAAGTTGATTGTAAGAACCGGTCTTTAAGATCTCAGATTTTCTTCCTCAGCTTTGTTTATTCTGGTGTTAATGCTTCTTGATTGTATTATGAAATTCTTGTAGTGAGTTTTTTAACTCTATCAGATTAGGTTTGGTTCTTTCTTAAAATGACAATTTCATCTTTCAGCTCTTGAATCTTTGCTGTGAATCTTGATAATCTTCATTGCCATCCAGATTCTGAATTATCTGTCATTTCATCCATGTATAGGAAAAATAAATATTGTTAAACATGACTGTACTGCCCAAAGCAATTATAGATAAAACACCTTTTCTATCAAATTACCAATATCAGCTTTTCACATAATTAGAAAAACGTATACTAATATTCACATGGCACCAAAAAAGGACCCAAGTAGCCAAAGCAATCCAAAGCAAAAAGAAAAAATGCTGGACACATCACACTATCTGACTTCAAACTATACTGCAAGGCTACAGTAACAAAAACAACATGGTAATGGTACAAAAATGGACACCTAGACAATTGGAACAGGTTAGCACAACCAGAAATTAAGCCATATACAACCATCTGATGTTCAATGCAGTCAACAAACAGTAGCAAGCAATGAGGAAAGGACTATCCTATTCAATAAATAGTGCTGGGATGACTGGCTAGCTATATACAGAAGATTGAAAGTGGACCTATTCCTTTCACCACATACGAAAATTAGTCAATATGGATTAAATACACAAATAGAAAACCTGAAACTATAAAAACTCTAGAACAGAACCTGTGAAATACCACTCTGGACATTGTTCATGGCAAAGATTTCATCATGCAGAATCCAAAAGCAATTACAAAATTACAAGTACAATTACAAAAGCAATTACCTAATTAAACTAAAGAATGTCTGTACAGCAAAAGAAAATAGCACTATATTATACAATCTACAGAATAAAAGAAAATACTTATTTACAAACTATGTATTTGACAATGTCTAATATTCCAAATTCATGAAGGACTTAAACCAAGGAGCAAAAATGAAAGAACTTCGCTAAAAAACATGGACAAAGAACATGAACAGACTTCTCAAAAGAAGACATACACATAGACAACAAACATTAGAAACTGCTCAGTATCACAAATTATTAGAGAAAGGCAAATCAAAATCATAATGTGTTATTATCTCATGCCAGTCAGAATGATTATTATTAAAAAGTCAAAAATAACAGACATTGGTGAGATTGTAGAGAAAATGGAATGCTTAAACACTGTTTATGGGAATTTAAACTAGTTCAACAACTGTAGAAATCAGTTTGAGGATTTCTCAAAGAACTTAAAGCCGAACTGGCATTCAATCCAGCAGCCACATTACTGAGTATATGTCCAAAAGGATATAAATCAGTCTCTAAAGACTCAAGCTAGTGTATGTTTATTGAAGCACTTTTCACAATGCAAATACATGGGATCCTCACTGATGCCCATCAACAGTGGGCCAGATTTAAAAAATGTGGAACATATACATCACGTAATACTATATAATCATAAAAAGAATAAAATTATATTCTCTGCAGCAATGTGGATGCAGCTAAAGGCCACTATCCTAAGCTAATTAATGCAGAAACAGAAAACCATATACCACATGTTGTCACTTGTAAATGCTAACATGTGGTACACATGGCAGCAAAACACTGAATACACATAGTCACAAAGATGGAACAATAGACATAGGGGCCTAATTGAGAGTGGAGAGTAGGAGAAAGGTGAGGATTGAAAAACTACTTATTGGGTCCTGTGCCTGCTACATGAATGACAAAATAATTTTTACACCAAACCTAAGAAATACACAATTTGCCCATGTAAAATATCTGCACATCGTATACCCCTTGAACCTAAAATAAAATCTGGTAAAAATGTAGTCATTTAATACAGACAATTTGGTGGTAATTCCACCAACTCTTCACTCCCCAGAAAAAAACAGCTTAATATTTTTTTTCTGTGTTGAACATGTATTTTAGCAAATTGAAATTTCACCATATATATCACTTTGTGAAGTGCTTTATTCATATTATGTGAGGAAAAGCTTTCTATCTCAATAAATACTTCATGGTCACTAAATAAATAACATTTGACCTATTTAATCAATTATGTAGTGCCTCGAGTTATTTTTTTTTTCAGTTTGCATTATACTACGTTGACTTCTCCCCTCTAAGGTTTCCATGTGTTGCTAGAAAAATACCCAAATTTCATATTACATCCCTCAAGCAGCAATTTGTATTCTTATCTGTCAGTTTCTCTATCATAAGTGTTTTTCTTCTTTCAGGTGGACAAGAGAGGAATTCTACTTATTGACTATGCACCTTGGCATCTGGTGAATTGGCATGAAATTTTGACAACTAGAATTAAAAACAGAGCAAGAAAACAAGATAATTGATTTTTCTGGTTTGGCCTAGTCACAGAGCTTGTCAGCTCAGCCAATGGATATGGAGATCATACCAAAGGCAGTCAAGGGGAATTTGTAGTGCAAGTTGTGGGTTGCTGGAGTTACTTTTCAGATTAGGCTGAAAAGAGATTCAACCATGAGAAGAGAAACTTTTAGTCACAGTGATGTCTGTCTAGTGCATGTAATGATTTGTTATTTGACTATATGTCCCAACCAAATCTGCAGACTTAAGTTTAAAGTTAATAGATTCTATATGGGTTATAGGGTTTACAATTTTACTGTTTTGAACTACCATGACGGCCAAGATAAATAATTATCTTAGGGGCTTCATCATGAATTCACATGACTGGTCTAATCCAAATAAAAACAAACTCTATATTGTCACACATTATTTCTGATTTAATTACAAAAGCACCAGCGAATGTTTCCAAATCCAGAAACTACCACCAACACCAATGAAATAAACAACAACTGAGGCTTTAAACATTTATGGATGTTTATTTTATTAATATCCACATAAAAATCAATATGGACCTTTATTATAATGTCATCTTCTGGGGTGAAAATTGTAATGTGAATCAATTAAAATATGCCAAGTCCTAACAGGTATATGAAGAAAATAGTAACATAGTTAATCATCAGGGAAATACAAATGTAAAATCTAATCTTACAGGTGAAGCTATAATCAAAATATAAAAGAAACAAAATCTAGGGAGGATGTGGAGAAAGTGAAACTCCTATACCATGTTGTTGATAATATAAACTAGTACAGCCATATGATGAACAAAATGGAGGTTCTTCAGAGAATTAAAATTAGAACTACCATATGATCTGACAATCTCACTACTGGTTATATATCCAAATGATATAATATCTGTATGTTGAAGATATATCTGTATCCCACAATATTGCAGCTGTAGCAAAGATACAAGATCAAATTAAGTGTCTATCAATGAATGAACAAAGGAAGTTAAATGTGGTTTATATACACAATGAAATACTATTTAGTTATAAAAAAAGAATAAAATTCTGTCAATTGTGACAATAAAGACTAAACAATTTAATTTTTTATTTTGTTTGTTTCACTCAAAGAGGCTGCAATGTTATCTATAAAAATGACAGATTATATTTTAGAGCTTGAAATAAAAAGGACAGCTTGGCCAGTACCATTGACATTCAAAAACTTGAATTATTTGATGAAAACTACATCTTGGAAAAGTGTATTTAACTTAAAACGTGTATTTTTCTATCTGTGTTCCCTATTATTAATGAATCGTATGCCTAAACTTTTTATCTAATTCCAAAGAAAATATTTGTCTACTACCAGAAGAAATGAGGAACAAAAACGTTTAGCATACAAATTCAATAATAAATAGTAATAACAAACTTTGGGTGACATCTACAGTTTTTCACAAGACAAAGCAAAATATTTCAACTAATTTTCACTAGTTTTTTTTTCAACAATTGTGTCAAAGAAAGCAGTGACAATGTTTGCATTAAGTAGCTTGTGAAAATTGAACAAAGACTGCACTGGTAAATACATTGCTTTCTTCAGTGAGATTATTTACTTCTTTGACAGTTTCACTGTTGATGAGGACATGAGAAATTACTTTTACTGCAGGCTGTATGATATGTGGAATTTTTATCAGATAGCTGTTATTAAACATTCTTTAAATGAAAAGTGACACAGTCTCTTTTAATGGGCTGAATGTTCAAAAGATTAGCAAACAAAAAAGCTTCCAGCATGGCCTGAATTTTTATGACTTTTTTCTTGGCACACTGCCATAATATGAAAGTTTTAGATGATTTTAAGAACTACCTGGAGTGGTCTTAATTCTCAGTCCTCCTGGGAAGCTCCAAAGTACTAAGGATTGTCTTTGGCTTCTACTTAGGAGACTTCAGTTCTTTCTTTGGCCTTTATTGATCTTAGCCATGTCCAGAAACACACAGTTTATACCAACAAATCCTTTCAAACACAAAGTAAAAAAGAATGAGTGATAAAAGAAAAAGCAATAACTGCACCCTGATGAAAAATCCAGGCTGAGGAAAATGCTGTTTTTCAAGTAAACAAAATAATTTATACTTTATTTGCACTCCAACTAAATTTCTGTTTCTTACATGACCTTAAAAAACACATTCCACTGTGGAAACCAGAATAATTTCATATAATCTTTACTAAAAGGTTATGTAATATTAAAAAATAATACTTAAAATATATTATAAAATAGTAGAAATACTTTGTAGTCATATGCTATTATTCTTTAATGAATATCTATTTTAGGTAGACATCAGTATTTAAATAATTATATTTGCAGAAAAGAGGATTAGGTATAGGGTTATGTGTTAGTGAGTAATAGGAACATATTGAAATAGTTACTGTTTCAAATGTTTTACATTAGCCTTTGCAATATCTGGAGCAAAAAATTAAGTACAAAATGTCTTTAGAAGCTCTCTTATGCAAATAACTTGTAATTGCATTAATAAACATGATCTTATGGTAATACTCCGGATTATAAAGCTTCTTAATAGCACATATAGCATTTATTAATATGTTTAAATTTTCTAACATAATAGTAGTAGCTAATTTATTAATAAATTACAGAAACTCATTATGTTATTCACACAAGTTACCTACATTTCTTTCTCCTAACTTTATGTTTAATCATAAGCCAATATTATAAATCTAAATTATTTTTTGCGATTCTTCTTCTGCTTATCTGATTGGCTACATTTGACATAACGATGTTTTCTTTAACAAAATCTCTTCACACTTGTCTTGCATTATAATACAACAACATATATATTTGTGTGTTTGTGTGTATATATAAATTTATTTAATATATACTTATATAAATTCTGTATACAGATATTTGTTTTTGTATATATAAACTCTGTTAGTTTTGTTTGAATAGTCTAAATTACCCTGTATTTTTTCTCCAGGTTTTTCTCTGTTTTCTCTTTTATTATCAATTTTCAGATGTAATTGCTCAAAATTCTGCCAAGCTTCATCTCAGTTTCACATTCTTTCTCTAATTAACCTCATCAAATTTATACTGAGGGTCAATGATAAGCCATGAACCAAGTCATCTCAAAATTATCACACCTCTGTGACTACTAACTCAGTCTTCCAAGTCTCCAATCACAATTTTTTATTCTGTAAAACCTTGATTGATAAAGAACTTCCACTAAAACTACTCTATGACTCAATGAGATCTCCATTTTGATGCCTTTATTTTTCCTTATTCTTTTACTTAACAATAGATCAATATACAAGATATATTATTGAGCTTTTAAATTGCAATTTAATGGATTTATTGTGTCCAACTTGTATACAATTATCCTTTTCTTTTCAGACCAAAATACATGCAACTTCTCAAAGGTTTCTTCTCTCAGAGACAACATGTGAGTTCAAGTCAGAATTCCAATAGTCACCTAAACAATTTTCATGTGCAGTACTTTTCACATTCCTATAAATTCTACATATTAAATATCTTTAATTCTAGCAACCTTCATTTATTTCTACTGAAAGAATGTTAATCAAAATGTTCATACTCATATTCTACAGAAATTAAATAAGCTTTGGTTATCCACATTTTCTCTGCAACCTTTCATGATTTCAATACATTCTTCCCACAGCAATTAAAGTCTTAAATATAAGCTATATGAAGTCACTTATTCAGATGCTTAATATTTTTAATACTTTTTAGTTTCTTTTAAAACAAACTTCCAATATTTAAAAGACCCTATACTCTTAAGTAAGCATTGCTCATAATTAAGAAATTAAATTAGTTTGTGAATACTTTTCCTGTAAAAATGAATAGAAGAAAAATAAATTATTTCAATTCAGCAACTATTTTATATGTAAAAAGGTAACATTTTTAGAAATTATTAAATCAAGCTTGTGTGTTTGTCTTTCTGATTTAATCTATAGAAAATTTCCAAGTGATATGAAAGCACTCCTCTTTCCAGAGATTTCTATAGAAATATTTTTTTTAATTATTCTATGACACACTTAGTACTACGGCTAATTATGTGCACAAAACCTTTTCATTAACATCGTTTATCCCAGATGAGAAAAAGCTAAAATATTAAAAAAAAAAAAAACCTTTAATAGAATCTCAAGCCTTTTCTAGCCTTGTGCATAGAAAACTGCCAATTCCATCCCAGCTTAGCCACTCCATTCTTCCTAAGGTAGAAGGAGAAGTGAAAGTGAGAAGCACTTGTGAAATTTACAGTTCAAAAGCACAGACTTACTAAAGACTGAGGCTTAAGCATAGGATGCTTCCCTTCACCAAAACTTAACGCCATATTCCTAAAGACCTAAAGGGAACTTATTTGTTCCTTTTGCTCAATGCTATAGTTTGGATTTATTATGTCTGCTCCAAAATTCATGTTGAAGCTTAATTCTCAGTGCAACAGCATTAAAAGGTGAGGCCTTTTAGGAAGTTATCAGAAGAGGGCTCCATCCTCATAAATGGGATTAGTGCCTTGTAAAAAGGTTTAAGAAAATTAGCTAGACTCCTTTGTCATTCTGCCTTTTAACATATGAAGATAAAGCATTAATCTCTTCTGCCAAGTGAGAACGCAGCAATTCAGCACCATTTTTGGAAAAAGAGAACAATCCCTCACCCCCTCACTGGACACTGAATCTGCCAATACCTTGATCTTCCACTTCCCAGGCTCCAGAAGCTTTTAGAAAATAAGTTTATGTTTTTTATACTTACCCTGTTTTGAGCACTTTATTATAGTGGCAGAAAGACTCAGATAACCAACATATTGTTTTGCTATCAAGAAAAAAATTGCAAGGCATACCAAAGGCACAAAACACAATTAGAAGAGACAGACTAAGCATTAGAACTAAATCCAGATTTGTCAGGAGGCTGTAATTATCATTTAAAACAAATGAAATCAATATGCTAAAGAGCCTGATGAGTAAAGTAGACTGTATCAGAAACAAATGAACAATGAAAGTACAGAGATGGAAATTCTAAGAAAAGTAATCAGGAGCAAAGGCTAGAGATCAAACACTGTAAGAGAAATTAAGAAGGTCTTTCGTGAGCTTGTCAATAAACTGGACAATACCAAGGAAGAATCTCAGCCTGAGGATATTTCAATAGAAACCTTCAAAACTAAAAAGCAGAGAGAAAAACAACAAAAACAGCAACATGTGTTTTCATTTATTAGTCGAGGCTAACAATGAGAACACATGGACCACAAGAGAGGAACAACAGACTCCAGGGCCTACATGAGGGCGGATGGTGGAAGGAAGGTAGAGATTAGAACAAATATCTATCAGGTACTATGCTTCGTGCCTGGAAGATGAAATAATACTTACCTCAAACCCCTGTAACAGGAGTTTACCTGTATAAAAAACCTGTCCATGTACCCCTGAACCTTAAATGAAAGTTAACAAAAAAATAGAAAATCAAATTAAACAATCCGTAAAAGAATTATATGCTACAATCAAGTGGGACTAATCAGTTATTCAAAACTGATTCAATATTGCAAAAAGGACTTAATGTAACCCATCATGTTTATAGCCTCATGAAGAAAAATCACACAATCAACAGATGCAGAAAAAGCATTTTACAAAATTCAATGTTTCATTACAAAAAGTCTCAGTAAACTAGAAATAGGGAATAATTTCTTCACCTTGATAAAGAATATATACAAAAATCTCTCTTCATTAGCGTTATACTTAAGGGTGAAAAACTAGAATTTTTCTACAAAGAGCAGGAACAAGTCCATGATATTATCTCTCACCATTGTTTTTCAACATACTAGAAGTTTTAGGTAATGCAATAAAACAAGAAATAAAATGAAACATATATAGATTGAGAAGGAGGAAGGAAAATTATCTTTTTTTCATATGACATAATCATTTATATAGAAAATTCAGAAGTATTGACAAACTCCTGGAATTAGTGATTATAGCAAGATTGCAGGATGCAAGATTAACCTGCAATAGTCAATTACTTTCATATATACAGCAATAAGCAAATAGAATTTTATATTAAAAATACAATGCTATTTATATTACCATCCTTGAACATATGAAATGCTCAGGTTTATATCTACAAAACATTTATAATATCTATATGAGGTAAATTATAAATCACTAATGCAGTGACCTAAAAACAGGGAGACATACCATTTTTACACATGGAAAGATTTAATATTTTCGAGATGTTATTTTTTTCTCAACCTGACCTGTAGATTCAATTTAATCTTAAAGTTACAGTATGTTACTTTGCAAATATAGACAAATGGATTTAAAGTTTATATAAAGAGGAGAAAGACCTAGAATAACCAACCTAATAGTGAAGAAAAAGGAGAACAAATTTGGAGGAGGTACCCTATCTTGACTTCAAGTATTACTAATACACCTAAAGTAATCAGTGTGGTATGTGGGAAAGAAAAGAAAATTAGTGAACTAGAATAAAGAGCCCAGTTATAGATGAAAATAAACATCATTAATAGATCTTTGACAAATGCAATACAATGAAGAAAATATAGCCTTTTCAATAAATGCTGTTGAAACAATTGGACATCCACATACAAAAAAAAGTGAATCTAGATAACGATATTATACTCGTCACAGAAGTTAACTCAAAATGTATCACAGATCTAAATGTAAGTACAAAACTATAAAATTCCTAGAAAATAACACAAGACAAAATACAGGAATCCTTGGATTTGGCAATGACATATCAGATAGCAGATCAAATGCATGATCTATAAAAGAACAAATTGATAACCTAGACTTCATTAAAATTACATGTTTATGCTCTCAGAAAGACACAGTGAAGAGAATTAAAAGACAAGCCAGTAAGTGAGAGAAAATATTTGCAAAAGACCTACCTGACAAAGGACCACCATTCAAAATATACAAAGAATGTCAAAAACTCAACAATGAGAGAACAATATAATTAAAAAATAGGCCAAAGACCATAAGAGACTCTTTATCAAATAATATTTGCAGATGAAAAATGAGCATATTAAAAGATGTTCCACATCACAGATCATCAGGATAATGCAAATTAGAACAACAATGAGATATCACCACACAGTATTATAGTGACCACAGTCCAGACCACTGACAATGCCAAGTGCTGACAATGATGTGAAATAATGGAAACTCTAACTTATTGTTGGTGAGGATGCAAAATGGTATAGCCATTTTGAAAGATAGTTGGATAGTTTATTATAAAACTAAATAGCTTTAACATATGATTCAGCAATTATATCCTTGGTTTTTACCCAAAGGAGGTGAAAACTGTATTATACAAAAACCTGCACAGAACACATATAGCAACTCTACTTACAATTGCCAAAACTTGGAAGCAACCAAGATGTCCTTAAGTAGGTGAATAAACCATAGTATATCCAGATAGTGAAATATTATTTAGTAGTAACAAAAATAAACTATCAAGCCACAAAAATATGTAAAGGAAATGTAAACCCTTATTATGAAGTAAAAGGAGTCACTCTGAAATTGCTCTACACAGTGTGATTCCAACTATGTGACACTCTGAAAAGCACAAAACCGTGGAGATGTGAAAAATCTGTGGTTTCCAGCTATCAGGAGAAGAGGAGAGATGAATAAGAAGAACACAAAGGATTTTGAGGGCAATGAAACTATTTTGTATGATATGATAATGGTGTTACATGTCTTTATACATTTGCTGTAGTATAGAGACTATACTTCAGCAGTTATAAACTCTAATGTAAATAATGGTCTTTGGATGATAATGATGTGTTAATATAGATGGTCGAGTTGTAGAAAATTTACCAAATTGGTAGGCAATATTAATAATGGAGAAAATATACATGTGTAAGGGCAGATGGCATGTTGGAAATATTTGAACCTTCCTCTTAGTTTTGCTGAGAACATCAAATACCCTAAACAATAAATTCTGGTTTTAAAAATTTTAGAGATTACAGAACCAGAATACATGTAACTAGATAATCTGACTTATAAGTAAAATTGTTTGCATTCTGAGTCTTCACACCCTATATTCATTGATCTCCTGTTGTACCTACATGTTACAGTGTTGTAAAAGTTTCGATTTGAAAACCCATAATTGGAAATCTCAATTTCTCAAAGCCTAGATATAAGAAAGCAATTTTTCTACAGAAATATTTAGTTCCCTACTTGCTAAAACTTTTCTTTCTTAATTATTGTTTATTGTCTAAAAACTTCCTCACTAGAGTAGGAATATGAGTATAATATTAATATTTTTTAGAACAAACAGAATAAGAAAACAAACAGGAGGGGACAAAGTGCATAGTGATTAGGAGAACTGACAATGGCCAGCTACGGGACTCTGTGACTAATACACACTGTGTCTCAGTTTCCTAAGTTACAGATGAAGAGAGTGAAAATAACTACCTTAAAGAATTGACTGTTATGTAAAACTGCTGGGTCCAGCGCCTGGGATTGAAAAATATGTGAGTGTTAGCTATTACTAACCATGAAAATTCCTACACAAAGAATACAATATAACAAGGAAATAATATGTCCAAAATTGTTCAAATACTGTCCAAAAATAATGCCTCTTTCCAAACTCTTCACCTTTCACGTTGGACGTACCTACTTGTGTCAGCTCTTTATCATAATAAAGAGCTTTAAGTGTCAGAAACATCCTACCTGCCAATTCTCCATACACATTTATGCATATTTCACAACTTAAAATGTGAGCTCTAAAACTGAAAGGAAAAAACCTATAGTTAGTTGTAGCCTTAATGGAGAAGAGACTGATAACATTATCCCTATTCATTTATCCATTTCTTTATTTATTCAACAAGTGTGTAGTGAGTGCTCTGTATATGCTAAGCGCTGAGATAGGAGTAAAGATAAAAAGATTTGTTAGAATGAACCGCCACTCACCTGGAGAGGCCATTGTCTAAAGGAAAATGTTTCACATAAACCCTGTATCTTTAAAGAAGAGAAAGAATAAACCTTGGCCATTACACTGGTTGGGGTCCAGATCTAAAAGAAAAGCGTTCCTTAGGAAACACAATCTCAAAGAGGGAAGATGATGTTCAACAAGGTAAAAGGGAAGCCTAAGGTATTTCTCTTTAAGTTGATATTGAATTTAAATTGGATTCTGTGACTGTGGATGATAACCACTAACACGAGACTAAAGTTTTCCATGATAAATGTGCTTTCAGGCTGAGGCTGGTTAGTTTCCTAGGACAATTTATTTTGTTTAAATATTGCATTTCTTATTCTGGTCAGGGGAATGGATTACCCTTTTTTCCATATTGAAATGGCTTGGAGAAAGTAGGTAATATATTATTTCAATAGAATAGGAAGATGTTTATTATTAATATCACATCACATTCATCCATTACATTTATGGGGTCAACAGCAAGAGGACAAATTATGTGTAAGAGTTATATATACATAAAAAGCTATAATATATGAACAAAAACCAGCAAAATGCCAGAGACCACTTAATTTATTATTTATTTTACATGTTTGTTTCACTGAGAGGGCAGCAATACTTGCCTGAATAATAAAATAAAGATAAGTATATATATAATTATTTAATAACATATTTTGTCTTCACAGTAATAAACTGTTATAATAAGAATGTTTATAGTTTGTATCCAACTAAAAGTAACTTTCTAAGAAATAAAAATAAATGTACTTAAAAATGTATAAAAAGGCATAGATTTTTTACAAAAGTATAAATTAACATAAGTGTAAAATTCAAACTATTCAAAATTCTACTGGTCAATATTCAATCTTGTTACTGACATAAAGAATTGATATCATGAGATCAAAATTTCACCTAGATATTTACAGTAGGAGAGATTGTTTAATGTAACAATAGGGTTTCGATCACCCTGTACTGTTATTCTGAAGACCATGTAATTCTGGATTGTCACTGGAACCATGAATTAAAACAAAAGTGAAGTAGGAAAATGGTTGCTCAGTGCTACTTGGTGATGATACTTGGTTATGCGGGAATCTGTGGCATTCATGCTGTGAAGAAGAATCTGACAAGCTAATTAATTTGTCTTTTCTCTTACTTAAATGCTCGTGCTGCTCAGATTGTCTCCACACTGTCACAGTGCATTCTGTAGTGCAGACAGCAGCACAATGCACAAATGTTTTTAATGTTCAGACATCCTTTATTTCAAGGACAGGGGCAAGGGATGCACTCAAGCATTACCCAACTTCCAAAAAGGCATTCCTCACAGGGGCAGGTATTTAGGATTATGGTTACATCATGCCAACACTAACCATTGATTCCCAAGTGACAGAGTGCCCAAGCATACTTTGTAAAATTGTGTGTGTGTGTGTGTGTGTGTGTGTGTGGTTATAAACAGTGGGTCCTGTAATGAACCAGCCAAGATCAGACACCTCTTCTGCCCTGGTCTGAAGAAGATACTCATTCAGGTATATGTAAAATGCATTAAAATCACATAAAAGATATACCTACTCTGGTTTGGGCGGAAGAGAGAAAAATTCATAATTATTTCTTACAAGTCATGTAACTTCAGATGAGTTTGGAGCATGGGAATGAAATATTGTTATCAAACCAAATTTGAGTCTGCTCCTTTGGCATAGCAATGTCAGACACTGACCTCTGAATTGCAGCAGAGAAAATAAGGCATTTTTTGCAGGGCACAAACCAAGGAGAATCAGGAAGCTAATGTTTAAGACATGAGCTCCCAGATGGCTTACAGTTAAGAGTTTTTAAAAATGGCAAGGCAGAGGTTACGGGCAAAGTCATAAACCAATACTTGTAGGCTATCCATTGCTTTGACCTAAAGAGGTGAGATATCTTGAAATGGGGACCCATGGGTTATAGGTGGATTCAAAGATTTTCTGATTTGCAACTGGTTCATGAGGTGAATTTTTGTTTAAAAATTCTTGATCAGCAGAAAATAATGTTGTTTCTGGGGATGTGACCTCCTCTAGGCCCCTCAGGAAGGAATTTAGTATTCAGGAAAGAATTATAATCTGAGTTCAGTCCTCCGTTCCCCTTATCTGAGGTCTAGATGTCAGTGGATTCATTTGGTTGGGGTTCAGCTTTCTGAAAAATAAAACAGAAAAAGCTGAGAGATCTGTTTTAAAATGTTATCCTTAGTTTCCACAGAGGAACCAAGAACCAATCATCCTGTGATTCTAACTTCTTTGGCTATTCTTTTAAACAACTATTACCTTTTTACTTATCCATTAGCTTATCTGCGTTTCAGGGATGCTAGGTACCTGAAATTTCTCTTGAAGGAACTCAAGGTTTTTCATTATTTCCATGTTTGGAAGGCCTCCAGGTCCCTAAAAGTTGTTGCTGCTCCATTTCTGTATCTACAGAAATGCACAAGCAATACAAAAAATATTTATTAAACCACTGTCCCCAACCTTTTTGGCACCAGGGACCAGTTCCATGGAAGACAATTTTTCCACTGACTGAAAGTGGGCGTGTTTTCAGAATTAAACTGTTCCACCTGAGATCAGCAGGCATTAGATTCTCATAAGAAGCACATAACCGGGATCCCTCGCATACACAATTCACAATCGGGTTCTTGCTCCTGTGAGAACCTAATGCTGCTACTGATATAACAGGAGGTGGGGCTCAGGTGGTAACGCCCACCCACCCACGCCTCACCTCATGCAGTATGGCCCAGTTCCTAATAGTCTTTGAAACAGTACCGTTCTGTGTCCCAGGGGTTGGAGACACATGTGCTAGAGAATCTCTGCTTCTGAGGTTTCCGTTAGCTTTTTTCAGAGCCACATGACATTATTTAATTAGATAATTAATATTAGAGTAAATCAAACTTTAAATTTATTATATATGTAAGAGATTCATAGATGCTATATTTGAATGGATATATATATATGTGTGTGTGTGTGTGTGTGTGTACATATACATACACATACACACACACACACAGGCTATATGTAAATACAAAGAAAAATAAAGATATAGTTCAATATTGTGGTTAGAATATGTCCTCCAAAGTTCATAGGTTGGAAACTTAATCTTCAATGCAACAATGTTAAGAGGTGGAAGATTTAAGACATGATTAGGTCATGGGGATACTGCCCTCATGAATTCCTGTTATTGCAGATATTGGTTAATTATTACAAGAGTGCGGGAGTGGGTTTCTGAGAAATTGATAAATGTGGTTGACCCCCCTTCTCTCTCTCTCTCTGTCTCTCTTTTCATCTCTGTCTTTGCCATGCATCATCTTTTTCTCTTCCACCTGTCTAACTTGGAATAATGCTGCAAGAAGATCCCACAAGGTGTGGCTCCTCAATCTTAGACTTCTCAGCCTCCAACATCATGAATCAAATAAATTCCTCTTTATTACAAATTATCCAATTTCAGGTATTCTGTTACAGTAGCACAAGTCATTCTAAGACATTTAACCTATGTAGTTTAAAGATTAGCACATTGAATTTTAGATAGATGAATAAATTCACACAAGATTCTTCAGAAAATTAATCCCACAATAATGGCAAAATCTGGATCCCCTTAACTCTTAAGTCCGAAAGCTCTATTCAATTCACAATTATATTATTCTTTAAGGAATATCAATATTTGGGAAAGCTATATTTATAGGCATAGAATCATTAATATGCTACATACACTATGTAAATAACATCTATGAAATGTTGTACTCATTTATAATAAGTTGATATGTTGTATATAATTTATTTTACAATACATTATTTGAGATCAAACATTATAAGGAACAATGATAAGAACTAACCAAGAAAAGCTACAACAAGGCAAAACTACTGAAAGCTACAAGCAGATCTCATCAGAAGCCAAGATAGAGTAAATAAAAATCAGGACCAAGAAAAACTGAAGGGCCAGAAATATTCCAATGCCCAGAGAAGATGCTGTTATAAGCTTGGGGAGATACAATTCCTTAAAAGTGTACCTTTGAAAATATGTATTACATTATAAAGAATAATGTGTACATTTGTAAAGAACATAGTGTTAAAATTTTTAAAGTTACAATTTTTCTTCAAAATTTCCATGCCAAAACTATGAGATCATCAAAGCTAATGTAAAGCAAACATAGAATCAAACTCTGTCATTGATTTGAAGCCAAGATGGCCAACTAGACGTGGACAGGAAGAGCTTTTTTCTGTCAATAGGATAGACTAACACACTGCTAAGAGATCTGCAGAAAAATAGCATTGACAGTGGACTGAGCAAGGACTCAGAAATGCTGAGAGTCCTGCACAGGGTTGTCAAGCACCAGAATTTGTCTGTGCCCTTGAGTGCCTCCTGGTGAACAGTGAATGAAAGCGATATAGTGGTCAACTCTTGTCATGGACTTGAGAAACTTAGCTCCAGAAAACCACGCTTAGAAGAACATTTGAACTGGCAGCAAGAGCTTCTATGAGAGCTGGCAGAGACAGAATTCCAGGCTACATGGAACCCAGAGAGTTTGACGCAGGAACAGATCAGTGTTTTTTTTTTTTTTTTTTTTTTTCTATTAATTTAGCCAAACAAAAATAAATAAATAAAAATTAATGAAGCAAATCTCTGAGAAATAAGGGCTTATGTGAAATGACTAAACCTAAGACTTATTGGCATCCCAGGAAGGGAGGAAGAAAGAGGAAGCAATATGGAAAACATATTTGAGGATGTTGTTTGAGAAAATTTTCTCAACCTCACTGGAGAGGTAGACACGCAAATTCAGGAAATTTATAGAATGTCAATAAGATGCTATAAAAGACAATCATCCCCAAGATACAAAGTAATCAGATTTTCCAAGGCTAATGCAAAATAAAAAATATCAAAAGCAGTGAGAGAAAAGGGGAAGAACATATACAAACAGTAGACCTTTCAGCAGAAATGTTATCAGCCACAAGAAATGGGGGCCTATATTCAGCATCCTTAAAGAAAATAAATACCAATGAAGAATTTTGTCTCCAGCCAAGCTAAGTGTCATAACCAAAGGAGAAAAAAAAATCTTTTTAAGACAAGCAAGTGCTAAGGGAATTATTTACCACCAGACCTGACTTAGGAGAGATCCTGAAGGGAGTGCTAAACATGTAAATGAAAGACTGTTACCAGCCCCACACAAACACACTTAAGTACATAACTCACTGATGCCATAAAACAATGACACAATGCAGTCAACATAGTAATCAGCTAACAACACGGAGATAGAATCAAATTCTCACATATCAATAGTAACCTTGAATGTAAACAAGGTAAACACCCCACTTGAAAGAAACAGAATGGCAAGTTGGTTAAAGAAGCAAAACACAACTGTATGCTGTCTTTGAGAGACCCTTCTCACAACGGCACCCACAGCCCTAAGAAAAGAGATAGAGAAAGATCTATCAAGCAAACAGAAAATAAAATACAGGAGTGATTGCTACTTTTATTTGACACAAAACAGACTTTAAATCAAAAACAATCAGAAAGGACAAGGAAGGGAATTATATAATAATAAAGAATTCAACACAGCAAGACTTAACTATCATAACTATAAGCACCCAACAGATTCATAAAACAAGATTTAGAGACCTACAAAGAGATTTATATAGCTACACAATGATAGTAAGAGACATTAAAATTCCATTAACAGGATTCATTAAGGCAGAAAACTGACAAAGATATTCAATAACTAAATTCGACACTTGCATTGCTCCATTTTCATGCTGCTGATAAAGACATACCCAAGACTGGTGGAAAAAAGAGGTTTAATTGAACTTAATAGTTCCACATGGCTGGGGAGGCCTCAGAATCATGGCAGGAGGCAAAAGGCACTTCTTATACGGTGGATGCAAGAGAAAAATTAAGAAGAAGCAAAAGTGGAAACCCCTGGTAAACCCATCAGATCTCATGAGACTTATTGGTTGTCATGAAAATAGCACAGGAAAGACAGGCCCACAGGATTCAATTACCTCCCCGGGTCCCTACCATAATATGTGGGAATTCTGGGAGATACAATTCAAGTTGAGATTTGGGTGGGACACAGATAAACCATATTGTTATAACCAGGCCGCTCCAAATCTCACGTTCTCACATTTCAAAGTCAATCATGCCTCCCCAACAGTCTTTCGAAGTCTTACCTCATTTCAGCATTAACCCGAAAGTCCACAGTCCAAAGTCTCATCTGATGAAAGGTAAGTCCCTTCTGCCTATAAGCCTGTAAAAGCAAAAGCAAGCTTGTTACTTTCTAGGTGCAATGGGGATACAAGCATCGGGTAAATATAGCTGTTCCAAATAGGAGAAATTGGCCAAAACAAAGGGGTTACAGGCCTCATGCACATTCAAAACCCAGCAAGGTAGCCAAATTTTAAAGCTCCCAAATGATCTCTTTTGACTCCAGGTTTCACATCCAGGTCACAAAGATATAAAAGGTGAGTTCTTATGGGCTTGAGCAGCTCTGCCCCGTGGCTTTGCAGGGTACAGTGTCTCTCCAGCCGCTTTCATGGGCTGGCATCGCGTGTCTGTGGCTTTTCCAGAAGAACTATGCAAACTGTCAGTGGATACCACTCTGGGGTCTGGAGTAAGGTGACCTTCTTCTCACAGTTCCAATAGGCAATGCCCCAGCAGGGACTCTCTGTGGGGGACCTGACCTGAGATTTCCCTTCTGCACTGTACTAGCAGAGTTTTTTCATGAGGGCCTTATCCCTGCAGCAAACTTGCCTTTGCATCCAGGCATTTCCATACATCTTCTGAAATCTATGCAAAGATTCCTGAACTTCAATTCTTGACTTTGGTGTGCCTGCAGGCTCAAGGCCACATGGAAGCTGCCAAGGCTTAGGGCTGCCACCCGCTGAAGCCATAGCCTGATCTGTACATTGGCCCCTTTCAGTCACAGCTGGAGCAGCTGGGACACAGGACACCAAATCCTTAGGCTGTACACAGCACAGGGATCCTGGGGCTGGCTCACAAAACCACTTTATCCTCCTGGACATCTGGGCCTGTGATGGAAGGGGCTGTCATGAAAGTGTCTGACATGGCCTGGAGATGTTTGCTCCATGGTCTTGGAGATTAACATTAGACCCCTTGCTACTTATGGAAATTTAGGCAGCTGGCTTGAATTTCTCCCCAGAAAATTGGTTTTTCTTTTTTATCACATAGCCTGGTTGTAAATTTTTCAAACTTTTATGCTCTGCTGCCCTTACAGGTCTGAATGCCTTTAACAGTACTCGTCACCTCTGCTGCTTAGAAATTATTTCCACCAGAAATTATTTCCACCAAATTCTCTATCTCAAGTTCAAAGTTCCACAAAGCTTTAAGGCAGGGGCAAAATGCTGCCCGTATCTTTGCTAAAGCATAATCAGTCACCTTTACTCCAGTTCCCAACAAGTTCCTCATCTGCGTTTGAGAAAACCTCAGCCTGGACCTTATTGTCCACATCACTATCAGCATGTTGGACAAAGCCATACGTCAAATCTCTAGTTAAGTTCTAATCTTTCCCACATTTTCCTGTCTTCTTCTGAGGCCTTGAAACTGTTCCCATCTCTGCCTGTTTCACAGTTGCAAAGCTGTTTCCACATTTTTGGGTATCTTTTCAGCAACACCCCATGCTATTGGTACTAATTCACTGTATTAGTCTGTTTTCATGCTGCTGATAAAGACATACCCAAGACTGGGAAGAAAAAGAAGCTTAATTCGATCTACAGTTTCACATGGCTGGGGAGGCCTCAGAACTATGACAGGAGGCAAAATATACTTCTTACATGGTGGCAGCAAGAGAAAATGAGGAAGAAGCAAAAGTGGAAACCCCTGATAAACCCATCAGATCTCTTGAGACTTATTCACTATCATGAGAATAGCATGAAAAAGACCAACTGCCATGATGCAATTACCTCCCCCTGGGTTCCTCCCACAACGTGTGGGAATTCTGGGAGATTTGGTAGGGACACATGCAAACCATATCAACACTTGTCCTAATGAAGTAAACAGATATCTGCAGAAAACTCCACCCAACAGAATATACATTGTTCTCATCTGCACATGGTACATATTCTAAGATGGAACACATATTCAGCCATAAGAAAATTCTTAATACACTAAAAAAGAAAATTCAAAATTATACCAACCACACTGTCAAAACACAGCACAATCAAAATAGAAATCAATACCAAGAAGATCATTCAAAAACATACAGTTGAATGGAAATGAAGCAACTCACTCCAGAACGAGTTTTTACCTTAATAAAATTAATATAAATACTTTTTATGTATATTTTGTATCTTTTATTAATATTTGTTATCTTAATAAAATAATGATAAAAAACACATTCTTTGAAACTAATAAAAGCAAAAATACAACATATAAGAATCTCTGGGACATATTAAAAGCAATATTACAGAGAATGTTTACAGTGCTAAATGACTATATCAAAAATTTAGAAAAATCTCAAATTAACCACCTAACATTAACAATAGAAGAACTAGGGAATGAAGAGCAAAGCAGTCCTGAAGCTAGCAGAAGAAAAGCAATACTCAAAATTAGATTTTAATGGAATGAAAATTGAGACATGGAAATTCATGCAGATCAACCAAAACGAAAGTTGATTTTTTGAAAGAATAAATAAGATTGTTTTAACTCTAGCTAAATTAATACAGAAAAAAGACATAATATCCAAATAAAAGGAATCAGAAATTTAAAAGGTGACATTACATCTGACCCCACAAAAATACAAAGAAAACTCACAGACTATTATGAACACCTCTGTGCACACAAAATGGAAAGCCTAGGAAAAGTGGACAGATTCCTGGAAACATACAACCTCTTAGTGTTGAACTGGGAAGAAACTGAATTCCAAGCAGACCAACAGGTTCTGAAATTTAATCACCAATAAAAAATGTAAAACCCAGAAAAAGTCCTGGACCAGATGTATTCACAGCCAAATTCTATCATACATATAAAGAAGAACTGGTACCAATCCTACTGAAATTATTCTCCAAAAACAAGGAGGGGAGACTCCTCCATAGCTCACTCTATGTGACCAGCATTATTCTTGCACCAAAACCTGGGAGAAACACAATGAAAGAAGAAAAACCACAGTCCAGGAGCCCTTATGAACATAGTCACACAAATCTCTGACAAAATACTAGCAAATAGAATTCAGCAGCACATCCAAAAGTTAGCTCACCACAATCTAGTAGGCTTTGTTTGTAGGATGCAAGTTTGGTTTAAATTACACAAATTAACAAATGTGATTAATCACATAAACAGAACTTTTAGTTTAGTTTTTGTTTTTAACAAATGTGACCTAATTGTCTCAATAGACACATAAAAGACTTTGGACAAAATTAAACATCCCTTTATATTATAAACCCTCAAAAAACCAGACATCAAACAAACACACCTAGAACAAATGAGGGCTATTTATGACAAATCCACGGCCATTTCAAATCAAATGGACAAAAGCTAGAAGTTTTCCCCCTTGAGAACCAGAAGAGACAAGGTTGCACACTGTCATTCCTATTCATATGGTACTGGAAGTTCTAGCCAGAGCAATCAGACAAGAGAAAAAAACCAAAAGACATCCAAATAGGAGAGAGGAATTTAAACTATGTGTCTTGACAGATGAAATTACCCTACACCTAGAAAACCCTACAGTTTCTATTCAAAGGCTACTAGAGAAAATAAACAGCTTCACTAAATTTTCAGGATACAAAATCAATGTACAAAAATTGTAGTATCTCTATACACCAACAATATCCAATCTGAGAGCCAAATCAAAAACATACTTTTCTTCACAATAGCCCTAAGAAATAAAATAAAATACTTAGGAATACATCTAAATGTGGAGACAAAAGATCTCTGCAATGAAAATTTTAAAATACTGCTGACAGAAATCAGAGACAACACAAACAAATGAAAAATATTCTATGCTGATGGATAGAAAAAAATTAACATTGCTAAAATTGTCCCATTGCCCAAAGTAAATTATAAATTCAATGTTATCCCTATCAAAGTATCAATGATTTTTTACAGAATTAGAAAAAAAATATTTAAATATCCATATGAAACTAAAAATAGTCCAAATAGCCAAAACAATTGTCAGCAAAAAGAATAAAGCCTAAGTCATCACAGTACCCAAATTCAAACTATACTACAAGGTTACAGTAAACAAAACAGCATGGTACTCACACAGAAACAGAGATATAAACTGATAGAATATTTTAGAGAAGCCAGACATAAAGCTGCAGACCTAAAACCATACTATCTTTAACAAAGTTAGCAGTAACAAGCAATGGGGACAGGACTCCCTTTTCAATAAATGTTAGTGGGGTAACTGGCTAGCCATATGCAGAAGATTGAAACTAGACTCCTTTTTTTCATGACATATAAAAATCATTTCATTATGGATTAGAGATATAAAATATAAAACTATAAAAATTCTAGAAGAAATCCTAGGTAATATCATTTTGGACATAAATTAAGACTCCAAAAGCAATTATAAATATAATAACAAATAGTTGCCTATCAACAGTGGAGTAGATAAAGAAAATTGGTACATACACAAAATTGAATACTATGTAGCCATTAAAAAAAAAATATGTCCTTTGGTGAAGTATCAGTGCATCTGGAGGCAATAATCCTAAGAAAATGAACACAGGAATAGAAAACTAAATACCGTGTGTTCTCATAAGTGGGAGCTAAACATTGAGTACACATAGACACAGAAAAATAATGGACCCAAAGACTTACTTGAGGGTAGGGTGTAGAAGGGGGTTAGCAGTGAAAAACTACCTATTGGCTACAAGAATCAGTTTTAGAAGAACAATATAATCTGTACACCAATCTCCAGTAACATGTTATTTACCCATGTAACAAGCCTGTATGGTACCGCAAAACGAAAAATAAATATTGGAAGAAAAAAAAGCCCATGAACAAGATGTTTTTCAAAAAATGTAAAACACTGTCATTCTTAACTTTTTAGTCAAAAATAAAAGATATTTATTGGTACTATGTAAATTTATAAAACAGTCATATTAGTAGAGAGTGATTCAAATAATTGTAAACAATCAGATATTATACCTGCTGTCATTTATACTGAACAAATATTTACAGGCAAATCATTACAAATGAACAAGTTACATACAATACAAATTCCTGTGATTTTCTCAATGAGTATATTAGTAACTGTTATTAAAACTGTTTTACAGTGTTCAATGTCCTAACACCTTGAAATTAAATGATGTATACCACTCTCTTCCAACAGTAAGAATGTAAACTTAGGAGAAATATGTTACGGGAATGTCTACATAATTCAAAATGTGAACTGCAAAAAAAAGAAAAAATTACTCAAATTCCCACTTATGAGTGAGAAAATGCAGTGTGTGTTATTTTGTTCTTGTGATTAGTTTACTGAGAATGATGATTTCCAGGTTTATCAATGTCCCTGCAAAAGACATGAATTCATCTTTTTTATGGCTGCATAGTATTCCACGGTGTATAGGTGCCACATTTTCTTTATCCAGTCTCTCATTGATGGGCATTGGGTGGGTCCCAAGTCTTTTCTATTGCAAACAGTGCTGCAGTAAACATACATGTGCATGTGTCTTTATAACAGAATGATTTATAATCCTTTGGGTATATACCCAAAATTGGTATTGCAGGGTCAAATGGTATTTCTAGTTATAGATCTCTGAGAAGTCACCACACTGTCTTCCACAATGGTTGAACTAATTTGCACTCCCACCAATGGTGTAAAAGCATTCCTATGGGGAGCTTCACACACACAGGCCTGTTGGGGGATGGAGGGTAGGCGGGGGAATAGTAAGGGGTTGGGGAGGTAGGTGAGGGATAGCATTAGGATAAATACCTACTGTAAATGAAGGGGTGATGGATGCAGCAAACCGCCATGGCACATGTATACCTATGCAACAAACCTGCATGTTCTGCACATTTACCCCAGGAATTAAAGTATAATAAAAAATTGCTCAAATTCACAGATATGTTTGACATTTTTGTTGTCAGCTATGTTTATACTATGTTCCCTGGTGTTTTAATGAATAGGATAATTGTAACTACTCTATTAGTATGCTATATAAATACATAATATTTTTAAATGACAATGAGTAGACACTAGCAATTACTCTCTGCCTGTCTAAAATACTAAGAAATAGTGACTATATTTTATCTTTCACCTTAGATATTTGTGTTTTAAATTTTAATGTAGAGACAAAATAGTTCATTGAGATATAAAGCTTATATTAACTTTAGATACTCATATTTGTGACTTTTTAAGTTTATATATAAACAAATTGTATTGATTTTTAGTGCAGATACTAATAATAGGAATCATCTTAAAAAAAACACAAATGCTCTATTGAGTACGGAATTTCTTTCTTGTAATGCATGGTATGCAATAGAAAAGCTATTATAACATTATACCATCAGAGCAGGAAGAAACTTAGAGACCAAGTAGTTCAACTCCCTCATTTTATACATGCAGCTGCGGGACCTCAGAGAGGTCAAGTGACTTGCCAGAGGTGACAGTGCCAACAGTTAGTGGCTGAGTTAGAAACAGGGCTCTGTATTCCCAGTCTTATTTCAATGTTCTCTTTGCAAATGTTTCTTAGAACTTTCTAGCCTCCAGTCACGCTCACAACCTATCCATTCTCTCCACTGTTGCCAGAATGATCTTTCACGAATACAAATCTGACCAACTTATTCCCCTGCTTAAACGCCTTTAATCGGCCTTATCGCTCACAGAAGAGACTTCAAGTTTCTTAGAATTGACTATAGGACTCTGACATCTGTTTGATTTTTTAGTTTATTCTCTCACTAATTCTTAGAATCTAGAACCTGACTCCTGAAAATGCATCATACTTTCTTTAACCAGAAATGATTTAAAGTTTCACTGAAGAGAAGAGCAAACAGTTTTATCCTTTTCTATTTTCTCTGATTCACTGAATGTCTGTGATCTTGGGTCACTGCAGCCTCCACTTTCTGAGTTCAAGTGATTCTCTTGTCTCAGCCTCTCAAGTAGCTGGGATTTCAGACTTGTGCTACCATGTCCAGCTAAACTTTTTTTTTTTTTTTTTTGATTTTTTGTATATTGATTAGAGATGGGGTTTCACTATGTTGGCCACGCTGATCTTAAACATCTGACCTCAAGTGACCCACCCATCTTGGCCTCTCAAATTGCTGGGATTATAGCTGTCAGCCATTGCATCTGGCTGTCACAGTTTCAGACTTTAGCTCTGCCACTCTTGAGAATCTCCTGTCAAGGAGAGCCATCAGTGTTTCAGATCTACTCAGCAAAGACCTGAAGGTCCTTCTTACCCCCAGGACCCAGTCATCATGCTAAATTGAGAGATCTGCCAAAGGAAGCACAGCTGCTGTGTCTAAGAGGAATCATTCTGGGCTTCGGTTAGTAAGAAAGAGGGTGAAAATAGAAGGAAATGACTCCCATATGTGATTTCCTTCTATTTTCACTCTCCACCAAAGTATGTTAGCAGCAGAACATACCCAAGTCATGCAGTACCAAAATACATCAGCAATAGGTAATGTATTTAACTCACATGGCACCCAAGTATGTTACTGGTGGTAAATCCATGCAGATCTGCAGCAATCTCAACTCTTGCCTCTTTAGAAGAAAGAATTCAACCAAGGAACATAAGGCAGAAAGAGAGACTGAGGCAAGTTTAAGACCAGGAATGTAAGTTTACGAAAAAGCTTTAGAGCAGGAACAAAAGGAAGTAAAGGACATTTTTTGGAGGTCCAAGCTGGCAACTTGAGAGATCAAGTGCGTTGTTTGACCTTTGACATGGGGGTTTTATATGTTGGCATGTTTCCAGGGAGTTGTGTTTTTTTCTCCCTTGATTCTTCCCTTGAGGTGAGCTGTCCATATGGACAGTGGTTTGTCAGCACTTGGGAGGAGAGAGATGTGCAGTGTGTTTACTGGATTTGTACACATGCTTACCTGAAGCATTTTTTTCCTTATCACTTGAGTCTTCCCATAAGATCAAATACCAGTAAAACTGACATTTTGCCTCTTAGTTCACATGCATCAGCCTACTTGCCCAATCTTGAGAGTCTTACCTAGAAGCTTCTGATCACAAGCTTTAGGTTTTTCCTGTCTATTGGGAGACTGTCTTTCCCTCATGCCAGCAGAGACCAATTATTTTAGAGAGACAGTTAACATTCATCTGACTATCGCTTGATAGTCTCCTGACATTCCTGGTTGGGAGGGCCCTCTCCTGCTCTGCTCATGCCTAACTAGCTACCTACTATAATATTTGTAACAATAGGAGACATTTAGGTAAAGCATGGCAAGTAAACAGTTAATCTGATGATAACCACAGTTAGAATAACAGTGGTTACTTTAAAAAGGATTTTTCTTCAGAAAATCATTTCAAGTATGTTAATGTGAGAAGGTTTATATTCAATTTTAGGAAAGAGAAATATATATTAAATACATTTGCATGATAATCCTTTGATATCTGATTTAAATATGTGGAATATTTTTGTAAACGGTTTTATTTCTTTCACATATTCTGTTTAAAACTCTAGTACTAAAATAATTTTTGATTATTTTAATAATTTCTGAAGAATCAATAAATTACCTTGTTTACAAAAATAAATGTTTAAAACAATTTTGTACTTCTAAATATGTCAAGAAATATAACTCATAATATATGAAAACAGTTTTGAAAATTAGGTATTATAAACATAAGGTAAATTGAATTTGAAAGAAAATGAATCTGCAAGAGTCTTTGAAATAATAAAGCATTTTATAGGTATAGTACTACTTTATTTCTGTTTTATTTATAAACATATTTATTACTGTGACTGTAAATATATTTATAAACATATATAAATATATTTATTACTGTGAGTTTTTTTAAAACAGATAAATTTTTTAAATTTTAAATTTACTAAGTTCCTAATTAACCAAGGTAAAGTAAACTTAAACAAAGCAATGATTATATCAGACATTTATCATTGTGGTCAAAATCAGAGGACTATTGTGAAACAAATTATTCACTGTATTCTATGATAGATATACTGCAGTTATATGAAAGATGTGATTTAAAAAAATACATGAAAAAAGCTTCAATTCAGAATTTTAAATAATTTAAGTAAAAATTGTTTTTAACACATCTTATCAGTGAATGTGGCAATGCTTTTTCCAATACTTTAAAAATATTTAAAACATTGGCTTAAGTCTGTGTTAAAGTTACTACTGTCAACACATAAGTAAAAAAGTTGACCAACAAAATGTTTCTTAAATAATGCATCTGTCTTTAAAGAATGACATTTTAATTTTGCACATGAGAACACATGAACACAGGCAGGAGAGCATCCCACACTGGGGTCTGTTGGAGGGAAATATGGGAGGGAAAGTGGGTGGTAGGGAAGTTGGGGAGGGATAATATGAGGAGGAATGCCAGATATAGGTGACGGGGGAATGGAGGTAGCAAACACATTGCCATGTGTGTACCTATGCAACAATCCTGCATGTTTTGCCCTGGAACACAACCAAAAAAACTCTGCAAACATATTAAGTGTGAAGAGATAATAGTTAAAATAAAAACACTAGATAAAATATAAAGGTGAATAGACACAGTTGTGGAAGCAGATAATTGGAAGTTGATATTGCAGAAACCTCCCAGAAGGAAGAGAAAGAGATAGAAAACACAAAGAAAGGCAAACACACAAGTAATGAAGATAAAAGTAAGAGTGCTAAGAGCTATGAAATAGGAGTCAGAGAAAAATAAATGATTATGGAAATAAATATTTAAAGACAAATGAAGATAGTTTCTCAATTAAAAAATTGATCAATTGTATATTGACAAATTCTGCAGTGTGAACATCATATATAAAAAAGAAAAAATGTAGACACTGCACATGATAGCTTTTAACTATACCTTTATTCTTTTTAACCTTAATTTCCAGGATACATGTGCAGAATGTGCAGATTTGTTACATAGGTATGCATGTGCCATGGTGGTTTGCTGCACCCAGCAACCTGTCACCTAGGTTTTAAGACCCACGTGCATTGGCTATTTGTCTTGACGCTCCTCCTCCACTACCCCTCCCCTGACAGGCCATAGTGTGTGTTTTTCTCCTCCCAGTGTCCAAGTGAACAACATAATTGTTTAAAAAGTAGGAAACTATGAAACTGTACACAGTAGAAAACATGCAAAGCATATGCATTTAAAAAATAAATTGATACGGAAATCTAATTTTTCAATTGTGATATTGGATGTAAATCCACAAATAATATTTTCAGTATTAAAGAACAAGTACATATTAAAAATATGCAGTCTGGGTGCGGTGGCTCACGCCTGTAATCCCAGCACTTTGGGAGGCCGAGGCAGGTGGATCACGAGGTCAAGAGATCAAGACCATCCTGGTCAACGTGGTGAAACCCCGTCTCTACTAAAAATACAAAAAAATTAGCTGGGCATGGTGGCACGTGCCTGTAATCCCAGCTACTCAGGAGGCTGAGGCAGGAGAATTGCCTGAACCCAGGAGGCGGAGGTTGCGGTGAGCCGAGATGGTGCCATTGCACTCCAGCCTGCGGAACAAGAGCGAAACTCCGTCTCAAAAAAAATAAATAAATAAATAAAATAAAATAAAAATATGCAACAAGAAAACTCCACAGAAATATTAAGTATGAAGAGATAATAGTTGAAATAAGAAAAAAAAACTAGAAAAAGAAAACATGAAAATAACAATTTATAAAATAAAATAATTATAAGTATATACTATACTAAAAGTTATGTAAATGTGGCACTTCTTTCTCTGTATTGTTCACTTGGACACTGGGAGGAGAATAACACACACTGTGGCCTGTCAGGGGAGGCGGAATGGAGGAGGAACATCAGGACAAATAGCCAATGCATGTGGGGCTTAAAACTTAGGTGACAGGTTGGTAGGTGCACAAACCACCATGGCACATGTATACCTATGTACAATGTGGTTACAATAATTGAAATGTAAGAGAATTATCAAAATATTTTTGACATACTAAACTTCATAATATTTCACTCTCAGGAAAACATATTTTGAAGCAGGTCTTGATCACATGTTTGAAGTGGAGGAGAGGTAAAATTCAAGGTAGAGTAGTTTCCCATTATCCACAGGGGATACATTCCAAGACCCCCAGTGGATGCCTGAAACCATGGGTAGTACTGAACCCTATAGATTTTATGTTTTTTAAATATACATATGTAAAGTTTAATTTATAAATTCAGCAAAATAAGTGATTAACAATAACAAATTATGAAGTAAAACAATTATATGCTATATTAAAAAGTGTGATACTTCTTTGTCTGTCTGCTAACTTTTCTCTTTGTACCTATTTTCAGTTGCCTGTTGATCAAGGGTAACTGAAACAATGGAAAGTTAAACCATGGATAAGGGAAGACTGCTGTATGTAGAATAGTTATATATGTTAGTACACTTTTGTTGCTTATAAAACAACTAGAATAAAAGGGAGGGAGATAGGGAGAGAAAGAGAAAAACAGAGACAGAGAGAAAGTGCAACCCCAAATTTAAAAGTAAGATATTATCAGATAAGGTTTGGAGAATAGGGGGATCAAGTAATAAAAAGGTGAGCTAAAGTTATTTTCTTATTATGGGAGATGAGGCAATAGCTTTCAATTTTAATATTGCATGAGAACAATTTTTAAAACTATTTAAAAAGTGGGACAATGACCCAGAGAGGTGGCTCATGCCTGTAACCCCAGCATTTTGGGAGGCCAAGGTGGGTGGATCATAAGGTCAAGAGATTGAGATCATCCTTGCCAACATGGTGAAACCGTCCCTACTAAAAATACAAATTAGCTGGGCGTGTTGGCAAATACCTGTAATCCCAGCTACTTGGGAGGCTGAGGCAGGAGAATCACTTGAACCTGGGAGGTGGAGGCTGCAGTGAGCTGAGAATGCACCATTGAACTCCAGCCTGGGCAACAACAGCAAAACTCTGTCTAAAAAAAAAGAAAAGACAAAAAGTGGAACAATGTGAGAAATAATTAAGGTAGAAATGACTAAATATACCACAAATTAAAATTAATTGAGTTGAAAATAAAAATAATAGAAAAAATTACACACCAGATAGTCACTAACAGTAGTGCTATAGTGTGGCTGCATTGGTAAGAATAAAATATACTGAAAAAATATTAAAAGTATAAATTAAGAGTGTTACTGAATAATATTAAATATGGAAAGTTTTTATTTATCACAAAGATGTAACTCTTCCAAATATATGTGAACCAGATGAAAGTTAATAATATTAAAATATTAAATATTAGAGTTTTATATAAATGCAGATTTTTATAAAATATAAAATGCAAATAAAGAAAATTAATATAACTATAGATAAAATAGTCTATAACATAAGGATTTTCTATGTACATCTCTTGAATAGGAAAAAATTAAATATTAGCAATGATGTGGGAGAAGTAAACAACACAATTTGCAAGCTTACCTTTTAGATAAAAAGAGAGTTCTAACTCATGATTTAGATATTATGTTTTTTATTTTGTACATATAAATAATATAAAAGTCATATATAAGGCTAAAAAGAAAGCCTCAGCAAATTTTAAAAATATGCATCACATATATCTGAAATAAAATTAAATAAACTCAATACATATCTTGTGGTTTAAGAGAAAATGATATAAAAAATGTTTAATGACTTACTGTATTGTTTAGGAAAATATCAGAAAAAAAAGGAGATATAAAAATAACTAATGTATATATAGAATTAAAAATGCAATAACCTAAATAAATATCTTCATTGAATGAACACAATCAACACTGGAGTAAAAACAAAAGAGAAAATAGATAAGCTTGAAGACAGATTAATAGAATTTACACAAACAGAACAATGAAGTAAAAAATAGTAAAAAATGGACAGTCTCAGAAATCTGTGAGCCAATAACCAGAGTTTATATTTGAAATATTTCAATTCCAGAAAATAGGGCTGAAAGAATATCTAAAAAAAATGACAGATACAAACTCCCCAAATTTGATAAAAAAAATCTAAACTAAGTTAAATCATTCTAGCAAAGCCCAAATAGGACAGAAGCAAATAAATCTACTAAAAACACATAACTAAATTCCTGAAAACTAAGGACAGAAAACGTAAAAGGAGCCCCAGAACAATGAAGTGCTATTTTCTAGGAAAAGCCCAATATGAATAACTGTGAGTTTTTCACGTGAAACCATACAGGCTGGAAGGAAGCAGCATAACGTTTTTCTGGCAATTAATAAAAATATTTGCAAATCATGAATTTTATATCCAGCAAAAGTGATCTTCAGAAGTGAAAAACACATAAAGATAATCTCAGATGAAAGAAAACTGAGAGAATTTGTTGTTAGCAAATTCCCGTAACAAATGGCTTAAAAGAGATTACTTAAAAATATAATAACAGAAAAAAACGGGACTTTACAAAAAAGGAGAACATAAGAATGGGAGGAAATGGAGAACATGTGATAGACTATCTTACTTTTAATGAGTATTGTATATTATATTTGATGGTTGAAACAAACATAGCACCATCTGAAATGACAGTGAATGTATATAGAGAAAATATATAAGGGAATTATATTTTAAAAGTGTAAAATAGTGTAGGTCATTATGGATTTTCATCATATGGTCAGTTATGCCAGCATATCTCTTAAAGAGAACATTTGTCTCAGTAAATTGAACTACTTCATTGTTTAAGATTAGCTTCTCCTATGCATGAGGATTTAATCTGACTTCTCCATTCTATAACTTTGATCTACAACAAAATTAATTTACAGAATTTGATTCTAAACTGATATAAAGAAGTCTTTCATATTGCTGTTTTATAGTTAACATCTTAAGTATTTTTCCTTCATTTGAACTTTAAAAATCACTGCATCCAAATTGCAAAAACAAACAAACAAACAAACAAACAAAAAACATACTCATATTAGCATGCTCATATTATACGGGGTGAATCAACGTTTATTATACTGCTTATTAAGTCTCCCCATCTAGAACAGTTTATGCATTTCAATGCACTCAGCTCCTCTATCAAATGACTTGAAGTGGGTGGTATCCATATAACCAGATAATGCTTTTACAATATGGTATGAAATTAGACAATTGTATGAATTGTGGTCCCATTAACTAAATTTTCCATTGAGAGAATGGAAAATTTATCTTCAGAGATAACACTTGTCTAATATAATAGAAATGGCAGATGACACAAGTTGAATTGATAGCTCATTTTGCAAATATTTTAAATTATAAAATAGTATTTTGGTAATTTAAATGATTTAACACAAACAAATGTAAAGTTTTTGAATATAAATTAAACACATAATTAAATGGGATGGAGTACATTTTGTTTGACAGCAGTTTATATAAAATATGTGAATTCTAATTGACCCCTAGCTTCTTATGAGATAGAGTTTGCTATGCTATTGTCTGCTGATCAAGCAT
This sequence comes from Sapajus apella, assembly GCF_009761245.1. Lineage (NCBI taxonomy): Eukaryota > Metazoa > Chordata > Mammalia > Primates > Cebidae > Sapajus > Sapajus apella. The sequence goes on from NW_022436948.1 coordinate 37,011,222, forward strand.
ATTAGTACAGAGTATCCTACTCAAGACAGAATGAGCCTGTGAAGAGTTGGTAATATTTGGAGATTTGCTTCCAGTTATGGGTATTGCAGAGGGTCTCAGTCATATTAGAACAGAATAGCTTCACAAGGAGAGAAAAGGATCAAGAGGGGTGTAAAAGTCCTAGCATATGGAAAGTGTCTCTGGAAACAGAGACGTTAAATTGGAGAAGGAAAACTACATCAGAGCAGTTAGGGTGTGAAAAATATGAAAGCTATTTTTACATATCTGAAAATATTATGAGACAGTAGACATATTTATTTTTTCCATATATTTGGATTTTAAAGGGGACATTTTAGTTCAATAAAAAACAGCAACAACAACAAAAAGAAATTACCACTGTTTTCAGTCTTGGGGTAGAACTGATTATTATTTTTTAGAAGAAACTAGTAGCAAATGTAATTTAAAACATTATTGTATTGGTTAAAAACCATTAAAACTAGTTCAATTCGTATTTCTCAGTAACAGTTTAAATACTCTTTTCTTTAATTTCCAGTTAATTACACCTAGCAGCTGCTCTAGAGAGTCTCATTATTTATTCCCGATATTCTGCTAGGCAATGCTAGCTGTATCTTCCCCCTCTTGTCTCAGCTCTTCATTAGGTAAATGAACATACTTAGTTTTTCCTTAAATATTCTTTTAGGAATAGGGCAGCCCAAGAGTTGATCATGAAAACAAAAAAATTTCTCCATGTTTGCAGTGGGAGGTGATTGCAGGGAGCGGGATATATTTAATAATATTCATATATCATTATCCATAGTAAGTGAAAAATATAGCTCTTTATAAAAGGCATAGGATCGTTAAGATAAATTGTACCCTCTGTTATTCCATGTTTTAAGAAAAGTTCTAGAAGAACATTTAGTGGCAATATTATAGAAAGGACTGTTTCTATGCACAGTAAACGATACATTTTCTTCAATTTTTTCCCCTACAGGAAACAGCATAATTACTGCATATATATATATATATATATATATATATATATATACACACACACATATATACATATACATATATGTATGTGTATATATACATATAATATATGTACATATTTGTGTGTGTGTGTATATATATATATATATGCAGTAATTATGCTATTTCCTATGACTTTAATATTGAATAAACTCTTTTTACTACACACTTCAAAGCAGAGCTGGAACAATGAATATATTATGTTATTTACTGTTATAAAAGTGTGAATAAAGGGCACCCATATTGTTCCATTTGTTTGTTTCTAAAACCTTAGGATTGCAATTTGAATTATTTTTAATGCTGTGGTATACTTAATTTGTTCTGACATATATTTCTAAATAATTGTAAGATATAATTTATGATCATCTTTATTTGGTAACTAGCATACATACAGCAAACAGGTTTTTTGCTTTGTTTCGTTTTTACATTTTAAAGACATAAGTCATTTTATTGTATTATAACTTTGGTAAAGCCTAGTTCTGATTCTAAAATTTTCTGGATAATTCCTTTTACTTTGTGGAATATATGTACCAGAAATGCAAGTATATATGCATGCATAATGAAGGTATTGATTAATTCTATAATTAATATTTTGATACTAACAACTAAAATGGAGCATCTCATTGCAGGACTAGTTGGTTCCCACAACTTTCTAACTGATTCTGATAGTGATAGTCTCCACTACATGGCAATTTATACAAATATTGATCACAGTGAGTGAAATATATACATGTTCCACTATGGCAATATTATATTTAAAAATCAGAGACTAGGTTATATTTATGAAGTAAGGAATAGATTGTCAGCTCTTCAAACTAATATTTAATGTATTTGATCTGAGTGAAATAGTCAAGATAATTTGAAATCTTAAATTTTGCTTTATTAGGAGAGATATTTTTAAACTAAATGTTTATTAATATTTTTATTTTATTTTTCTCACTTCATCTAATAAATTCAGAAACTTAAAAATATATTACATATTTGAAAATACTCTTGAAATCACTTTAGGCATTTTGTAAATTTTGTGCAATAGACTATTTGAGATAAGTCTGGTAAAATTTAGAATTGTATTTATTTTTAACGATATATAACGTATGGCATTCCAGATAGTAACTTTGATAGTAAGGTCAGTTCTTAACTCATAGTTTTGAAGGACTAAATATATGAAACAACATAAAGTTTTGAAATAATGTTAAAATTTCTATCTTTAAGTCAATCTTTTTAAGTTACACTTTTATACAATTTTCTTAGGAAAGGCAAAAAATAAAAAATGACACGAGGAAAATATTTCAATGTCTCATAAAAATATAGTTGGCAATAAGTGGGAGACTATAGCTCTATAGATCCCTTACAATAATTTAACAAGGAATGTAGATGATAAGCCTTGCCTGATGAAATTTTTCATAAAGAAAATAGTGTTCCTTAGTGATTAAACTTATTGTGTCAAATTATGATATCAGTGTAATTCAATCTGCTTTAAAAATGTATGTCCCATTACTCCTACTCTTCTCTAATTTTAAGCAGGTGATTTTCCAACTTTATAAAATAGCAGATTATTTGAGACATAGCTAATATGCATATATACACATTTCATAAGAATTTAGCATGTAAATAAAAGTGATTTCTTCATCTAGAATTTACAACTTTAGAGGAAAATTCCAGCTGGTAGTTGGAGAGGAGAAGAAGCTTGTCTAATAAGAACAAACTAAATTCTGAAATATGCAGCATTTCCTTTTCTCATTCTATTCACTGTAAGTATTCTAATATAGCCACAGGCAGGACTCAGTGCCTGGCTAAGGGGTCAAAGAGAAATGGAGTGACTGTCTTTCCAAAGTTGCTGTTGCTCAAATTAGTCTGGCTCATGGGAAACCTAAGTACCTTTTCCTGGGAATCTTCTTGAATTCTAAATTTCTGGTATTTCTGGCATAAGTTTAATGCAACCAGGGAGAAAAAAAAATTACAGATATTTGAGATAATTTTTATGTAATACATTTTTGTAATTATTTTCATAATTAAAATGTACTTGTAACATTTCTTAAAACATAGAATCATCCCTACCATATTTAAATTTTCTATCATTAAATACAATAAAGTGTCTATACAACAAAGAAAGAAATGTACTTCATAGGAAACATACAATTAGAATATCAGGATTTTATATACCTCCTATGGCAACAAATAATTTATCTTTTGCTTTAGATTTCTCACCAGTCAAAGCAACCTACAATAAGATAATAGAAAAAAAAATACATGTGTAACTATGACATACATGTATCTCAGTCACGTTCATGTGTTCACGCTGATCCTTCTGTTGTCCATAACCCAGAAATTTTTGCTATAGTATTCTTAATTCAAAGAACCAGACACCAATTCAGGATAGTGTAAGTAAATCCACGTGTATGAGCTGGGCTAATCCTAAAGCGGTTCAGTAGGTGACAAGAAGCAGAAATTGAAATCATCCTTGGCCTATCTCAGGCCCATAAAAGTTGAATGCTGCACATTTGAGGAATATCAAGGAAAGCTGTTTTTGAATGTTTATAATAGTGTTGCTTCATTATTGAGATTCGATCATCAATTTTTTTCCCTCCTTCTAGTCTTTCTTCCATCTTTGAAATCTTTTTCCCTTGCTGGTATTCTACACAGGTTATCCATTTCATAACATTATCTAAATAATTGATTCTGTCATTTTACACTTTGATTTACTTATAGCTCATGACTAAGTTATGTTCTCGATCTATCCATGCATTATTTGGTAACTGCATTTTTGTTAATTTTCCAATACCATATTCCAAAAAGTGAGATTTAAACCAAGTTAGGAATAGAGGTTTTCTCACTAAACCTTCCACTGATGCTTGGAAAAGTTTACTGAATGGTATTCTCACCTCAGATGTGTATCACTGGTCCAGTAATCTCTCGTTGGGCTTTAGGATTGGAGAATTTACAAGCAAATTTGGCGTCTAAGGTTACACATCACCAGGCAATACAGACACATATTCATTGCAAGAGACTGAAGTACAGCAGGCTCACTGGTTATCCTGTTTTTCTTTACTGTAAGTAGAAGCTTAAACGTCTTGATCTCTCACTGAACAAAACAAAAAGTTTCTGCACTGGCATTCTTTTCAAAGTTGTACAATTTTGAAAATTAATTTGCCAAGAGTTAAGCCATTTTCAAAGACTTATCAAAGAAGAGGCTTGGTCCACTCCACTAATATGAGTGGGAAGGAGTTAAAGGGAGATTGCTGTGTTATAAGTTAGAGAATGAGCTGCTCTGAACTATGGGGAAACGAAGCATTGAAAATAGTGATTCTGATGATTCTGTGCAATAACAGCAACAAAAATTAAAATGCATGCAGAGCTAACATTGAAAATGTATCTGACTCCTGATTCACCTTTGTAAGATCTCAATTATTATTAAGCAGAAAAAGAAAGAACAGCTAAAAAGCAGGAGATTTCATTAGAGTTAGGATACCGCTAGAAAAAAAATTGAACACTTCAGATTTAATAAAAAAATTAAACACATTCTATAAACTAATTTTGTTATTTAGTGGAATTTAGCCATATGTAATTTTTTTGTTTGTTTGTTTTTTAAAAAAGAAGGCAATTAGAGTCTTGCAGCCCAGAGGGAGAGATAAACAATCGAAGAGCTCCATCCAGGATGGTGGCATAAGACTCCTGTGAGTGCAGAGGGAATGTGCATCACAAAATCCAGGGCTTCAGATTAAGGACTGCATTCTGGATGGTAACACCTCCAGTCTCCTACCCCTGTGATTTTCAGAACTCAGGCAGCCAAATCTTTACCTGCTTAGCAGGATACAAGGCAATCCTCTGAGGATATAGACTTGCTTAAAATAAAATACATACTGTTAATGACATTTGTGAGGCAGGTAAGCCTAGTCTATGAGCCAGGCATGGAGGAATAAGAAAGGTGGTAAGAAAAATAATTAAAGCTTGAAAATGAAAGACAATGTGAATATTAAACATAAATTAGAAGATTAAATGTAGGTGAAGAGAATAATGCTGCTGGTATTAACGACAAAGCCCTGATACTACATAGAGATGAAGAAGCAACTAGCAAATTAGAAGCAAATTTACAAGTATTTCAGGTATTTCAGGTTCATTTTTGATTTGCATACAAAAGAGTCTAGGGCTACCTGGAAATCATGTTTGAAGTCTTAAAATAGTGGAAAATATTAATAAATACCTACCCATGCAGAGATTAAGAGATTAACATTTCTATAACTGAAATAATTTTAAAAGTGCAAAGTGAGCATTCTGTACTATATTTCATTTTTGTTTTTAGTTTAATTTAATTTTAAGTTCTGGGACACATGTGAAGGACATGCAGGTTTGTTACACAAGTAAATTTGTGTCATGGTAGTTTGCTGCACCAGCAACTCATCACCTAGGTATTAAGCCCCTCATGCATTAGCTATTTATCCTGATTCTCTCCTCCTCCCACACCCTCTGATAGGCCCAGTGTGTATTGTTCCCCTCCCTGTGTCCATGTATTCTCATTGTTCAGCTCCCATTTATAAATGAGGAAATGTGGTGTTTGGTTTTCTGTTTATGTGTTAGATTACTGAGGATAATAGCTTCTAGTTCCATCAATGTCCCTGCAAAGGACATGACCTTGCTCCTTTTTATGTCTGTATAGTATTCCATGGCATATATGTACCACTTTGATGGGCATTTGGGTTGATTCCATGTCTTTCCTATTGTGAAAGTGCTGCAATGAAATATATGCATATTTGAATCTTCATAATAGAATGATGTATACTCCTTTGGGTATATAACCAGTAATAGGCTTCCTGGGTTAATGGTATTCCTGGTTGTAGGTCTTTGAGGAATCACTACACTATCCTCCAAAATGTTTGAAATAATATGTATCCCCACCAATAGTATAAAAGAGTCCTGTTTCTCTGCAGCCTTGCCAACATCTGTTATTTCTTGACTTTTAAATAATTGCCATTCTTACTGGCATGAGATAGTATCTCATTGTGGTTTTGAATTGTATTTCTCTAATTATCAGTGATGTTGAGATTTTTTCAAATGTTTGTGGGCCCCATAAATGCCCTTTTCTGAGAAGTGTCTGTTCATGTCCTTTGCCCATTTTTTATTGTATTTTTTACTTTTTTCTTGTAAATTTGTTTATATACCTTATAGATTCTGAATATTAGAACTTTATAAGATGGTAGATGATCAAATGATTGTAGATGTGCAATCTTATTTCTGAAATTTCTATTCTGTTCCATTGGTCTATGTGTCGGTTTTTGTACCAGTACCATGCTGTTTTGGTTACTATAGTCTTGTAGTATAGTTTGAAAGTAGCATGAGGCTTCCACCTTTGTTCCATTTGCTTAGGATTGTCTTGGCTCTATGGGCTCTTTTTTGGTTCCTCTGTACTATATTTCTAAGATGCCACTAATTCTGTATTAATACACCTGTACTGTTGGTCCCTCCCAATTTTCTATTCATTTAGCCCTAATAAAGAAATTCAAATTTTTAGTAGATATTCAGTCTATTACATTTAATCTTGAAACCCCCTCCTCAGCTTCCATCTATAAAGTGTAAACTATGTTTTATGTGTGTCAAGAGCAACAACAAGTTTAAGTAGAGAGAAGGATGAAAAAGAATTTAAGTTGCAAATGGATATAACATGAAGATAATAATATGTATCATTAATCTCTTATTATGTGTCAATACATATAATCAAGTATACATTAAAAGCAATACAAACTAGGGTTTAAGACACCACTTTGTCTGGTGTCTGTTTTGAAATCCTGACTCTATTTCTAGCTTGAGTGAGATATTTGTCCTTCTAGCATATTTTATATTTAAATGGTGATAAAAATGGAGATAATTACATTGTGTTTTTATGAGGATTAAATAAATAATGTTTGTAATGCTTTTAGAATGGTGTTCATGACATGGAATGATGTGTTTTTTCAAGAAATACATATTTTAAAATTAAATGTTATGTGCAAATTAAAACATAAAATATGCTTTAAAATTGAGAGAATGTTTCAGCTTTCTGCACATGGCTAGCCAGTTTTCCCAACATCATTTATTAAACAGGGAATCCTTTCCCCATTGCTTGTTTTTGTCAGATTTGTCAAACATCAGGTGGTTGTAGATGTGTGGCATTACTTTCGAGGCCTCTTTTCTGTTCCATTTGTCTGTATCTCTGTTTTAGTATCAGTACCATAATGTTTTGATTACTGTGGACTTGTAGCATAGTTTGAAGTCAGGTAGCTTGATGCCTCCAGCTTTGTTCTTTTTGCTTAGGATTGTCTTGATTATGCAGGCTTTTTGCACATGTATATTCATTGTGGCACTGTTTACAATAGCAAAGACCTGGAACCAACCCAAATGCCCATCAATGATAGGCTGGATAAAGAAAATATGGCACATATACACCATGGAATACTATGCAGCCATAGAAAAGATGATTTCATGTCCTTTTCAGGGACATGGATGAAGCTGGAAATCATCATTCTCAGCAAACTGACAGAAGAACAGAAAACCAAAGAAGGCATGTTCTCACTCATAGGTGAGTGTTGAACAAGGAGAACACATGGACACAGAGAGGGGAACATCACACACTGGTGTCTGTTGTTGGGGGGAGGCTAGGGGAGGGATAGCAGGTGGTGTAGAGGGATAACATTGGGAGAAAGGCCTGATGTAGGTGACAGGGGGATGGAGGCAGCAAACCGCCATGGCTTGTGTGTACCTATGCAACAATCCTGCAATATCTGCATGTGTATCCCAGAAATTAAAGTATAATAAAAAAATAAATAAAATTGGCAGAATGATTTTCACATACAAAACCAAGAATCATATGTGCATATAAATTTTCTTCTATATATAAAATATGGCATCCCTTTATCAGTAATAAACAGGTAATAGTTTAGCCCATATAGTTTTGCTGGTTTTTATGTTTGTAACTATTTGAAATTATTCTATTTGTTAATATTTATTATTAGTTATATGGTATATATATGTACTTTGCAATATGTGATACATTTATAACTTATAGGACTTAGAAGTCAAAGTTTGTGCTTTATAATTTTAAATACTATATAATACAATAAAAATACAATAAAACTTTCCTTCTTTAGCTGTCATTTGTGATAATTATAACTGAAACTAAAACTTAATGTGGATCATTACTTTTCCTAAAACTTGTATATTAGCTATAAGTCATTATAATATTCCAATTATTTTCCCCCTTTGTCTTGGTTAGATTTAAATAATTTTCAAATTATGTATTTTGGGGTAATTAGAGTCTCCACATACATTTTAATCATTCTAGTCATGCATAAAAATATTAAAAATTATGTAGACTTGTAATCTGTAAATTCTCATATTCCAATACTTTATCTTACATGTTTCTCATTATTTATGATAAACGATAATTTAGAATCAAAATATCTTTATTATGTATCCATAAATGAAAAGCACATATGAGATGAGACACAAAAAAATAAATGTTAGTAAAATTGTTACCTATCTGAATACTTTTATGTATCTGAATACTTTCAAATATCCATGAAAGGACATTATTTTGTGCATAGTAATAATTAAACACTTATATTAGTATAAAACTTCCAGGAATTTTTTTTTAAATCAGGAAGGCTATTTCACATTGTTTTTACCTTCTTTCATAGGGAGCTCATTTTGAAATCTTAACTATAAGAATATTCTCCGTTAAATTTAAACACTTAACTCATAAAAATGATTGAAAACATACTCTACTAAATATTTGAGGTCTATACACTCACTTCAGTCAGATAGTAGGAAAGAATATTTATATTTTAATTAAATAAATTTCAGAAAATGCTCATATAATTTTTAGTTTCTAAAATAATTGCACCATGTATTTCTTATCCTCCTCTTTGTCACCATCAGTTATCTGAGGTGACTGGCACATACAGGTCTGAATATACAACTCAGACTTCACTATGTCACTTAATATTAGAGTCATAATAGATTCAAATAGTCCCCAAAAATCACATTAAGTCTTCCAATCATATTATCTGTGACTCTGCCACACTTTGGAATGCTTAGGCAGCATCCCCTCTTTATTTGGGTCCAGACTTATAGTACTCTGTCTCTACTTTGCCTTAAATTAACAGAAAATTAGCTTTCTTATCTTTGGAGCTCCCAGAACACTTGATTCAAATCTCTATTATGTGATATTATATATAGTCATGCTACTTATAATGATATAAGTTAACAATGCATGGCATATATGACAGGGGTCTTATAACATCGTAATGAAGCTGAAAAACATCTATCACTTAGTAACATTATGGTCATTGAAATACTGTAAGCAAGACATTACTCTCATGTTTCTGGTGAGGCTGGTGTAAGCAAACTTACAGCATTGCAAGTTGTAAAAATGTATCATGCAGACCATTATATATGATGTATAATAAAGGATAATAATGGTGAATGACTATGTTACTGGTACATGTATTTATTGTATTATACTAAAAACTACCATGATTTTAAAGTGTATTCCTTCTATTTTGAGAAAAAAAAATTAACTGGAAAATAGCTTCAGGTAGGCCCTTTAGTAGGTATTCCAGAAGAAGGCATTGTCATCACAGAAGGTGACAGCTCCATGCATGTTGTTACCCTGAAGACCTTACAGTAGGACAAGATGTGGAGGTGTAAATAGTGCTATTGATGATCGTGACCTTGTGTAGACCCAGGCTAACATGAATGTTCTTGTCTTAGTTTTTAACAAAAAAGTATAAAAAGGAAAAAGAACAGAAGCTAAATTTAAAAACTTGTAGAATAGGGTACAGAAATAAAAAAAAAAAAATCTGTACAGCTGTTTAACTGTGTTTGAAGCTAAGTGTTATGAAAGTGTTAAACAATGCTTAAAAAATGTAAAAGTGTATAAAGTAAAAATGTTACAGTAACCTAAGGTTAATTTAGCAAAAAAAATTAATAAATTTAGTGTAGCCAAAGTTTACAGTGTTTATAAAATCAATAATAGTGCAATGTCCTAGGGCTTCACATTCACTTGCAATTTACTTACTCACTCAGAACAACTTCCAGTCCTGAAAGCTTCATTTGTGGTAAATGCTCTATGCAGGTGTACAATTTTTCATCTTTTATACTGTATTTTTACTGCACTTTTCCGTGTTTAGGATGTTTAGACATACTAATACATTGCATTATAATTGCTTAGAGTATTCAGTACAGTAGCATGCTGTACAGTTGGTATGCTAGGAGCACTAGGTTATACCACATAGCCTAAATGTGTGGTAGGATTTGCCATGTTTGCAGAAGGAAAAAATCACCTAACCACACATTTCTCAGAATACATTCCTATCATTAAGTGACCCATGACTGTATTTCCGCCAACCTTCACTGGATTGTAAGCTCTTAGCTGGGGATAGACACATGAATTATTTATCTTCATAGTTATAGCAGTTATCACAGCTCATGTTACATACCAAGTACTTGACAATTTTAGTTAAATAAATAAACTAACCAAGACAATTTAAATCAGTAACACCTTTTACATTGACATATATAATTGGCTATGAGACTATTTTAATGTACATAGGGAAAATCTAACTATTTGAGTAATGGAGTCTAAATTAATTTATTTAGAAAGCTATATTATCTTTATTACAATATGAATCCAAATTTTACATGGTGCAAAAAGCATAAAGGAATTTTCTGTAGAAACTGGCTTAAGGATAAGGATGATTCTTTTCAAGAGAGAAGCCAAAATATAGCCTGTCCTAAAAGAAGTCCTGTAAAAATAAACAAACAAGTATAATGTCCCAACCACATAGAATCCCTCTTAAAACATTTACTTAAATTCTTATCAATGATTAAAAATCAACAGCAAAAGGGAGATCACTATAGTATACCTTTTGCCAATAGCATTAACCAATGTAATTACAAAAAATGTGAACTATCAAAGATAACACTTTTAATTTCCTACATAAAGTGTCTATACATGGCTAGTTACATAAATTAGCTTTTGCCTTTAGGCTAAAATTATAACACATTGTTGTCAGATGAAGTATATTATTATTCAGATACCAGATTCATGCTTCAGGAAAATTTCTGTTATGTCATTTATAAATCTTAAATACAAAGATAACCTCACTTAATTCATCAACCTTCTTATAGGTCACCATGGCCTAAGGAGAAAGTAAGCCGTACTGTTAAGAAAGAATACTGAATCCACCATTTGCTAGGTGTGTGACTTTAGGCAATATATTAAATCTCTTTGTCTCATCTTAGTTCTCTTTAAAATGAAAATGTCATTATGAAGAGTAAATGAAATAGTATAAAACTAGCACGTGTGTGTTTATGGAACATTGCCCAATTAAAGTAAGTTTCAAAAAACAAAATTCAAATTTAAAACAATTTTGTGTTAAAATCATATCTTACTACAACCTCCACTGTTTGCATCACTGTTCATTTTCAGAGAATGTACTTACATGGGTTTATACTTGCTTGTTGAGGAATCAGTAATGATTTGGGCAATGTCATTATTGAGAGAGTCCCAAATTGTTATTGTTCACTTTACCATCATCATGTACACTCCCCAAAGCTCCTCAAATAGCTTTATAATGTGTATTTATCTTTAAATCTTCATCTATCATTAATGAAGATTTAATATCACCTTTGGATATCACCTTTGTCATATCACCTTTGGAATCCTCTACCCTACTGATGTTAGGACATAGCTCCTCTAAGATGGAACCAAGCATGCAAAGTAACAGTTTGGACTAGAGCATTTCTAATTCCTAAAACAGTTGCTTTGTCATCTGGTCTTCTGGTATCTGTAAGAGTTTTGAAAATCTGCAACCACAACCTTTATATCAAGCCTCAAATGTTTCTCTCAGATATTTCCTTGATTTTGAGCCTTATGTGGGTTTATTTTTAACTTTAAAACAGGGAACAAATAAAGTTCATCTTTCTATCATCTAAGAAAACAAGTATTGTTCTGTAAATTGATAGCATGAGCATCATTGAAAACATGTAACAGGCTACACAGAATGGCATTGATTTTTATATTAAGAAAGCAAAGGACAAATTTTAATTATTTATTCATTGGTGTACATCTGATAGACTCATCTGTTATCTATTTGTCAAAACTTCCAACCATTTCTCAGTTATTTGTTTTTTGGCAATAGATCACAAACTTTCTTCCCATCTCCAGCCTTCCCAAATTGGATGATTGTATATTAATGTCCCATCCAACACCATGACTTTGAGTTCCAAAGCTCTTGTCCTCTCCACTGTTAAAGAACTTTTCCAATTCATGTCTAACACTAATCATCAGGTTTATACTCTGAGATACTATAAATATTTAATCTCCAAAATGACTAAGTCAAGCATCCCTTCTCTTATCACAATCTTCTCTATGAAAATTTATCTATTGACTCTAGGAAAAGGAAGCTAATTTCATTCAAATTTCCTTTCAATATCTTAGCAATATGATAAATTATATGTAAACTATGTTTTGCTACTTATGGGGTTTTAATTTTTAGTTTATTTTAAAACCAAGCCAGACAGTACACATGCAAACCTTATACTTAATTAAATAATGGATTTAACAAAATATTCCTAATTATAATCACAAGTTTATCATCAAAAATAAAAAGCAAAATATGCATATACAACCAAAGTTTTGAAAGTGGCCACATGCCAGTAATTAATCAGTCTTTACAGTTATGTCTCTTTCAATTTAAAATATGTTTTGTGCTGTAAATCATGATGCTAACTTTGTGAATTATCCATTAAAAATCTTTAAATAAAAAATGTATAACCATATGGCAAAAACCAATCTATTATCATTTGAATATATAATATTTTCCCTCTGTTACATTTTCATGTATAATATGAATTCTTTTATGCTATAGTGTATCTCATTCATGAGAATTTGTTTGATAAATGTGATTCAATCAGCATTAAAAAGAATTTAATGCTTTCTTTATTATAATTGAATGTTTTAATATATGTCTCTCATAATCCTGCAATCACTTACCAAAACTGTCCTCTATATGTCCTCTATATGTACAATCTTTGGATGAAAATAGTTCAAGTAATAATTCATGTGGCCCAATGTTTACATATGATTGATGTAATCAACAGGAACTACCTTCCATTAGAGAGTAACAGGATTTTATGCCAATAATTTGAAATAATTTGTATTTTATGTTTACTTGTTTTGTTTTTATGTAAAACTTTTTTCTGTTTGGAACTTGGAAGTTCTCTTGAGCTTCTTAAAAAAAAAAAAAACAAAGTGATTCATGTTTACCTTTGCACAGTAAGAAACTGGAAACTTTTATTTGTTCTTTACACCTTACTTTTTCTCATCCACCACAGGTATTCTGTTACTAATTTCTTAATTTCTTCCTCCTCACTTTGTATCTAGCCTTCCTTCCTCATCTATCCCCACTGCCACTGTCTACATACACATCCTCATCTCACCTCATGTATTTTAAAGCTTGTAAATTGGCCTGATTGTTTTTGGCCTATTGACATACAGCTCCTACAGTTATATTTCTGTAATTCAAATCTGATCACATGCATCTACATCTTACATACATTTGATGATTATACCTCATTCATCAGGAACTATTTTAAATTTCTTATTCTGGCATAAAATAGTCATACCACCAGGCTTCAGCCCAATTTTGACTCTCACACTTCTCTATGTTTACTAATTTCTTGCTCCAATAAAATTAATACCTCAAAAGTCCTTTGGTATGTTAGAATATCTCACAACTTGGAAAAATATTTAAATGTGATTTCTGTACCTATATTCCGTTTTCTCTAGTAAACTTCATCTTTAAATCATAGGTGCTTTACACTGTATTCTAAATGCTGTATGTACACATATATTCTTTAAATATATTTTAAATTGGAGAATATCAAGTGTCTATCACAAATCTAATTAGAATGTAGTTCACAGCTACATAAGCTATCCTTATTTCCATATCACTCAGAAATTCATTGGTAGTGTCTTTTTATTTTGCTTGTTTGTTTGTCTGTTGGCTTGTTTGCCTTTTAGGTTATATTTTTCAACCAAAAAGACATGCAAGTTCCCAAAACTAAATAATTTCAATTTGCTTCTAGTAAAGGGGAGCAGACCTCACCCTAACCCCATGGAAATAAACATTATAAACTTTCTGGTAATAAATTTTTGGTGATTATATCCAAACATCTGTATTTTGGTTATACCACCAATTATTTTTTTAATTTAGCAGCTATAAACATTATCTATTAACTCTCCCTGCAAAAGGTGGCTATCAGCTAACTCTACCAACCACATCCTCTTCTTTTCTGCCTTCCCTTTTTCTAGTTAATATTGTATCTTATATGGAAATCCTTTTCCTTGAAAATTTTTGAAACTCAGTATGATGCATAACAATTTACCTGTAAGTAACCATTTACTTGGACGTTAAAGAATTAACATATTTTTCTGTAGTAATTGCTAAATATTATTTAATGAAAATTTCAGAAGGTTTTAATTTGGCCTCTGAGAGCTTCCAATTTGTAAAATAAACCCGTATAATGAAAATAGTAAACATAATGAATATAATTTATATTTCCTACATATTGAATGTCTATAAGCTAAACATTTGTGCTTAATTCTAGTGCTGTAAAACTTATAACTACAGATTTTTTTTTTTTTAGGATAAGATCACTTCCTAAAAGCACAATACAATATCTAATGAGCAATTGCTATTTAATGTGATTCTAACTTATTGAAAATAACTTGTACATCCTAAAATATGTGTAATCTAATTAACATTGTATTTGAAGTTTAGTGGAGTTTGCTTTTCATTTGATGTGTCAATAAAACTATCTAAATTATAAACTAGTAAAAGTTTTATAAAGTTTTCTTGCCAAACAATTCTCTTTACCTACCGTACCAAATAAAATCTTATTCTCGTATTCTCCAAACTTTCTACTAGCTTATCAAATAAATTCTTATTCTCATATTTTCTAAATTTTCTCTATCTTCGCCTCATCTGGATTCATTGTTTGGTAATTTGTTAAATGATTGTGGTGGGTGAAGCAGACGGTTTTTAATCCTGTCTTAGTAGCAAAATTCATTTTCTAAAGTCCTAAATTTGATGTTCATAAATATAATTGATTGTTCATTAAATATTTTATTTCTCCCTCCTTTTCTGTCTCCTTCTCTCTGCCTCTTCCTCCCTTGATCTAATTCTATAATTTCCTTTGTAAAGGTTCAAAATAAATTTAGTACTATATATCAGCATTGTTTTGGAGTTTTATTTGTCGGTGCTTGGACCATTAAATTTACAATTTATTCCAAACCACTATGTCAAACATGAAAACATATTATAAATTATTTATTTATTTTTGCAGTAGAAATTAACTCAAAAATAATATAGTTGAAACCCTAGTGGAAGATGGGGATTTGCAGGCAGCTTCACTTTTAAAGTTAGTTGGGTTTTTTGTTAGTTTGTTTTGTTTTGTTTTGCACAGCATGACCAGAGCTTTCAAATGCATTTTGCTCCTGGCAACGCCAACTTGTACCCATCACTCCTGATTAAAAATCACGTGTCCCTTGTGTGTATGTGTGGATGCACACCTTAATGGAACAGTAGAGAAGGATGGTTCCTACTTATATTATGTTTAATCGATTTTCTTTTCTGAGTAATACTGCTGGAAATTCCAGAGACTATAAACTTAGATAAATAAACTTTTCGTTTATTTTATGTAAATGTATTCCAAATGCGCATTATTCTTTTCTGGTTTTAGTAATTAAATGAGTGTATGCTTCATAATAAATGTATTTACTCACTAGTAACATTATATGAATTTGTGCTTTAGAATGCATTTTATTTTATATAAAGTTATCTTAGTGTCCCCAATAACATATGGATGACTTTTCTCACCTTTGTACAAATGAAAAACTGACACTAAACAAGGGAAAGGTTATTCTATTGCATATTTTTTGCCCTAAATTATTTATAAATGCATCTTTAATTTTAAATATTTCCCCAATTGAGAACAATTGCAAAAAAATTTAAAAGGAGAAATGTTAGTAAAATCAATGATATGTTATTTCATCAAGCTTAAATATTTTGCCTTAAAAAATATTTAAAGCCTTGGTAAACGTAATCATGGATAAAAATAAATATCAATGGAAGATGGCCCTCAGGATCTAATTTCAAGGAGAAGTAAAATGTAAATATTTAATTCCTTTATTGCCATTTAAAAGAAATTCATTCTGCTTATAATTAAGCTTCATTTTACTGTAAACACTTTTGTTATCTCAGTGCTCCAGGTAGTCAACAGGGTTTAGAATCTCTGTTTATTGCCGGGCAAAAGAAAAGTTATAAGCATTTAGCATTATTCATTGAAGAAGCACATGAAGTTTATCTGTTGAAGTGGCTACTACTAATTGAGAATCTTCGATAAATCTCATAATCTAGAAAATAATTAATTTTTAAAATGTTTACATATGTCTCTTTAGGTGTCATTTTGGATCTCTTTGGAAAACGTAAGAGAAGAAACCTTGATCAAACACATCCTTATTTCAAGTTAAGTGATTTACTATAACATTCATCAAATTTTGTCATCAGGCATGTAAAACAATATGAAAAAAAACCATATGCTTTCTAGGTTTAAACAAAATAGCATTCTGTTATTCTTATTTTTTCAGGCAGAGTCTTGCTCTGTCACCCAGGCTAGAGTGCAATGGCACAATCTCGGCTCGCTGCAACCTTCAGCTCCCTGCCTCAAGTGATTCTCCTGCCTCAGCCTCCCAAGTAGCTGGGACTACAGGCACATGCCAACCTAACCCAGCTAATTTTTTTTGGATTTTTAGTAGAGTAGGGGTTTCACCATGTTGCTCAGTTTAGTCTGGAATCCCTGACCTCAGATGGACTACCCGCCTCGGCCTCCCAAAGTGCTGGGATTGCAGGCATGAGCCACCTCACCTGGCCTATTATTATTTTTTAAAATCCATACCACAAAGTTGAGAAGGGGGATGCAAGATAGGTAAGGACACATTTGATGGAGAAAGTTCTTTCAAAGCAAGTAGCGCTCTTTTCCACTCCCCATTACAAAGATTTGAAATGTATGTCAGACCCACTTATTTTTACTCTGATTTATGTGACTTACTTGACAGATAGCTCCCACAGTCAAACTGAGATATATCAGTCAGAATGATTTTTGACAAATTAGTAACAATATAAAATGTATTCCATATATAGAACATAGAATTCTATAAAAGATGAATTTTTAAAACTATCATATAATTTTTATGATAATAGATCAATGTTACTAGAAATGACAATGTTCACTTCACATGGTCAGTTTTTTTAAAAAAAGAAAATAGAGTAGAAATTGATTTTGTCTGTTCGCAAAATTATATTCCTTAAAGTAGTTAAATCTAAATACTTTTGAGGCAAAGGACTGATAGTACTTTTAATATGGACTGTTATCTTTAGAAAATTACCCCTTACCTATGCTACTCTGAAAAATGAGGTGGAATTTACATTCGAAAATGCAAAATAACATTTATGTGATACTTTATGCTATAGATTGAATGTTTGTGACCCCTAAAATTTATGTGTTGAAATCTATCCTCAGTATGATACTATTTGGAAGGTTATTTGCTTCTGAGGATGAAGTGCTTATAAATGATATTAGCACACTTACAAAATGACCCAAGAGAGAACCTCACCCATTTTACTATGTGAGGACACGGCAAAAATGTGCCATTAAAAACCAGAAAGTGAGCCCTCTCGCCACATAGCAAATCTGACGGTGCCTTGATTTTGACCTTCCAGCCTCTAGAACTGTGAGAAATACATTTCTGCTGTTTATAAACCACGCAGCCTACCGTGTTTTGGTTATAGCACCCCAAACAGGCAGAACATGCTAAATTCACCAGAGAAAGCATCTCTGTGATTAATTCTTCACCAGGCTGATAGAAAATAGAATCCATATGAGGCAAGAAAATTGTCTCTTGATCTAAGCCAAACTCTTCACTGTTTTTCTTCACAAGAATATTAGTCTGTCAAACCTAAGATATCATCCAATAAAATGTGTAATGAATCCATATATTAAAATGTGAATAAATGTTCATCTAAGGAATAATGAAATATAAGAGAAGGGGAGCTAATACAGGACTGCACGCTAGGACAAACATGTATCAATATTCACAACAAAAGAATTTGGTTTACTTAATGTGGTCAAATAACCGAAAAAAAAAAAAAAAGAAAGAAAATCAGTAGAGGCTTCTATTCAAGCAGTGTACCTGTCATAGATAAATTGTACTCTCCCCTCAACACTTATACTGTCCACATACTGTGTTTTTAAAAAGGTTGCGATAGTTTTAGGCATGAAGTAAAAATATGTCTCCTGAATATATTTTTTTAGAGATGAAATTTCGTTCTTGTTGCCCATGCTGGAGTATAATGGCGTGAACTCAGCTCACTAAAAACTCTGCCTCCCTTGTTCAAGTGATTCTTCTGCCTCAGGCTCCCAAGTAGCTGAGAGCAAAGAAGGTGACTGCCACCAAACTCCACTACCCAACTAATTTTTTTTTTTTTTTTTTTTTTTTCAGTAGAGATGGTATTTCATCATGTGGGTCAGGCTGGTCCTGAACTCATGACCTCAGGTGATTCACCTGCCTTGGCCTCCCAAAGTGCTAGGATTACAGGTGTGAGCCAGGGCACCTGGCCTCTTCTGGATATTTTTGACAATAAAATGTTTAAAAACATATTTTAATGAATACACGTATAACATTCTCATTTTTGGAAAAAAAAAACTGATACCCTCAGCAAGTACCAATACATTAAATATAGCCTACCCCTTTGTTTATAAGAAAACAGTTGTTATTATTGACTGAAATTTTTAATTTATACATTTTATAATTTTTCATATGTTAAGAAAGGCAGAGACTATTATCTTATATAAAAGATATTATATTTAAGAGTTAGTTTTTAGTAATATGCATAAAAGACACGTTATTCCTGGTTGTTATAAAATAGTGTTAGAAAGAAATATTCTATAACATATTACTTTCTTGTGCAACATGCAACATATTGCTTCAAGACTACTGGATGTAAATCTGTTTTGTTTGAACATTTATGATAATTAGCAAAAGGCAATTTAACCAGAATGTTTTATCAGTTTTTGTGAAATATTATTAATAATATTCCTTGGTGCTTCTTTTTTATGGAATTTAGAAAGAAGAAGTACTAAGCCCATTTCTGCAGAGGCTGGACTCCTGTGATGGGTGCTTCACGTAAGGACTCCCCAGCTGAGTAGCCAAAATTTTCTATTAACTGCACTGTTGTCTGAGACACCACCTATGTAACTCCCTTCTGTTCCCTCTGTTCTTCATGAATGTTGAGAACTGCATTTCAGTTTGATGGCTCTCCTTGTCTCCTTTTCCTCTGCTCCCACTCAGAGAAAGTTTTTTCTCATAAACTTATTGTACATCTAATTTCATCTTGGTGCCTACCTCTCAGAAGAGTTGAACTAATGCAGTAACATAGTATTACTATTGATAAAAAAGAGAACAACAAAGTCAAAAATATGCATTGCATAATTCCATTTCTAAAGTAGGAAAATTTATAGAAGTGAAAAGCAGATTAGTGACTTCCCAGGATTTGCTGGAGGAGGGAATGGGAAATACTTGACTTCTTAACAGGAATGTTTCCTTTGGAGTAATGAAGTTTTCTGGATCCAGGTAATGGTGATGGTTGAAAAACATTGCAAAAGTGCTACATGGTACTAATAAAATAATTATGTTATGTGGTTTTTTACCATAAAAGGCAGTAGATTAAAAAAGGAGGTGGGAAATTTTTAAACTTTTTTTTCTCATGGTATATGTAGGATTCAATTTACATATTGCATTTTAGTGGTTTCTTGCTAAAAGAGATGACATGAACAAATAATATTAGAACAATTTGAATTAAATAAATTAAATGAGTTTTAAGCTTTAAAATAATAATGAAAATGAAGAGAAACTTGGGAGTGCCATTACCTTTCCATAGTTTCAAAATTTCTTAATTTCCAAAAATATATTACTTATTGCTTGATAATCAATTGTAGCATATAAATTGTATCATAATTTTTAGATTGCTACCAGAATATAATTCTTTCATCTATACACTTAATTTTAACTTGTATGTCATGATCTTTGTGTTAAGGAATGAAAGATCAAATTATTTATTTTAATAATAAGTAATATATTTTTATAAAATGCAACCAGATGTGATACAGAAACATAAATTCCTTATTTTATGTGAAATCACTGTCCAATCATTTATATATAAATTCCAGTCTCTCTTTCCTGTTCATTTTTTGTATTTCACTATAGAAATTGCTAGAGATTTCTGAAGAGGGCCTGTATACTGCCAGTCAGGTCCCAGATGGCCTGGAGGTCTGCTTAAAACAGAATGTTTCTGAATATTTCTCAGGAGTGAATCTAACTTATTTATTGATTCTATTATTCAGTGACACATCTTTAGTATTTGTTAAGAACACTTAGGACAGTAGCATACACATAGAAGGGAGCTAGTTCTCTTCCAGTCCACCATTGACATTGTCTTAATTGTTCTGTTTTAAAGCCTCTCATTTTCTGTAGAAAACCCAGAAGGATGATAAATGGTTGAGAAAGACTTGGTTCATCACCTGTGAAATTTCTTCATAATAGAGAGTTGTAATTATGAAAAATAAATGCAAACCTATAATTTCTTATTCAGATATCATTTTGGAAATGCAGATTAAGGCCAAATTATGGCAAGTTTTTCTTAAGTTCAAGTGTTTCCTTGAACTCTGATACAATCATATCAATTGGTTACCACCTACGGAGCAGCTTGATATATACTATTCTCTAACTGAACTGAGTTTCTTTCTTGTGCTATGTGTGATGATGGCCTTTACATAAGAAAATTTTTATTTTGGAGCAGGATCATGTACTAAATCTAAGTCTCATAAAGTTACCATTAAAAAAACATAATTATATTATAACAAGAGACTGGAGGATTAATATTATGGACAGACTATACATTTTACTACTCATAAATTTTTCAAATGTAAAAACTATTTTTGAAAATCCAGAAATACCATAACCCATAAAAATAAAAAATATTTAGGCTAAGGATGACGCTGGAGGTAAGATTACCTCCATTTATGAAGATTGAAGGATTTGCAAAAATATTGATAGAAGAGACATAACATATGCTTTTTCAGAGCACCTGTGGAAGGACTTTCAGGAAGAAGGAATACAGTTTGCCCTGAAGAATGTGAGAGAAAATTTTGTTTTCATAGTATGTTGGGTCAACTTTGGTTGAGAATATTAAATAATACCTAAAGCTGAGGTTTAGCTGGAGGTTGACATAAACGGCAGCCATCTGCTGTGCTTCTCCTGAGGTTGTGTTCTGAGCACCATAGAATTCTTCACCAGTGATGCAACTAAAAAGAAAGAAAAGGAACTAAACAATTATTTTCAATTATTTTGCAGATAACTTATAAGGACAATGTTCATATTGAATTCCAGAATAAAATTTTATTATTTTCATTATTTGTTAAAGCCTCAGCCAAAAACACATATACATATGCTGATCCCAAAAGTAGTCTATTAATGATAAGACTTTCAAGGAGACAGCTTTCCTGTTGCTTGCCTGATATTTGAAGAAAATATTAGCATGGAAAATAAAGGCCAGTATATACAAACAGAAAAAGAAAAAACAAAGAAATGACAAGCAAGCAAACAAAAAAACAAAAAATAACAACAACGACAAAAAAATACAAGACATAACTTGAAGAACAGAGAAAACACGAAATTTGAAGTAAAACTTAGATCATTAACGAGATAACATTTCAATTACTCAAAGGGAAGAGGCTAATTGAAATGTGAAAATTAATAGAATTAAGGAAAAGAAATCTGAGGAACATAACTGCTAGACGACAAAGATACGTAAAATATCAGTAGTAAAAGATGTCCTTCATAATTCCAGGAAATTAGCTCTCAGACTACACGAGATATCCAGAAAAATATTCCTTCCTTCATCCCTCCCTCCCTCGCTCCCTCCCACCTTCCTTCCTTCCTTGCTTCCTTCCTTCCTTCCTTCCTTCCTTCCTATTTCTGATTTGTGCCTTGCCAGTATAGAAAGGCAATTAATTTATTATATTGATCTAGTATCCTGCAGACTTGCTGAGTAATTTATTAGTTCCAAATATTTTAGGGGATTCATTTGAATGTTATATACATATTATATTAGCTGTGAATAGAGATTATTTGAATCAATCTCTTCCCATCTGGATGTTTTTATTCCTTTTCCTTGAGCAATTTCCTTGGCTATATTCTACAGTACAGTATTGTGAGAGGTAGTGTCTCCAGTTTTCTATTTTTTTCTCATGTTACAGAGAAAGCATTCAGTCATTCACCATTAAATATAATGTTACTTGTAGATTTTCCATTGATGCACTATAATAATTGATAAAATTATTTTAATGTGTAGTTAGTTGACTATTTTTCATTATGAAGGGCTATAAAATTTTGATACATGTGGTTGAGAGCAGCGTCTCACACTTGTAATTCTAGCACTTTGTGAGGTCAAGACGGGTGGATCACTTGAGGTCAAGAGTTTGACATTGCTTGAAAAATATGGTGAATCCCTGTCTCTACTAAAAATACAAAAATTATTTTGGAGTAGTGACACGTGCCTATAATCTAAGCTTACTTGGGTGGTTGTGGCAAGTGAATTGTTTAAACTAGGAGGCAGAGGTTGCAGTGAGCCAAAATCATGCCACTGCACTCCATCAAGCCTGGGCAAGAAGAGTGAAACATTGTCTCAAAAAAAAAATGATAAATGCTTTTTCTACATCTATTGATATGGCTAATTTTTTGTTCTTTAGTATATTGATAAGGTGTATAAGATTAATTTTCTTATAGATATTTAAGCAACCTGTAGTCCTGAAATAAAACACACTTGAATGTAGTGAGTGCTCATTTTAATGTGCTCTTGGTTTCTTTGTGCAAGTATTTTGTTGGAGCTTTTGTGATTATATTGAAAGTGATTTTGGTGCATAGTTTCTGTTGTAATCACTTTGGTTCTGGTGCTAAAATAATCTTGCCCTTATACACTGAATTTAGAAGTATTCCTTTTTCTATTTTTACTTGTATAAATGTAAAGAGTACAAGTGCACTTTTTGTACATGAATATGTTGTGTAGTAGTGAAGTCTAGACTTGTAGTGTAAACATCACCTGAATAATGTGCATTGTATCCATTGAGTAATATCTCATCCCCTCCCCAACCTTACCACCCTTCCAAGACTCCCATGTCAATCATTTCACACTCTGTCCATATATACACATTATTTTCCACTTATAAGTGAGAAAATGTGGTATTTGCCTCACTTCTGAGCTTTTTTCCACTCAAGATAATGACCTTTAGTTCCATTCATGTTGCTTCATATAACATAATTGTATTGTTTTTTAATGGCTCAATAGTATTTCATGTGTAAATATACTACATTTTATTTACCCACTCTTGTTGATGAACAGTTAGGTTGATTCCATATCTTTGCTATTATGAACTGTGCTGTAATAAACATATATTTTTTATAATAAGTACAACAATACCTAGGGATATATTTAATCAAGGAGATGAAAGACTTCTATAAGGAAAACTATAAAACACTAGTGAAAGAAATTGCAGATGGCACTACCAAATAGAAAAAATAGCCCACACTCATGGATTAGAATTAGTATCATCAAAATGGCCAAACTTCCCAAAGCAATCTACAGATTAATCCTTATTAAAATACCAACATTATTTTTCACAGAATTCTAAAATTCATATGGAACCAAAAAGAGCTCAAATAGCCAAAACAATCCTAAGCAAAAGGCACAAAGTTAGAGGTATCATATTACCCGACTTCAGGTTACACTTCAACTTCTAGTACAAACATGATAATGATAGACACAAATAATGGAAAATAGGCACAAATTAATGGAACAGAAAAAAAAAAAAAAAACAGAAATAAAGACCACATGTCCATAGCTAGATGATCTTTGACAAAATTGATAAAAATTATACACTGGGAAAAGGATACTTTCTTCCTTCCTCTCCTAATTTTTGGAAGATCTTAGGAATAACTGATATTACTTCTTCTTAAATGTTTGGTAGAATTCACCAGTGAAGCTATCTGGACTAGAATATTCTTTGTAAGCAGTATTTAAGCTACTCATTAAAACTCTTTATTTGTTATAGGGCTACTCAAATTTATTTTTTTCTTGAGTTAATTTCAATAGTTTGGTTTTTAGGAATGTGTCTCTATAGTTTAAATGTATCATCTCCAAAATCTAGATGTTGAAACTTAAGATAAATGTGATGATCTTGAAGAGAACTTCTTCCTTTGTTAAGGATATGAAGGGCCTTTATAACAGAGTATTTGTGCAGTGTTCAGCCCTTGTTTTACTTGTCTTTCTGCCTTTTGCCAGGTGAAAGGGGTCTCTTTCTACAGAGAATGCAGCATCAAGGTTGCTATGCTGAAAGAAGATAGTAGCCATCTCCAGACAACAAACCTGTTGGTACCTTGATCTTGAACATCCCAGCTTCTAGAACTATGAAAAAAACATTGTTATTCTTCGTAAATTACCTAGTCATAGCTATTTTGTTAGAGTGGCACAAACCGACTAAGATTATGTCTATTTAAGTTAGATAATTTTTGTCATATAGTAGGTAATATTATTTTCTTATAATTCTTTATATTGCTGTAATGTCTGTAGTAATGTCCCCTATTTAGTCTATGATTTAAGTTATTGATTCTTTTTTGCATGGATTTCGTGTATTTTTTATTTTCATATTATTATTGGTGTATTGGATTTTGTAAATTGATTTTCCATCCCCTATTTAAATATTAACTAATCCTTATTATTTCTTCCCTTCTGCTTGCTTTATGTTTACTTTGCTTTTCTGTGTTAGTGACTTAAGCTGGAGGGTTAGGATGATTATTTGGGATATTTCTCTTCTTAATATAGGCATTTGCAAGTATACGTTTTCCTTTACTGCTTTAGCAGTATCTCATATATTTTTGTATCCTTTTTTATTTGTTCAAATTATTTCTGATTTACATGGTTTAGTTATACAATGTTTCATGTGAACTTGAGAAAAATGTGTACTCTGCTATTGTTGAGTAGTGTTCTGAGTTCATCAGATCTAGCTACTATATTGTCTTGATCAAATCTTCTATTTCTTTCATCTTCTGACTAGTTGTTCTATCCTTTATTGAAAGTGAGTTAATTAAATATCTGTCTATCATTGTAAAATTTTCTATTTGGCCCTTTAATTTTGTCATTGTTTGCTTTATGCATCGGCAGTATAGGATTAGATCAATATATCATTATACTAGCCTTTTTCAATGCTTTTTGTTGTGTTGGTGTGAACTTGAATTACTATATAGGATAAGTTCCTGTTTTAGTCCATTCTTGTATTGCCATTAAAAAAAAATACCTTAGATTGGATAATTTACAAAGAAATAATCTTTTGACTCATGGTTCTGAGGTCTATATAGGAAGCTTGGTGATGGCTTCTGCTTCTGCTGTGGCCTCAGGAAGCTAAAGCCAAAACAGAAGGCAAAGGGAGAGCAGGCACATAACATGGTGAGATTGGAAACAATGGAGCATGGGGGGAGGTGCCAAACTTTTTAAACAACAGATAATGCATGGATTCAGAGCAATAACTGGCTCATTATCAGGAGGAATGCACCAAGGCATACATGAGGGATCTGCTTTCATGACCCAAACACTTCCCACCAGGCCCCACAGCCAACATTGGGGATTATGTTTCAACATGAAGCTTGAAGGAACAAATGTCTAAACCATATCACTTGTTTTAGCATGAAGAACGTTCTTTAGCATTTCTGGCAAATGGAACTGCTAGTAACAACTTCCCTCAGTTTTTATCTGGAAATTTCTTCATTTTTTCTTCAGCTTTGAAAGTTGGATTTGATGGACATGAGATTCTTGATTGACTTTTTGTTTTTCTGTGTCAGCAATATGAATATATTATCCCACCACCTTCTGGCCTCCTTTCATTTTCATGAGAAGTCAGATGTTACTCTTACGGTGCTTCTCTTGTATACAGCCATTTTACTCTTGTTTCTTGCAAGATTTTCTTTGTCTTTGGCATGCAGCAAGTTTACTGTGATATTGAATATTAACCTTTGAGTTTATTCTAGCTTTCATTCATTGAGCTTTCTGAGTATTTACCTTAATGTCTCTCAGCAAATTTGGGAAGTTTTCAAGCATTATTTCCCTTTTTTTCCCTCCATGTTTCTTTCTTTTGTTTATTGTTTTAGTAATCCTTTTATAGGTATGTTAATGTATTTAATGGTACCCCATATTTCTTTGAGGCTCTGCATATTTATTTCTTATTCATTTTTAGGCTGTTCTTTAGATTGCATAGTTTTTTTGTTGATCTATATCCAAGTTTGCTGATCTTTAAACTTTCTACTTCAAATCTGTCATAGAATTTCTCTACTACAGTTTTTATTTCAGTCATTGCCTTTAGGAACTCCAGAATTTCAATTTGGTTCCTTCTTCTAATTTATATCTTTTTATATATAGACTTCATTTGATGAGAAATTGTCATCACACATTTCTTTATTTCTTTAAGCTTACTTTCTTTTAGTTATTTGAACATATTTTTCTTGCTGTATGGAAGACCTTATGTATTACACTCTACACTGGACCCTTCCATGAGTTATTTCTCTTATCTGTCTTTTTTATTGTATGGGTCGTTTTTCTTTTTCTTTGTATGTCTTATATTTTTTGTTGAAGCTACATTTTAAATGCTATATTGCAGCAATTTCTGACATCTATTTCACCAGAACTTTTGTTGTTGTTTGCTTATTTCTTTAGTGACTTAACAGAAAAATTTTAGTTAAGTCTTTTTCTCTGAAAGTGAAGCCTCAGATACTGTGTTTCAGTGAACACTGTTTTACCTGTATACACAATTACCCCAGAATGACAGTGGTTTTAGCAGGAATCTATTTGGTTGTCTTTTCTGTGATTTCTCTGGTAAGCTGTCTGCCTTCATTAAGAGTTAGCCTCCACCATGTCCAGCTCATTACTTTATTATTTTATTGATAGTGCTCTGGGACCTACATATTTCTCCATTTTAATCTATTAAATTGCTCCACAATTAAATGCTGGTTCATGTTCAGAGACAGTTTTGAGGTCAAGAACTGGGCTTTGTTCTGCTCTATGATGTTATTTTTGGATTTTTCCTTAGTTGTCTCTGGTAAACTAGCTGCCCTATGGCTTAGCTTATTGCTTACATAAGGCTATCAGCCTCTCCTTGTTACCCTGTAAATCACCTTCTTTTGTAATATACCCTTTGTCTTGACCTTTCTCATGATCTGTTCCACATACAGTTTCTTTGAAGAGAGTCTTAGAGTCCTCATTCTTTATGTCTGCTTCTCTACCTAGGAACAATCCTCTGAGCCATTGCACAAAGGCTAGGAACACAGACAGTGACCCACTTTTGTCAGAATGATAATTATGCCTTATGACTATGTTGTTGGGTCAAAGTGGTAGTTATGAGTCTCCTTACCTTGCTTCTACTGATGTGGAAACTCTACCTTATGAGTGAGCTAGAAAAATGATTCAAGAAACAGGACACAGTTTTTTGGCATCACATACCTTTAATACAGCCTCAACTCTATGAGTGGAGCTATTTGAAAGAGAGCCCCTGACTCTCATCCACATTTGCCTAGAATTTAATTTTGAATGGAAAAGTATTCCATTAAGCATATTTCTTATGAACTGCCATAGACATGAAAATTTCTTACATTTTTTAGGAAAACCTATTATAAGCCTTGAACTTTTCCAAACCTATTATCAATCAAGCATAAAAACAAAGTAAAGCCATTTTGAGATTTGCAAGGACTCAGGTTTTATCCTCCTACTCAGCATTTTGAGAAGGTGACTCAACCAGGAATATGAAGTAGTAATTAACAGTTAGAAACATGAGGTACACAAAAAGGTGTAAGGCCATACTCACCAAAATAATTGTTGAGCAGTTGACTCAAAAAGCATTTGGTCCAAAGGCCATCAAACAGTTTCAAAATATCTAAAAGAAAATTGAGTGGGTGTTATTCAGTATACAAAGTGGAAAAATAATGGAAAACAGACTTGATGCTTTTCCCTGAAATTAAATAAACAAAAATATTCAGAAAATTTAGAAAAATATGAAATTTTAACCTGCTTCCTATAATTTATTAGGAATTCTGTATGCTAGGAACAATATTTTTCAGTAAACCAAATAAACGTAACACCTTCATATTGAGCTCTTAATATATTTTCAATATTACAATAAAAGCTTTATTCTCATTTTTTTCAATATTTAACATTAATTTATACTCAAAACATTATGGATTTATGGTTATGGAACAGAATGCAAGTATTAAAAAATTAAAGATAAAGTTATGCAAATCGGGAGTGAATTCAAAGAGGATACAAAAGGTAATTTTGCTTATGTGAAATTTTGATCACATTAAACAGAAGATTAGCGAAGTAATCAAATTATATAATAAAATTATTTTTCATTTATTCTAACAACCACGTAAAGTATATCATTATGCTATAGTAAATCTACTCTTTAAAATGATATTAGGTCATTTTTTATGAGCAAAAACACATATGCTTTTTAGAAAAATATGTGAAGAGAAATATTTTATAGAAATCTTCCAGTTATGACACTACTCAGAAGATGTAATGGTTCCATACCGCTCATTTAAGGAACATGAAGACTTCAAGCCTAGGACTGCCAGTGGATTACTGGTTGCCTGTAGGGCAATACAGAGAGAAATAATGGTTAGAAACACTGGGGAATGTAGAGTTACACAGATTTGCTTTCCTAAAATAATAATAGTCTTTGATAAAACTCCTTAGAGATGTCTTATTTAAACAAAATATTGTTTTGAGAAGAGAATGACATAATCGTCATAAAGAATTTTGCAGATGCCAAAACAAAATAAGCATTATGTATACTAAGAATAATTTGTATATTTCTAATAAAGTGATTAAATGTTGCTTTCAAAAACTGTGATGTTGCCTGGTATAACACTTCTAGAAATTTAGAGAGTTGTAACTGAATAACATTTGAACAATTTGAAAAGGCCTAAAAGTGCCAACAAAATAATAGTTGATTGTCACCAGGACCAGAGATCGCTGTAATACTTGATTAACTTTGCTGATTGGACAAATCTATCCCTGTCAGGAGAAGATGCCAGAATGAAAAAAAAAGATCAAAAGAAACTTTAAAGATGTGTAATTTTGTAATAAAGAAAAGTTGACTGTTGTGGCTATTGCAAAGGAAAGGCATCATTATTAGTAGCAGATGAACTATAGTTAAAATGAATTTGACTAATGAGACAATTCCATTGTCATACACTATTAAGGAAAAAGAAGAAAGAGGAGGAGGAGGAGATAAAAGCAGAGGAAGATAGGAAGAGAGAAAAAAGAAAAGGAAGAACACAGGACCTACATGAATAGAACTGTGTTAAAAAGAAATAAAAGTCTATCAGAGAAGAACATAGCGTATGACAGTCCATAAGTATCAGGGGAGGAGACTAAAGAATAATAAATAGATAAATAATTTACAAAAACATGAACTGTAATTGAAATTGTAAGGGAGTAGAGCCATAATCAGGATTGGCACAAGCACTTGAAGAAGAAACAAGAATGCATAGCGGATTTTAGATGGGTTGCACTTAATTCTTTTCATTTTCCTTTAAGATCCCAGTTTGCTGTTTTCCCATATAGTGAGATGCACATTATAGGAATCATTTCAAAGACAAAACTATTCTTCCCTTTGTGATTCCAATGTGAGTTATTTTTTGCCAAAAGTTCGTTCTACCCCCAATATTGGGGATCTTGGCATTTAATGAACAAATATTAGGTGTTGCTACTTTAACCCATTTCATGGTATGTTATGAGAATTTGTGGTAATCATGTAAGTATTATTCAACCTTGAGAAAACATATTCTTTTTTTTCTGGAGAAATAAAATTCTTCTTTGCTAAAGATCTCATTTTTCAATTTAGAGTTACTATGGTAATTTTATAACTTCCTTCAGTTTTCAAACTAATTTTAGTTTAAAATTGACATGAAGTAATTTAAAGAAGACTTTTTAAACTAATTACATGAGAAAGATTGTTTTGAGTTTCACACACTTTTCAGGTTCATGTAAAGTGTGTAAGAGAAAACTGGATTTTTTAGTATTCAAATGAATGTTTTTTTATTATTTTTATATACATTCATGAAGACTTTTTAATTTTTTCTACTCTTACATATATTTTATAGAGGTTATCTAAGGATACCAGTATTATATGAAGAAAAAAGTATATAACATTTATTTAAAAAATATACAGAAAATATTATTTTGCCAAAGTCTTTCACTATAGAATTCTCCTTTTTAGATGGAGATTCAACCTCTATATTGCAATTTTCTTCTTTTATATGTGAGATGCGAAGATTCATCTGCTGACATTTCAGTTTGTCTGCAATTCTATTTAAATGATTAATCACGTTATTAGAAATAGTAGGCAGTTCACCATTTTAAATCCTTATAGGTATGCACAACACCTCCAGATAAATATTTATAAAAACAGAGCTTAAAAGTTTGTGAGTCTTTGTCATAAAACTTTCTGTGAGATTCAGCAAATTATTATATTTAAATGTATATGTAAACATGTATATAAATGTATGTAGAGTATAGCTATGCATTTAAAGATTTAAAAGTTGCTGCATTAGAGGCAATTTGGCTAAGAAATCACAAAATGGATGTGGGGCAGGAACTGGGGATTTTCAATGCAAAATCTAATATTTATTTTTCTTCAGCAGTGGTTTTCAGAAATATTTTAGCCATATCATATCATATCATTATTTTATATTCTTTAATGAATACTAACAAGGAAGCCTATGAAATAGAACCATTCTAGTTGAAATGGAAATAACCTATTGTAGTCTACCTATTCTTTCTGCATATCTGCAATGATCTGTTTTGTAGGGATCACTGAGGTTCCTCGGAGAATTTTGAAAATATTTTCTTGCACCAACTTGACAGTTCAAGTAGGATGGGATTGCAATTTATGTTCATTGCAAAAATAAGGTGTTTAAAATCCTTAATACATATTTATTGCAATGAATGCATATATATATTTATACACACATGTGTGCATATATACATATATATATATAGACTCAGAAATCAGAAATATTTGAGGACCAAATAATAGAGAACAAGACTAACACTTTTTTAGAAAAAATAGAGGATTATTACCCTCACGTAATAGGAACACTGAAGTGAGGTAGCAATTAATGTTAGTTCAAAAACTCAAGATTTCAGGTGATTCTCTCAGCTATCTTTCATGGTCACAAAAATATTTTTACAGGTCTTCTGTTCTCATTTAAGACAGGAATAACCTTTCTTTACCAGAAAGTTATTGTTATAACATAACAGTAGTTGTGTTATACGGCAATTTCTGGCTAAAAATGGTTTTTGGCAATGTGTATAATTAGCTTTCCCATTTCTCATAGTGGAGGAAGGAAAGAGATGAGACAGCAGAATTTTTGAAATAGCCATTCAGTAGTATCTAACACAGTGACATTCAGAATACTTAAACTGAGTGGATGACATTTGGTAATATTGTCTTTTGCACTTTGCAAGTAATTCATTTTTTTTCTTCTAGTCATATAGTGGTGAGAATGTTATTTGTGATATCATTTTTGTATTTATTTAAATATTAGGATTTCCCAAAATAAACGTTAAAACCTCACTATCTTCATTTTATATTTCCTTTTTATTTTGATTTTAGGAAATCCAGAATGTTATTCCTGAAAAATAAATATAACCCTCATTTTTGTATTGAGTATATTTCTATAGTCTATCTATATTTGGAAATGTCCTTATACACTGTTTACAAATTCTCTATAGACAGATTTGTCATACCGTGAAGGTTCCAAGTCTCTACAAATCTATTTTTCTTTACAGTTATTTTCCCCTTAGGTTGTTATGCAGCTTTCAAATCTGATAAGTGATAACGTCTCATAGGATATGTATATCTGAACCTATACAAATCTGTAATATTTTGCTGAGGTAAATGATTAAACAACAGACGACTCCAGATGTCAGCCTAGTTTAATATTTTTAAATTGCATTACTTCTTTGGCATAGGATGTCCTATAATTTCTTTTCTTTGTCTTTATTTGCTTGATTAATATCGATTAAATGATGTAACTATGACATGCACTTCCACACAGAACACATCAACCCTATCTGAAATGCAGCAGATGCTAAGCAATAGTTTGAATAAGAACTTATCAATTTAATTTTGGCAGATTAAAAAAGATTAATATTCTGAGAATTTTATAGGTTGAGAATTGGTTTTAAAAAGTTGGAAAGCCATGCTTACATCAACAGACATGGTAGTTGGAAGGGTTAGCATGCTAAGCAATCACCCATTGGTCAACCTCCACATGGCATGACAGCATTGATTCACAAATTGTGACGAAAAGGTACTGTTCTTGTTGCTCTTTGCGATTGCCTTTAATGAGCTAGTTGACAAGGATCCATTACTGAGAACTCAATTGTTAGGACTGTGTGGGTGTGCATGCGTGTGTGTGTGTGTGTGTGTGTCTGTGTGTTTGTGTGCGCTGTGTGAAATGGTCGAAGTGAAACTGGTCAACTGGCTTTCATAAGCCTATGAGTCCAGCATATAGTAGTGGCGTGGTGGTACTAAATGAGGGAACAAAGGCTTCTCAGAAATCTATTTTAGTTGGATATTTTAAGTTCTAGTTTGGATAATCAGAATTGCTTTACACAATATCATTCATATCAATATTTTATTCCTGTGATTTGTGGCATCATGTTATGGTGGTCAGATTTGTGTATACCTAAACTCATATTTGCTCAGATTTAAAGTAACTAGACTTACACAGACAGATCAATTCGAAATTGATTACCAGCTCCGCGATTGATTCATCACAGAGTTATTGATCTACTATACATATGTCTTTTAAATTTTATACAGACAAACATTTAACAAAAGTTTAATGGCCTGCAACTTGGAGGATTGTAATGACTAAGAAAATTTGCCAAAAATATGGGACTAGGAAAAAAGTTACCTTCCTCTTTTTTGTCTTAATATTTGTTAACTACCCACCAGGCATGCAGGATTTCATGTTTAGTATATAACAAAATCCTCACAGCAATTCTGAGTATTTTGGAATTGCTATAATTACTTAATAAAGGAGTAAATTAAGGGCCGGATATTTTAAGGGACTTGCCAAATGGCACACAGCTTGTAAGTAGCAGAATTGGGATTGGAGCCTGTGTTCATCAGCTGCCAGAACCTGCAACAATTTTCACTAGATGCCAGGGAAGTGAGAAGCAGAAACCAAATGAGCATTGACCTTTTGCAAAATAAAAATAATTAGAGAACCAAGTAAGATTAGATGAGCAAAGTATATGTCATCTTTTCCTCTCCCCCAATCACAGACAGGCTACTCAACAAAGGTAGAGCAGATTTCACTGGTAAGCAAACTAGAAGTGTCACATGAAACGAAAAGATAGTAGAGAACAGGGAAGAGGATGCAGCTTAGCGGCAAAAGCAGATCCTTAATAGAAAAGCGTCTTAGCACAATGGGTACATTTTGCTCTTCTCACCCTTTTAAGAACAGCACTGGCATATGTTGGCATAGTGGCTTATTGCTGATGATGCTTGCAAATAAGTGGATGTTAGCATGAGGATGCAGAGCAGATAGAGGCATTTTCATAATGCTAAGAAAAACGTGAAATAATAACTGATATCATTGCATGTTTTAAAATTATTAATAAAATATCTCTTACAAAAGTTAACTGAATGTTAATATTTTAAAATTTAAAAAAGCAAAGAAAGGCATATTTCTGCCTTAAATGTTTATTTTGGTTTTGGATGGAAAATACATAAGGTATAAAACTAAGAAAGTGTATTTCATTGCTCTTGCTTTTTCTATAAGAAAAGGAGGATCTAGAGAATGCTGTTTTCAGTATTAGCACTGAGATTGTTAGCAGAAAGAGTTTAATTGATAATTAAATATTTATCATTCAGCAAGCATTTTAAATTACAACTTAATGTCATTAAGTTAACAAGAGTAATCCAATGATAATTTATAGAACACTGATGTGTCCACAATATAATTTAACCCTTGCTTAGGATGTCAGAAAACATGAATAAATGTTAAGTCATATATTCCTGCTGCCCAAAACATGTATCTCATGTATATTTCACATGAAAATATCAAAAGCTTGAATTATGACTCACTGTTCATATGTCAGCTAGACTTTAGGATATACTTATATGTATTTTATAGTAGAAGTAAAACAAGGGTACAGTAGAATCTGAGATAATTTTGATTTTTATCTCTACATTCCTTGGAGAATTTTCTGAGAGCCCAGGGGATCAAGAACAAATTACACTGCTTTCTCCTTTGCTCCTGAAGACTTTCATGAGAAAAGATCACTCTCAAAAGAATACGAAAGGTAACTTTGAAGGAAAAAAAGTAAAAAAAAATGCACTCCCTAAGAAATTTATAAGCCATTCTGTCTATATTCTTGTATGATAATGATAATACAATAAAACCATATATCTATACAGAAGTTTACAATACGTCTTTTATATTGTGTATTCGGAGTGGAAAACCATTCCATAAGCAAGTATAGAAAATGTTGTTTCAAATATTCAGCTTGCACATTTGCCTTTACAGGCAAATCATATTATTTAAATGATTAAGAAAAAAATATACTACTGCAACTAGTAATAATGAGTAGCTCATATTGGGGGAGGGGTTAGTTTGGGACCTGTACTGTTCTTAACATTATCTTCTATAATTCATACAACACTATTATACACACACACACACACACACACACACACACACACACACACACACACACACGGGTACCATCATTGTGTCTTTTACACAAGGAGAGGAATTGAGGCTCAATAATATGTTATAGAACCAGTAAACGAAGAGCTGATTTTGAAGAGGTAGAAAGTCCAATTCCTCAGTTGGTACTGCAAAACAAGAAAATTTATTATCTTTCTCAGTTGAAAGGTATATTAGGAAAATTTCTCAAAAAAAAAGATAGAGAACAGCAAAATGTTGCTCTTGTTTTGGGTTTGTAAGTTGTCATTAAGTTTGCTGTTTGTCATCTAAGTCTTACTGTTGCTCACCAATACTAAATCCATGCAAAAATTGAAAATAAAGTTGTAATTAATTAATATACTCATATATGTGTAAATATATGTGTGTGTGTATATATCTCTTTCAGAGAGAGAGAGGGCGGGAGTATTTAAAGGAAGGAAAATTGAACTGTATGATCTGAGGTGTAAAAAAATAAGATATCTATTCACTTAGGAGGAAAGTGGCAATTAGGAGAAAAGGTTTGAGCATTTTAACAAAGATGACACAATGTGATAGAACCAAACAAATGCAGCAGAACAGATATACCACTTTACAGATGAGGGTTGAGGTTTGCTGTAAAGAAGCTATAAAGGACTGCTTGAATAAATGCCTTTTAGAGTATTTTAAACAGTTCTTTGCAAACACCCTTTCCCCATAAAACGGCTGCCTGACTCAATGCGTGTTTAATACTTGAATGGTCCAGCACCTACCCTCTGCAAATGCAGGGTTTTATTTGCCAACTTTAAGATTAGCACTGACTTGAGAAATTTTATTTTCTAACATCAGACATTTTTGCTGCTTTGCTGTTCCTTTGTATTTTAGAGGGATTGGAGGATAGTTTAGGACCTGGCAATCTTCTACTGCACTCATATCTAAGCTAAGAATTGAAGTTGATAGTTAAGAAGAATTTTTAAAATTATAATGAAATTATGTAAATCAGTATAGCGAGTCTGGAAGAAATTTAATTAAAATATCCATCAGAATCCCTAAAGGAGATTCCCAGATTTTTAAACAACAGCATAATATTTAATTTAAAATCACCCTTTAAGAATTAGATCTAAAAATCAATAAAATATATTTACATGCCCTAGGATATTATGTACCCATTAAACGGAAGGAAGCCCTGCTACATGCTACAACATGGTTAAATGTCTAGGATATTAGGCTAATTAAAATAAGCCTCTCACAAAAGGATACATACTTTATGATTCCACTCATCTAAGGTATCTAAGTAGACAAAATCATGAAAAGAAAAAATAGAAAGTGGAAGCCAAAAGCTAGAGAAAGGGGAATAAGGTAGGCGAGTGAGTGTGTAATGGACACAACAGAGTTTCAGCTTTGTAAAATGGAAAATAAGTGCTGGAAATCTGTTGAACAGCAATATAAATATACCAAACAGTATTGAACTGTAAATGTAAAGATGTTTCAGATGGTAAATTTAACGCTATTTGTTACCAAAATTAAAAATAAAATTTAAAAGTTGGATAAATAGTAGAAATTTTTAGACAAAAGAATACTTTTAAATGCCCTCAAAATTTATACAATCAATATAGTCTAGTGGGAACAAACATACATGGGGTATAAAAATGGTACAAATTCAATTTATTTTTTTAATGGCTAGAACAAATTTAATTAATTATCAAAAATTGGGGTGATATGTCGAAAAATGAAAGTTAACATTTGTCACTTCAAATTCCATGCCTAATATACTATGTTAGCAAGAAATACACATGTAAATCAACTAAGTCATTTTGATTAACATAAATGTACGTGCATTATAAGATTAAAACAACGGGATTTACAAGTCATCAGCAAATAAAGGGTCTGTGGGTTAACTACAGTTGGACTAGAATCAAGCAAACAAAAGTCCCAAAAACCAGAGCAACGACTGAAGCAACCTGCATAAATGATACTTTATTGAAAGTTGTTAATTATTATAAACTTTCAATGTATGTTAAAAACATCTTATGAAATCTGTTTTTTGTAACATTAATTAGCCTGTCATTATTTGCTTCACTACATAAATATTACATAGGAAATGTATTAATCTGTTCTCTCACTGCTATGAAGAAATACCCAAGGCTGGGTAATTTATAAAGAAAAGCAGTATAATTGACTCACAGTTCCACATGGCTGAGGAGGCCTCAGGGAATTCAGAGTCATGGCGGAGGGTGAAGCAAACATGTCCTTCACAGGGCAGCAGAAAGAAATGTCAGCAATGGAAATGCCAGATACTTATAAAACCACCAGACCTCATGAGAACTCACTCACTGTCACTGCAGCAGCATGGGGGTAACTGCACCCACGATTCAATTACTGCCATCCAGGTCCCTACCACAATGCATGAGGATTATGGGGACTACAATTCAAGATGAGGTTTGGATGGGGACACAGCCAAACAATATCAGGGAGTCTGGCTTTTAATTTCATCAGTTAATTCCTCAATTTAATTATTACATTTTCTGGACTTGCAGTGAAAGTGTAGACTATATCGCCAACAGTGCTATAGAGAAAATCTGAAAATACCTCTTCTATTTCTGTTTTTCAGTTATGAATGATGTGTATTTGAACAATCAATTAAACAATTAGAGAGTGTCTACAAACTTACATATTAACCAGTTTAAAAAACGTAAAAACGTGTAAACTATTTTATATTACAAATACATGTATAATAGTCTATTATATAATATATTACAGTTGTAGTTCCCTAAGGCTGCCGTTAAAAAAAAAAATAGTAGCTAGCAAAAACTTAGTGGCTTAAAACAACAGAATTTATTGCTTCACTGTTCTGGAGACTAAAAGTCTGAAATCAAAGTGTCAGCAGAGGCGGGCTCTTTCTAATGCATGGCTCTGGGGAGGGATCCTTCCTTGAGTCTTCTGGCTTCTGGTGCTTGCCAGCAATCCTTAGCATTCTTTGGCTTGTATTCAGTTTTTCTTTATTTTTTTCCCTTAATCAGCCACCAGAGAAACCAGTTAAGTGGGGTTAAGACAGGATCACCACTTCCATATCTTTTAAGTTTTTGATGTCATCTACCAAAATGACATATTTCTTCTGATTTACCATCTTGGGTGGAGAAGTGGGCAGACTCAAGAGTTTATCCTAATCTTTAACGTAATGGGCTTTTTATGAGTTATTTCAATTTCTATTGCTATGCATACTAATCATGCACACTTAGATGCTGCATAAATGGTTATACAGTAGGTCAGTTAATACTGTGGGCTGGCTGTGAGATAAATTGAGACAGAACTGTATTTAACATTTAGGCTCTTCTCTGCCACTCTATGATGAGAACTATGGTAGCCTTATATATCCTTAGAGATAGCATATGTCTGAGATATGTCCTAATGTGTTCCTTTCCCCACAGTAAAATTTGTTAATTGGCCACAGATTCCTTTACAAAAAATTAAGGAGATATTTATTATATACTTATGTTACCATTCTACAATCATTGTTCAAAGAGACTTACCTTCACATTAATCAATGAACTGTTGTTCTAAAAACTCATGTCTGAAAATTTGATGAGTAATTTTAATTTTTTCTACTATATCCAAAAATATAAACTCTTCACTACCATTCTAGACATTTTCTTGTAATATAAGTCAAGTAATTCTATTTCTTTCATAATTTACTGTTAAGAAAGTTCTGGTGTCTCTTTTATTTACCACAAACCATCATCACATGATAGCTTTAATTGGACATTCTTATATTAAAACCAGCTCTTAGTCTATGCCATTACATAAAATCTTGACTCATAAACAGTCAATAATCTCTTCTCTACCCAGCTTTATATTCTACATTTTCTTGCCTCATACCTTCAGGATCAACTCTCATTTCTGCTGCTGCCAGGGATGTATTGGGCAAGTCTTATAATTCCCTGGGCATACATACTATTTTCTCCCACACATGGAATGACATTATTACTTGGGCTGTGTCATAATGTGATCCTAGTTAGAGGTCTGGAGGCAATGAATAGGAGCAGGAGAATCTGGAGAAAGGGAAGCATCAATCTGTGAGCCCTTTCAGCCCCTCTAGACAGAGAAGTGTTTGTAAGGGGAGTGGCATCTCCTCTCTCCAAGGGGTGAAATCTGTATTAGCTCAGGTTCCAGGAAAAACATCAATTCTGAATCTAAGGGTTATAATTCCAATATCCTCTTCCTAAACAGGTCTGAGTCCTAATCTTTTACTATCAGGAATCTGAATTAAACACAGAGGCTCATAAATGCTATGCATGCAGTAGCCTCTGTAACTTCACTACCCTTACAATTAATTCCTGGGCTTAATTTTCAGCCTAGTTAACTCTGTAGAATATAATGTCTTTAAATACTGCTGTGGAGGCCTTTTGATTTTTACAGTATGCCTTGAATTTTAAATTCTATAATCTAAATGGGTCCTTTTCTTCTTTCAAGGTTTTTAAGCTATTAACAACAACTAAAAATGTAAATTCCCAACAGTATAATTACCATTGCCCCTATTCCTTTCAAATGCCCCAACACCATGTTACCTGTACTTCAAGGTATAGATGCCTCTAAGACTAAATCAGTTCCAGGTAAAATATTAATAATTGGGATTCCACTGCATTCCAGGGTGATCATCACCCTAATTATCACTAGTAGTCTGAGCCTTTATATCACTTTCTGACAGATGAAGGGTTCAATTCAAGCATAGCAAGACAGGACGGGATTTTCAGTGCCTCTTCTTATTCTAAATCTCTTAAATTTTGTGTACAAAGAAAGCAGAGCTAGAAACAATAGCAATCATGAAAGTGAATTATACTGGGAAGAGAAATAGGAATGTGGGAAAAGTATAAACGGAAGAGAAAACTGATGCAATAGTACATTACTGAACTGAGACCCGCTGTCGTCAATAGAGGCGCAATTTTGTAATGACTATTTGGAGAAGTATGCAAAATGCACTGGTGAATTTTACCACTAATTACTAAAGAGGGGAAGTTATCTGCTTCTTACTGTTCCTCATTATTCAAACG
Organism: Sapajus apella; assembly: GCF_009761245.1. Lineage (NCBI taxonomy): Eukaryota > Metazoa > Chordata > Mammalia > Primates > Cebidae > Sapajus > Sapajus apella. The sequence continues at coordinate 37,051,218 of NW_022436948.1, forward strand.
CTGTCCCATGAGTTACTAACTTCCTGGCACTTCCAGGTTTGTGGATGGGAGAACACGCATCCCATATAGAGGAAGAAAGGTCCCAGGTAGAAAGTTGAAAGTTTTAGGTGCAGCTGATCTAAGGAGTTGTCAAATTATACCTATACACAGTGGTGGCCATGACAACTTCTAGCACAGAATTAGATTTAGAATGTTATTTCCCAAAGTTTACTGCACATCAGAAACACTAGAAACACTTAATTTGTTAAAGCCCATATTTCAGGTCTCCACCCCACAGAGTCTCTGAGTAGGTCTGAGGTGTGACAAGAGAATCTGAATTTTTTATATATTTTGTGGCGATGTTGATACTGATGCTCCGGCCACCACATTTTGACCAGTATCTAGCGTATGTAAGGTGGACAACAAGAGTTGCTTTATTTTCAAGCGTATTATTGATTCAGGCATGATCATCAATGTACACAAAATAATTGGGTGAGAGATATTAGGGTACCGAATAGTACATAGTTTCAAAATACACATCATGAATTTCTTAAGTGAAAGAAATAATACATATTTGACAGAGTTGGAGGATAGCATTTAGAAAAATGACCAGAATTTGCTAAATGATGATGAAAATCCTAAGATTGTATGTTTCCTAGTGTAATAAAATAGTAATAAAAGCTAGAAATTTTATTACTAAGTGTCTAACTATGTCTAACTTGAATCTTATAATGAGTAAAATAACAAACCTAGATTCACATACATATGAACATATACATGAATATAATATATATAGAAAAATATACACATATACACGCACATATTATGTATATGTATCTTAGATAAGACAAAAATCTGAGGGCACAATTGTAGAAAAAAGGAGATCAAAAAATATAATGAATTCACTGTACAAATTTTAATTCTACCCTTATGGCAGCATATGCAGATATAAATGACACTATTGATACAAATAGAAAAATATAAATAAAGACCTTATTATAGATAATATTATTGTACTAATGCTAAATGTTGGAGGTATGATAATGATATTGTGATTATACAGGAGAATAATCTAGTTTCCATCAATGCATGCAGAATTATTTATGGGAAAAATGGCATGACAAATTTTATGTCTTTTTATGTATTCAGCACAATGTAATAGAAAATGTCTATAGAAACAGGGAACTTACTAACAATTAATGAATCTAGGTGAAGTGTGTAAAGGTGTTGATTATACCATTATTCCAATTTTCTGTAGATTTCAAATCTTTAGAAATAAATTTAGAAAATATAAGATATAATTAACACTCTCAGATAAACCTTAGAAACTTTCTAAAAGTGTTTGAAGGAATAAGAGATAACTTCTAGAATGAGAAATTGGAAGAAGTTTCAACAAGACTGACACATTCATACTGGGTATTGAAAACGGCAGAATTCTTGACAGGTGGACATAGAAGGGAAAGACACTCTAGCTATGATAATGATATAGACCAAACATAAAATGTTAATACTCAATATTATTATTGTTGCTATTAAAAGTAATAGTTACAGTTCATGATTATTATATTCAAGGTAGTAAAGGATTCAAATAAAATTGAGATAAATTGGCCAGTGTCTCAAAATAATTCGTAATAGCTTTTGTCTGTTGCAGTAGATGGGAGCAATATATTATTTATGCTAGAGGAATAATTGAGACTTTATCCTGGTAGACTATGACCTGCCCTTAAAGAAATCGCAAATATATCATTAAGCATATAGAGCTGGAATTGGTGCTGAAGAGGTTAATTAGTGTTATCTAAAATCTGCTATACCCATACCAAGCACAGAATCTTTTCTGCAATGTATATGCATCATTATAAACATGGTAGGTTACAGGTCCCCTTAGGGGATAATTTAGTATAAATGAATATTGGATTGATTTGCTTGAGGATCTCAAGTAGTGCATTAAATACATTCATTAGCCCAACATGCCATTGGCAATTTTGTGACCATCAATGAAAAAAACAATTAATCTATTTATTTTTAAAGCAAAAACACTCCATCAAAGATGTAGACAGTTTGCTATCTTCAAAGTTATTAGTGATAAAATCTTGAAGATCTGGAATCTTAGTTTTGAGGGCAAATAAGTATAGTTCAGCCGATTTCTAAGGATAGAAAAGGATAATGTGTAAAAATCCAGGTTCTAGGGTCAGACAATCTGGGTTCAAATTCTAGCTTCACAAGAGTTTTGCTGTGTATTTCATAACACATTTTCATCTCTAAAGTAAGAATAATAGCACTAAAACTCATAAAGTTGTTTAAAGATTATCTGAAGTAAAACATAGTTTCAGGCATAAAGTAAGTACTCAATAGGCATTTGCATTTATGTTTTATTGGCTAGCAATTGCAATTGAATATTAAAAATTATATTACATTTTATGATGAGAAATAATTATTATTATATCTCATGACTGAGGAGGGTGGTAATTGGCTAATCTCAACTATGTTTGGCTGATATCAAATGGAATTACCTAGGGAAACAAGCAGATTGGCTCTGTAAACATGATTTCTTTGAACAGGAATTTGGAGGCAAGAGAATTTATTCTATTTAATAATTTTCAAAATGAGTTTTAATGTAAAAAGAAGTTATGTTCCAGAGAACAAAGACTAGGTTTGGGTTTTATAGCAAAAGTTCCTGTCCAGGTTCCCAGTTAAGATTCATTTATGCAAATGAAATACTGAAGTGCACTTATCTCTGATGGCTGAATGCAGAAAAGTTCTGATTGCTCAATACAACTAAGTCCCGTTATGGCTTAGCCCTCATAGGTCATGGCAGATGATGTCTGATTGACTGGTTTCCAAGCCACCAGAAGTCTTTGTTGCATGTTTCTATCAAATGGAGAGGTGGAGTGTGTGTCAGGGCGTTCTAGCTACAGTTCAGCTTGGCACTAACAGAACTAATCTGGCTTGATTGTAGAAAGAGAGGTCCTGTGACACTTTCACAATATCTTTCTGAGAACACAGACTGCGTGGCTGTTCCCTGACACAGATATGGTCACCAACTTCTGTTTTAACGTTCAGCACCTCATTTAGCCATGGTAAAGCCATTTTGTCTGTTGGCTGGAGGCATATTTTAGCAGCTCTGATAGTCACCTCTGATTCTTCCCCTGTGACTAGTAAGATAACTCAGAGTTGCTTTTTTTCTTGGTGATAGAAAAGCACAGAAGTCCAATTGCACAAGCGTTTTTAAGCCTCCATTTGAATTATGCTTACTAGCACCCCGTTGACACATGCAGATCACACAATTGAGACTATGGCCTATGCTACACAGTAAAGGTTATGAATACTGGGAAAAGAATGGACATTTGACTATTTTTTTACAAACTACCTAAGGAAATAGAGACCTGTTTGCACTGAGAAAGCAGACAGTCTTATAATATATTTGGGGTTTTCAAGCAGCCATCCCGCTCATAAGTTTCCCAAAAGAGTTAATCACAAAGGTTTATAACCCTGGAAAAGTGATATGTCAGTTAATTCTTAGCTATTTTTCCACACTTCTACCAACATAATGTGCACTCAGAATGCTTTTAAAAAATGTCCATGGGTACAGAAGGAATGATCTTCTAATGTAAAATGAAACCAACTTTTTAAGGCATGACTTCTGACTCTAGAGTGGAGTATACAGAGACATTCTCCACTACACTACAGGTACTATTATTATGGTGAGATTGATCAGCTCCAAATATTTCCAAAGAAAATAAAAGCAGTGAAAATTGAGCGAAAAATAAATTAACTAAATTGAAAGTTGATGTGGTATTGAACATTTCTCAGAAACACAAAAGCAGATGGATCTTCGTAGGAGTCAGCAAACTAAATATGACCCATAGACTGGTTTGTATGGCTTCTAAGGATGGTTTTTACATTTTAAAATGATTTTAAAAACTCCGAAGAAATATAATGTTTGATTACATGTGAATATTACATACCATCCAAATTTCAATGTCTGTAAATAAAGTTTTATGGTAACACAGTATATTAATTGGCTAACATATCTTCTATGGCTGCGTTGCCACTATATTGGTATTGAACTGCTGCGACATAGAACATCTGTTACTCTTCCCAATTCCCACTACTGTTCAGCTCACTATAAATTGCAATGATACATTAAAAATTAACAGTTTCCAGCACTACAGTACCATTATGACACACTTTACTATTATATTTTTATCAGTGCGTAATCAACATGTCAAAAAGAGGTAAGAAGAAAAAGTGAACTTTGAATGCCAAACTTTAAAGGCACAGTGGAGTAATGAATTATTTTGTAATCAAATTAGAGGGCAAAGCATTATGTTTATACAATATGGATGCTATGATTGTTCTGAAGTCAACATTAACTGGAATAAATATTCATCATGACATTTTCAATGTGGAAGCAATAGGTAAATTAGACAATTTAAATGGAATAGCTTAACATTGTAGAATTCCTTTACAAAAAAGTAAGACTGCTATAAAGAGAGAGAAAAGGAAAAGAAGATGAAAAGTAAGTTTCAAAGTGGTTCTCATGAACAGATTTGAGCCAGCTGTAACACACCATTGCCCATTTCATTAAAAGTTATGATATGAACAGACATTTTTCAAAAGAAGACATTTATGCAGCCAACAAACGTGAAAAAAATGCTCATCATCACTGGTCGTTAGAGAAATGCAAATCAAAACCACATTCAGAAACTATTTCACACTAGTTAGAATGGCCATCATTTAAAAATCTGGAGACAACAGATTCTGGAGAGGATGTGGAGAAGTAGGAATACTTTTACACTTTTGGTGGGAGTGTAAATTAGTTCAACCATTGTGGAAGGCAATATGGAGATTCCTCAAGGATCTAGAAATAGAAGTAGCATTTGACCCAGCAATTCCATTACTGGTATACACCCAAAGGATTATAGATCATTCTGTTATAAAGACACATGCACACATATGTTCATTGCAGCACTGTTTACGATAGCAAAGACCTGGAACCAACCCAAATGCCCATCAGTGATAGACTGGACAAAGAAAATGTGGCAGATATACACCCTGAATACTATGCAGCCATAAAAAACGATGAGTATATGCCCTTTTCAGTGACATGGATGAACCGGGAAACCATCATTCTCAGCAAACTGACACAATAACAGGAAACCAAACACAGCATTTTCAAACTTATAGGTGGGTGTTGAACAATGAGAACACGTGGACGCAGAGAGAAGAACATCACACACTGGGGTCTGTTGCAGGGTGGGGGGCTACAGGAGGAATTGTGGGGGGCGGGGAGATTGGGGAGAGATACATTGGAGAAATACCTAATGTAGGTGATGGGGGGATGGAGGCAGCAAACCATGATGACGTGTATATCTATGCAGCAATCCTGCAAGATCTGCACATGTACCCCAGAAATTAAGGTATAACGATAATTTAAAAAATGTATCATTATCAAAATCCTAAGAGTTGTAAGTTGTCTTTTACTTGGTAGGAATGAATTATGGCTGATTATTTCTATTTTTAAGTTTGACCAGATGCATCGATTTCTTTTAGATTCTGATGAGAAAATGCTAAAATATTGCTAAAGATTTCCCACTAAAAACAGTAGCAAATAGCAAATAAGTGGTCAAGCACCAGGTGTCTTAGATTCATGGCATGTTCCAGTAAATCACATATCAAAATAAGGTCTTTGTAATTTCTCTTATATGTACTGTGCCTAGAGTATTTTCTAAAATAATAAATTCAGTCATAGTTCCTTCCCCAGAAATTAATAAATTATATGTTGGATGAATATTAAAAAATAATTGTGTTGATAATTGACTGGCTGTTGTTGTGCAGAGTTCAACACATGCCATAGATACATTTGTTTTTATGTGTATATGTTTTATTCCACTGCTAAGTGTGTTATTTACAGAAGTGCTTTGTATTTATGCATAGAAAAACTGTTACATTCAGTCATTAGCTATTACAAAGTGCTTTCAAATATGATTTCTGGGTATTTGATTTGGGCTACAAAGCGTAAAGTAAAGGAAAGTACCAATTTTGGCAGGGTGATTTCATTAGCTGTCATAAATCTGGATCGTAGGATAAGGGTAAATTAACAAACTCTTATTTTAAGGTCTGAATGAACATCTTTTCTCTTAGGTAGACTATTTTACTTAGTTTAATCTAAGATAGCAATTAGACAAGATGTGGGAAGTCTGAGTCTATGACTTTATAAGAATTTCTAATGAAGATAAAAGTTAGCTTTAGGTGGTCAGAAAACAATTAGAACTAGTTAAAAGTTCTCTTAAGGTTAAATGTTTGTTATATATGAATAACATAGAGTTAGAGATACGCAAAGTAGAATCTCTACAGAATCCAAACACAGGGCGAGACACGGCAAAACTCAAGCAACTTCCCTTACAAAAAATAATACAAATTGGGGATATTCTTGCTTATTTTTCTGACACTTTAAACTTGTTTTCCCAAAGTTTTGTGTGTTCATTATGAACATCATCCTATACTATTTGCTGTTAATATCTCCTTGACTTTATTTCAAACTTTGTGAATATAATTTTATTAATATTTGAGCTTCATATCATAGCATGGTGCCTAACACAAAATAGTACCAATAAATCTATCTCAATTCATCTAGTCTTTTAACAAATACTTGATAGCCTACTACATTTCAGATGCTATGCAAAGTAATGTAGACAGAGCAATGAATAAGGAGACAAGGTTACGAAACTCGCAGTCTAGTGGGAAAAAATAATCAACATGCTAATAAACAGCATCTCTACATTCTGTAATAAGCAATATTAGGGTAATATTGTAACCCACTACAAATTCAGTAAAGCCTACGTCACTTTACTGAATTTCTGCACTGCTTTAACTCTGCTTCTCTTTAAGAAACAGGACACTGGCAATATAAAATTTCCCTTTGGAACCAGACCAGCTGAGAATAGTTAGAACCAAGATGACTGACTGAACAACTTAAAAAAAAAAATCCTCAGACTTCATTATAATCTAATTTCCATTCTAAATGGCACTCCCACCAGTGCCATGAGTTTACGATCCCTATGACAATGATTAGAAGAGGCCATTAGAGGACAAAAATGGAGGTGACACTCTGGTTCTGAGAATCTGACTTTCACTTCTAGAAAAGACATGGATATTCCTCCCGTTCCCTTAAATGTCCAACCTCTTTGTCGGAGAAATCTATGTGTTAACCCCCTCAACCATCACTAGTCAAAAAGTTTATTTGTAAGCCAAATTCTTGCTTCTCAGTTCTGCAGCCATCAAGTAAATCCTGCACTGCTTGACATCCACATATTGGCTTTGTGACACAGAGCAGGGAAAGACCCCATTTCTTAGGGAATCAACTTTGCTCTTAAGAATATAATAGAATGTATTATATTTTGAGTTGATTTCTGAAAGAGTAGAATAATCAATACAAATAGATAGGTATTATCAAGCCTCTCACCTTGTTTTTCCTGAGGAAAATGTACTAAAGGTACAATGATAAATAAATCTGTAAGTTATCAGCTGCAAATCACACCCAGATGATTATCTCTTTCATCTACTGCAGAGCATATTTTCCAGTAACTATAGGTATACCCAAAGATACTGGGCTTGGGAAAGACACAAGTTTTCCATCACCAGAAGCTTGGACAATTTGGGAGGTTCGCTTTGGATCACTTCCCTTAGTGATACAAAATTGCAAATATAAGATTAATAGATAGCCCCCCCTCCCAGCCCCAGGACCTTGCAAAAATCTTTTCAAATCAGGGGCACTAAGATGTATTTTTTATTTGCCTCATGGAGAATCATTAAGATTATCGGATTTAGCAAGTAAAATACAGAAAGACTAGCTTAAATTAAATTTTAGATGGGCAAAGAATTTCTTTTTTAGCATTAGTGTGTCCCAAACAGTGTATAGAACATGGCTATATGTAAAAAAAAAAAGGTGTCGTTTATCTGAAATTCAAGTTTATCTAGGTGTTTGGTATTTACTGTCAACTTAATGGGGAGTCAGGAAATCCCCATATTGCAGAGGTGGCAGAGGTGGGGAACTGCACAGAGAAACAACATGTAAACTCGATTAGTGGGAATGGGAGAGATTAGAGAAGAACCTTGTTTTGAGTGACTTTTCTGCATGGATCTTTCACATCTATGTACATTTAACATAAATACTTAGTTTGTTCTAGACTATTTTTTCAAAGATTTTCATATAAACAAATATAAATGCTTCCCTCCCTAGAGCTGATTTTCTTATATTCTAGGCTAATAATGTCTCTCTCCAGAGGGGAGTGATGGATAAGTTTTGACAGGATCCTCTTATATAATAGTGGTGCTTCCTAATATTGCTGCTCGTCTCCTCTATCACGGCCTCACTCACTAACCATCTGTTGCTAGAGTACTAAATGGATATTGCTTGTCATACTATGAAAAATCTTTCCCAAACTCAATCCTTTAAAATTCCCCTAATACACTAATTTGTGCTCTAATAAGGCCAAACTTTAAGTAAAACAAACACACACACTCACACACACACACACACTGCCACTGCTGCTAAGAAATATCTTGATTTTGCTGAGGTTTTTATTTCCCTGTATTGAGCAGTCTAGAACAATAAAATACCCATACCTCATAGCAACAAAAAATCAGATGCCTTGATTTCAGAAACTGACAGCTTGGCAGATGGTGTAGGTTATTTTGGATTTTTATAGGCTTTTTCTGTATAAGTCGTGTGTCACATACTAGATAAATAGCACAAGGTCCGGTGTGTATTATAAATTTTTGAAGTCCCAGTACCAGCACTGTAAATTATATTTGATAAATGTTTATTGTTCAGATATTTTAGTGTGCCCTTCTTCTGTAGTGTAATATTTGGCAACTTGCTGCAATGTTGAAAACTTGTTTCTTTTCTCTCTGAAATGGCTTGCTCAAGCACCCCAACACAAAAAGCATATGACAAAGAGGAGAAACTCATTTATTCACTTGGTTGTCTTTTGAATTTCTTGCAACTTCCCATGTACAGGGTACTTTGAGTACACTTCTTTTAAAAGAGCGTTGCTCTTAGAAGAGATGCTGAAAAGCCTTCCTTTACCTCCTCTTCCCTAATTCTCTCACAGCAGTCAGGCTCTTAAAATCTGAGAAGTATACCAAGTGTCCAGCTCCAGGAAGTTCACCTTGAGTGTGGTAGATTATACATTTTTCTAGGCATATAAAAGGTAAACAACCCAAAGACCAAATCATCTCTCTCTCTCTCTTCCATTTGTTTACCAATGACTCTTTCATATACGGTCTGTTAACTTTCTACTCTAAAGGTAAAAGCACAATGAGACAATCACACTGAACATATCAGCATTAGAGAACACAGCTACCTTACTTGTGCCCCCCAAGATCTGGTATTTTTTGCTTTACTAAGATGCCATAGTTTTTATCAGTCTATCAATTTGCCTATCCCTGAAGTTATTAGTTTTAAATATGTCACTATTATTGTTATTGTCATCATGAAATACCATCTTCTCCAAAGCAAATATTATCACCCATTGATGGCCAGTCATTGTAAATGGCAGTGAAAAAATAGAAAGCTATTTTTTATTCCATCCCTTTGTAATTTAGCCTTAAGGCTGGCTCTTATTTAAAGATTTAGTATTGCTCAGCAAATGGGTCTTTCAGAATAATCACAATATTTTATAGCACTGTCAAATGTATTAAGCCAAGTTTAATGACCTTAAGTCATATATTTTTTTCCATATACTTTTGATGTACACTTGCAATTGAGTGCAACCCAAATTTCATTACCAGTGGTTTTCTTACACTGCATTCAGCTCTTTCATTTATTTTGCAGTTGTTGAAATAAAAAGAAAAAAAATGAAATGTTTGACTTAACAAGAAGCATAGCTGAAACATGGGCAGAGAAAAACTCAATTTGACACGTGGTGGTATACAGTCTTGTATACTGTAGTACATGTTGTTCTTTATATTACCCACAGTATTTACTTTTTGTCATTATTGTCCAAGGACTTATGCACTGTGCCATAAGACAAACAAATTGGGCAGAATGGCTCAGGTGCCATACTCCATCCATGCCAGAAGATGTAAATGAGTAAATAAATAATAAATAGTTCCACTTACACATCCAAGTCTGGCTGCAAGGGCACAGGGAGTGTTCATTAGCTCATACAGCTGAGGTAAGAAGTAAAATACCAGAAGGTCAAAACAAATTTTACACAAAGTAGAATTTGTCAAGGGCCAATATTTCTCATGCTTAGTAGAAATGGATCTAAAATGACATATATATATGTGTGTGTGTGTGTGTGTGTGTATGTATATATACATATATATGTATGTATACATACATATATATGTATATGTATATGTTTATATATACACATATATATGTATATATATACACATGTATATAGATATGTATATATGTATATGTATAAACAAATTCTGCAAACAAACTGCATTTTTTCTCTTTTGCAGTACTTTGAAAGAACAATACATAATTTTTGAAAAATTAACATATGGGTCTTAGGTTCACCTTATGCAGATCTAAAGTAGAATTTATTCCTTAATTTTAAATCATAAATTTTCCTTTAAAATTTACAGTCATGTTACATGAAAACTGAGAGTGACATGTGTTACCTCTAGTACAAAAGTTCACTCATTTTTTTTATTTTTAAAGCCAAGCATAGACTATTTTTAAAAAATATTTTATTATTAGTTTCTTGTAGAATTAAGTAATACAATATAACACATTTTTTTCTGCTTTGAGGAATGTTCTTTCCATCCTTTATGTTTATAACAGATGGATAGGGTTATATGTGTAGTTACTTTTTAAGTGTTTGTAGGTGTTCCAATTACTTCAGAAACTTTCTGGTAAAAACACGGTTGCTTATTTCAGCATCTTTCTCCTGTTCTCCTAGACAATACAAAAAGGTGATAAACAAGAAGGAAAACAACAACCAAAGAGGGGGGAAAATCCTGAAAAATCACTTCTAATAAAAGGGGGTACAAATAAAATCTTCAGATTCCAAAATTTTAAAAAGTACCAATAATGCGACATGTGACTCAAATCTTGAGGAAGGAAGTAAAAGAAAGAATTGGGGAAATAAGTGAGAAAATTTAATGATCATAAGTCATATAGTATGACTTACATCAACTATATCATTTCTCACAGAACACCAGGAAGTGAATACTATCTGAACAGAAGGACCTCGTCCATAGTACAAACTATGCCTATCGTTAGCAATAATGGATGCAGAAACCAGAATGAGCAAGGCTGATGGTGGAAGAAATTTTTAACCAGATTTACTGCAGAAAGCAAAATTGAGGAATTTCCTAAAAAAAATCACAGAGAATGAAAATCTACCTGCAGATTGAAGAAGCAGCAAGGCCACTGTGGCCTCAACACTCAGTATAGACAGAGAACTCTCTTGAACATTGCTACTTCATAAAATTGGTCTTACTTAATCATGAAGAAGAAAATAAAAGTATCATGGACATAATCAACAAAAGTGTGATGAGAAAAAAAAAAGTGTGAATGTAAATGAGCATCAGATATTACCAGCAAATGAAGAGCATTGACTAGAAATTGTTGCCAAGCAGCAAGCAAAAGTAATCAAACATTTACAATCAAGTAAACAACCAAGAAAAACAAAATACAATTAAGCCTTCATTTTATGAAGAAAGAACAAAATGCAGAAATATAAAATTTGTTAAAGAGTACTAATAACAGTAATTACAGAAAAAGATAAAATATTTGAAGTATCCAATAAACAAGGGGATAATTGCTAACATAAAGATTTCATTTGAGGTGCACATGAAGGAAAAAATTAGTACCAGAAACATATGAAAACCTTAGTAATCAGTGATGACATTGTAAAAAAAAAAAAAATGAGACCAAAAACAATACAAAAAGTTATCCAACTCAATAAGATAAAAAATATACACAAAACAAGCAAATAAAATAAAGAAAAGAATTTAAATAACAGATACAAACAAAAACTCATCTTTGGGAGAGAGGTTAAGTATCTATGCAGATATAGATTAGATATAGATATAGATATAGATACATACATATGAGAGACTTATGTGTATACACAAAATGATATAATAATTCACTAGCAACCCTAATGAAGACAAATATGGAGCGAGCTCAAAAACACAAATGATTTTGAGAAAATAATCACAAGGAAAGCTCAAAATTTAATTTTTGTATGCAAATAAACTTTTTAAATATCTAGGGAAATAGCTATCAATATGTTTTCATATAAGATATACAAGAGATAAACATGCAAACTTTTTTGCAGAATGAGTCTGTTACCAAAGGACATATCCCCCTCAAAAAGCACCTAGCCCAGCCAAATCCATGGAATAAGACATCCTTTTCAACTAAAAAATGTTATGAAATATAATCTGTTAAGAGAATATAAAAAGATGAAACATTTCTAGATAATTGATAACAGGAAATTTTCATAAATCCCTGATTTTATACCTCACAAAAATTATACAAAATAGAAAACCACAGACCGTCACTAATAAATATTTTTTAATTCCTAAATAAATCTTAGTATAGAAATTTAATAGCACATTAAAAATAATGCATTATGTAAGTATGAATTGTTACAGGAATAGAAGCATAGGTTAATATGAGGAAATCTATTAATATAATGTGTCATTAGATACATGGAGACAAATTGTTCAGTCATCTGAGAGATGCTGTTATAACACAAAATGTTGATTTGAGAACATGGACTATACAAATCATGCTAAAGTATTTGGTGTTTCAAAGTTTTCAGGCAAATGCTATGCTCGGGAGCTAAAACATATACACTTTGGAGAAATATGAGACTATCAGACAGGGTTCCATAAAACGTCCGTTTTCTTCTAGGAGCATGTATTCTCATTTGAGCTTGAACTGACAAGGTTTTATTTATATGTGAAGTCATTAATCACACAAAGGAGCCATTTTCATTTATGAAATTCTCCTTTTCATAATCCCATTAATTGAACAGCTTACATGACTTTCAAAATGACAAGGCTCCATAAATTCTTGTATTCCAGACTTAGTTATTATAAATAATCCAGAAAAATGTAGTGTGTCCTACTAAAAACATTTTATTAAAAATATTCTTCAAAATCTTTTTGCTAGCAAATAGCATTAGCATTTTCACCGGGAGGATAGCCTAGTGGACCTTAGCTTCATTACGAAGGTATTTGACTGAAATAATTTATACCTCTATGAGGGCCTAACAGAGAGGGAGGGGCTGTAGGCCTGTTATTGGCAATTATCTCAATAGGCACTAAAATGAAACTTAACAAGATTCACCAATTTTTATTGACAAAGAAATTAAGATAAATAATTTTGAAGTAAATAAATAATATATAAAGGCAAATAAATGACCCATTGGGAAAAAAAAAAAGAATGATATCTCTGGAAAAAAAAATAGATATAACTATAAAACTACTATAAATAAGAAAGATAATTTTTATACTGAAAATGTAATCTACATGTGTTTCAAAACAGAGCAAATGAAAATACACCTCTTATAGCAAGACCCAAAGATAATATATTTGGAAATAAAATTATCTATAAATATAAGTTCTATATGATTTTATTCTCATAGAAGTAAACTTTTTTAAAAGACACATATAGAAAATGAACGCCCCAACAGTAACACACAAATACTCAGCAAATGAAAAAAAAATAAATCCACATAAACACCATTTAATTAATTGAAGGCAAAATATGCAGTGTTATTTTCTCTGTAAATTCATTTAAATATTTAATATCCCTATAAGAATACAAACAGATTTTTCTACCACTGAATTATTTGAAGTTAATATTTACTTGTAAAAATAATAAAATGTAAATTGTGGGAAAAAAAATCTCTGAACAAGAAAAGCAAATGATAGGGGATTGTTTTCTACCAGATATTAAAGCATTTTATCAAGACTTAAGTATTGAATCAGCGTGCTAATGGTTCATAAATAGCTTCATACATTAAAAAACAGAATATAAAGTTCAAAATAGACCAAATGCAAATTAACTAATAAAAGTAGCATGTAAAATCAGTGAAGAAAAAAGATGGAACATTCAATAAATCCTACTTGTAATCCTGAATAGCTCTCTGCAAAACAGTCAAAAACACATAATAAAATAAAAATTGATAAATATCACCTCATATTTATTGATAAATTACAAATGGATGAGTGATGTAAATGAACATTGTAAGCATTACAATATTAGAAAACAGAGAAAAAGTTTTATAAACCTAGATTATTTAAAGCTGTTGTAACTATAAGGCTAAAAAAAAGAAATTGCTGAATTTGAACACAAATAAAATAAGACTGTGAATGACAACCTGGTAAAATTATTAACAATGCCATCCACAAACATAGACAAACCTCCACACTACATGTTATACTATTAATTTAGATAGAAATATGGGTAAAAAATGAATAGTACTAAAAATGCATATTTCCATGAAATAAGTTCACTTTGTTCTTAAAATCCCAAAAAAGGCCTATCTTTATTCTTTGTAAGAGAAATATAAATTAAAGTTATATTGAGACGCTACCTTTACTTTTCAGTTTGGCAAAAATCCCAGTTTGGAAATACAATCAGTTGGTGAGGTGTTTGGAAATGAACAATATATAGCTGATCAGAATGTAAATAGTTATACTTCAAATTAAGACAACTTAGAAATGCCTATTAAATTTAAAACTACAGATACATTTCATTCTGCAATTTCATAGGGGAATTTGTTTTATAGTTACATAGAAACATGAAAGAAATATGATGTGCACAAGTTTTACTATTTGAAACTAATGTAATGAGAAATTATAAAAAATCACCTTGATCAATTAAAAAAAACAGCACTTTCATTTAACACAATAGTGTGGAGAAAGATAAATCTTTCAATGTACTAATAAGGAGACATCTTAACTATATAATAGGGTATTACATTTTGTGTAAAAATGAAGGAAGATACTTTATTTGTATTGGTTTATATAAACATAAACTCATGAAGGACATAAAAATAGCAGGTAAGACTAATTACTTATGGTTTGATGATAGAGTTGGTACTGGGAGGGCAGAAAATGATTTTATGACATATTTTATCGAGATGTATACTGAAAATTTCTAATTCATTCTTCTATTACTTCTATATTTGTCCATTAGATAGCATACATCTATGAAAAAGAATTCTTTCCACATTATTTTCTTACGTATGCTTATTAACTCATATTTAGTTTTGATTTTCACGGTTTTATTATTTATTGCCAATGCTTTATATTTTATATATTATCTTTGAAATAAATACAAGTGCTTCCTACGTTTTTAAAAAAGAACTGAAAAGCAAGGGGGACTGAAATAATGAAGATAATAAGATAATTAATGTAATTAAATAAATTCCCTATTTGCTACATCTATCAAATAAACATAAAATGGTATATGTTGTCTAATAGAAAAAAGTAATGTTTTAAAATAATTATTATACATCTTCTATGGAACCTTTGAGAGTTGATTCTTAGTGACATTTGAGATAATTTTGTTTTGTACCTTATTGTTTTTTCTGGCAAGTTAATATGTGAAAATTTTGCATGAATATTTAAAGCTAGACATGCTCAAATATCATATTTGAAATATAAATGTTAAAAAAGAGGAAATGATTAATAACAAAAGAAGCACCTTTTTGTTTCAGTGAATACATGTCTAGAAGAGACAGCTTTTAGGTGTACAAATTGTGGAAACTGATTTGATATTAATTAACCAACACTTTAGTTATCATGTAAATATCTTCAAAAGATGACATGCAGGATTTTAAATGTCATAACTTCCTTCTATATGGTCTTTAACAAATGTACTGTGGAGGTTCTATGGTAAAATCTTAGGTGATAACACCTGAGGGAGACCACAGTACTTTCAAGCCACAGGACATTATTCCTCTCACTGGGCTTCACATTAACACTTTACAGTTCCTTATCTAATGCTTGTCATTGGTTTTACCTTTCTTTCTATATTCCTTTTTCTTATTTTTGACTTTCAAATTTGCATTTAAAAATGTTTTCTACATTTTTATTTTGAAGAATGCCAAGGTTAGTGTTGAAAATATGTCCAATTGGTGAACTAAGATTTACCAATATTGTTCTGTAATTATATTTTTCTAAATATACCTACAAATTATTTTCCTCTGAAATAGCTGAAAAAAAAATAAAAAACTTGAAGACCTTCATCTTGAGTACTTTAAGATACATTTCTGGCCCGGCCTTGTGGCTCATGCCTGTAATCCCAGCATTTTCAGAAGCCAACGTAGGCGGATCACTTGAGGTCAGGTGTTTGAGATCAGCCTGGTCAACATGATAAAACCTCATCTCTACAAAAAAAAAATACAACAATTATCCAGATTTGGTGGCGGGTGCCTGTAATCCCAGCTACTCAGAAAGCTGAGACAGGAGAATTTCTTGACCCGGGAGGCAGAGGTTGCAGTGAGCTGAGACAGTGCCATTGCACTCCAGCCTGGGCAACAGAGTGAGACTACATCTTAAAAAAAAAAAAAAAAAAATACATCTCTTAGAAAAATCTTCATCCAGAATCAATATTAGAGCCAAGTAGTAACTTTAAATTTTCTAATAGCCAAATGTATAAAAGTAAAAATAAACTTTTAATTAATTTCTATAACGTATTTTATCTAACTCATTAATAGCCATAAAATGTCATCATTTCAACATCATTAATGAACATAAAAAACTTAATAGGATACTTTATTTTATTTTTAATCCTAATTTCAACGTGTAATTTTATACTCTGAGTATGTTTGAATTCACACTCACCACATTTCAAGTGTTCTCAGTCATGTGTGGCTAGTGGCTACCAAAATGATCACTGCACTTCACAAGCCTTGCTATGGTCCAAGCAGAGAATGGCAAAATGAATGCTTCACAATTTTCTGCCAACATTCTCACCTGTGTAATAAGACAATGCAGTCTTACCTTTACCCAAGCATCCTAAAATATCACTTGTAAAGGTGACTCTCATTAGCCTACCAAAATTAGTATTAAATAAAATAAGGATATCAATGTATGAGCCATTCTGCGACCATCTTTTGAAGTGCAGTTTAGTCTGGAGAGATAGACAGTAACTATGTGTCCTGATTTGTCCTTCATTGTCCACATCTGATACTTAACAATTTTCCCCAAACAACCTAAAACACCTTAATGCATCATTTACCTTCTTAGTGTCATCTCTCTGCTTCTGCTTCTTTTTTTTTTCCAATCAGTAAATGTTCTCTTTACTTATGCGCTACTAAAAATGTCATTAATGAGGCCATTTTCTTAGTCTGAATTCCTTAAAACTAGGCCCCAAGGAAAATCACTTGTTTGCAGTAGTTTATGTGGGAATGTTATCTCACAGAGCAGGAATACAGAGCAGGAGATGTACACAAAATAGTGAGAGAACATCAGTACAAAAACATGATATCAAGGTGGCATTTCTTTTCATTATTATTATTATTGTACTTTAGGTTCTGGGGTCATGGGCAGATCATGCAAGATGATTGCATAGGTACATACAGGGCAAGGTGGTTTGCTGCCTCCATCCCCCCGCCACCTACATTTGGCATTTCTCCCCATGTTATGCCTCCCCTAGAACCCCCAACAGACCCCAGTGTGTGATGCTCCCTTCTCTGTGTCCGTGTGTTCTCATAGTTCAACACCTGCCTATGGATAAGAACATGCCGTGTTTGATTTTCTGTTCTTGTGTCAGTTTGCTGAGAATGATGATTTCCAGATTCATCCATGCCCCTCAAAGGACACGAACTCATCATTTTTTATGGCTGAATAGTATTTCATGGTGTATATGTGCCACATTTTCCTTGTCCAGTCTATCATCAATGGGCATTTGGGTTGGTTCCAGGTCTTTGCTATTGTAAACAGTGCCACAGTGAACATACCTGTGCATGTGTCTTTATAATAGAATGATTTATAAACCTTTGGTTATATATCCAGTAATGGGATTGCTGGGTCAAATGGAATTTCTATTCCTAGGTCCTTCAGGAATCACACACTGTCTTCCACAATGGTTGAACTAAATTACGCTCCTACAAACAGTGCAAACGTGTTCCTATTTCTCCACATCTTCTCCAGCATCTGTTGTCTTCAGACTTTTTAATGATTGGCATTCTAACTGGCATGAGATGGTATCTGTGTAGTTTTGATTTGCTTTTCTCTAATGACCAGTGATAATTAGCATTTTTTCATATGTTTCTTGACCTCATATATGTCTTCTTTTGAAAAGTATCTGTTCAAATCCTTTGCCTGCTTTTGAATGTTTTTTTTTTTTGTTTGTTTGTTTGTTTGTTTTTTTCTTGTAAACCTGTTTTAGTTATTTGTAGATTCAGGATATTAGCACTTTGTCAGATGTGTAGATTGCAAAAATGTTTTTCCCATTCTGTTGGTTTTTGGTTCACTCTAAGGATTGTTTCCTTTGTTGTACAGAAGCTCTGGAGTTTAATTAGATCCCATGTGTCTATTTTGGCTTTTGTTTTTTCCAGTTCGGTGAAGAAGGTCATTGGTAGCTTGATGGGACAGCGTTGAATCTATAAATTACTTTGGGCAGTATGGCCATTTTTATGATATTGATTCTTCCTAACCATGAGCATGGAATGTTTTTCGATCTGCCTGTGTCCTCTTTTATTTCCTTGAGCAGTGGTTTGTAGTTCTCCTTGAAGAGGTCCATTACATCCTTTGTTACTTGTATTCCTAGGTAATTTACTCCCTTTGCAGCAATTGCGAATGGGAGTTCACTCTTGATTTGGCTCTCTGTTAGTCTGTTATATGTGTATAGGAATGCTTGTGATTTCTGCACATTGATTTTGTGTCCTGGGATTTTGCTGAAGTTGCTTATCTAATAACGAATGAGTTTCCATTCTTCAGAACCTTATGATTGGTTTTATAGAGCCACTCATCCAGAGAAGAAAGGAGGAAAACGTTTATCCATCAGTCCTTATTGTCCATTCATAAGGGTGTTAGCACTCCTGCAGTGGTTCACTGGTCTTGGCTCTCAGGCTGCACATGTATACATGAGTAAATAAGGGATTCCTTTGGATTGCTATTACATCAGCAAAGCTGAAAAAGGAAGGTGGCCTGCTTGAAGCAAGGCTTTGTCCAACTTCGCTTGAGCTAAACCCTGCAAAGCTTTTACGAAACTGAGCATCAATCATCTGGATAAAGAGTAAAGCAATAGGATTTTTGAAAAAATATACAAAGGTTTTTGTGTTTCTCTTTTTGTATAAGCTCCTGCGCCCTGCCACAAGAATAAGAAATATTTCCAAAGTCAATTCAAGTTGCCAACTCTTACAAAATAAAAGATGTATTAGGTTATTTGTAATAAGTTTTCTGAATTTTGACCTCGTTCTGAGTATCTGAAGATATTTGCACACAATTTGCCCCAAAGTCATAGGAATATGCCCCCAATTCCCACCCCAATTCTTCATATCCTGTTTATGTCCCAAGAGCACGATTGAGTATTTGAAATCACCATTACACCAAGGATGTTTGCCTCTGAAACCTGGATAGCTGGCCATTAGTGTCTATTGGTTGTTGGTATAAAAAATACAAAACAAAACAAATCCCGTAAGTTTGATTACACTACACAATTATGTGCCAATAGAGCCTTATCTAATTCTGGAGGCTTGAGGTATTCTTCAACCCCATTTCCATTTTCTGTGTATTTTCTGGGGAAATGATTTAGATGAAATGCTTCCCAATTATTTTCAGCATCTAAATTATAACCACTAAGATTTAACTTAGCACTATACTCAATTTTAAGTCTATTTGTGCAAAATTTAACTTTCATTAAAGCTGTGTCCACATTGTTTTTTATATCCTAATGGAAATATCTATTGTCATACAAATTCATGATCCTAGAGCTCCCAAATATGATGTATGATTATTTTCAAATCTACTTCAGTGCATATCCATACTGCTTATTTTTGTTGTCCTATTAGAATGAATCTGGACCCCATGCTATTTTGCACTCCTGGTTTATAAGCTTAAATAATTATTAGAAATGGAAGAATGCCCAAATTATGCTTATGCTATGTATTTCTCATTTAAAAACCATAATTTTGCTTTGTTGTATGCTTTAATTCAAATTTAACACTTGAAAAATTAAAACTGAAGTTTTATTCTAATTTTTCCACCCCCATCCACCTGCCAACAGATAACATTAAAACTTTTATTCTACTTCTGTCAAGTTCTATCCTGATGAAGAGGCAGGTATTGCTCATTTAAGCACAGAGTTTTTGACATTTAAAGCAATTGAAGCGAACGTGATTTTTTTCAAATGCTTCACATATATTATCTGTGCTTTAAAATCCAAAGTGCTTATGAAATGAAGTGGCTAAATTCTTTATGAATATCAGCCTATGAATACAGTAGAAATATGATAGCAGCTAAAGAAGAAAAATAAAATGGACTGAAAGTTACCTATCTTTGAATTACTCGGAAAATATTAAGTAACACATAAGTTTACGTCAAGATAAAATTTCGTCTATTTTTTTTCTTCAGTTATTTTATTATATGTGAGCAATTAATTCAAAACAAATAAAAACCTGATTAGTTTTCAAGAGTGTAACTGTATTTTTGACTCTGTGTGTATGTATGTGTTGCTGTATGTTTTCAAGGATAAACCAGGACAACTCACTGGAAAGTGAGCTCAAAGAGAGCTAGGATGTTAAAAACTACGTGAGGCCTGGGGTCAGAAAATCCTAGACCATAAATTCTATATACCAGACTTTTTTAGTCTTATGCACCACAATATCCACAGGACATAGAACAATGCAGTTTGATAGGAACTGTGCAAATATTTATTGAATGAACGAATGAGCCATTTCCTTATTTTATCACTGAATCACTAATTTATTGATGCACATACACGTTTATTGATTCTAATTTATTGATTCAAATACACATACAACATATGTGCTGAGACACTTTTTTGACACTAATATTGAGGGAGACCCTGGAAATACGAAGATGAAAAAATTCTCTAGGCTCTATTGTTAATAATCAGACTTAAGAAGATATTGGCATATAAATAACTACTATAAATGTGGTAATATAATTCCACCTAAGAAGACACTCTCCAAGCTTCTTGAATAGAGTCAGGTGAAATATAAATGAAGAGAAAAGTTTGAACTGTGTTACTTTGTTGAATTGTGCTTTAAAGAAATTATCCTGCAAGAGCATTGACCAAAATAAAGAGTAAAATAGAATGGGGAGAGGTAGGAGGTTGTGGGGGTATTAAAAGATCCCCCAACCACCTGATGTTTTAGACAATACTGCAGAAACCATAAGGATAAAAATGCAGATCAGTGTATCCAGTTCATCAGCTCATCAGCCTTCTTATACTGACATCAGACTTTGAAGGTCACAATATGGTAAGTATCATGAACTTTAAGCAAATGGCCAATTCTTAGAAATTTGAGTTTCTTACTAATTAAACTTCTCAACATACTTTTCTAATCACGTTTTCTACTGCACTCTGATAATAGTGATACTGATATATTTTTGCTTATTTTCTGAACAATTTATTTGAAATAATTTCTTGTTTCTGTGCTTTATGTATACAAACATGTCATTTACAGATTTTATTATAAATCAGAGTATGCAGATAAATTCATAATGATCACAGACAAATGTAAAAATTCAGTTAATTCCTACACTTTTACAGCTTTCATTTAATATCAGTTCTCAATTTGAAAGATGCTTGTTTTTATATTCTTTATTCAATCGTTTTAATAGAATAAACTCTATCAAAACTCTTTATTAAAGCTACTTCTACAAATCCAGTTCCTACTTTACCATTTTCTAATTATTATTTCTTCTTTGTGAAATCCCTCTTTTTTTTCCCTTAAGACTTCTTTTATTGACTATTGTCCCCTTTTCTCACCAAAGCCTGAGTTCACAATACGGAGTCTTAGAAATACTCCATGTAGACAATCTACGTCTTGCTAAAGGGAAAATGTTTTTTACTAATATATGTAAATAATTTAAATTACTAATAAAGTATTTGTATATCACAATCATATAAATGGCTAAGTATTTTTGGTTGCCAAACCACCTGCTACAAAATTTATAGTGCATACAGTTTTAAACATATTAAGGTAAAGATGAATTACCCATTTTACAGGTAATATCTAAGTCACATACAACTTAACTAACTTGCTTAGGAGAGATATAATCGAAGGAAGTGAATGTAGAACTTGAACTGAGACGTGATTCCAGAACCTAAATATTAATCATAATGCTCTGAAATACAATGTCAACTTTAAAAATAAAAACAAATGAAAATTTAATTAAGTAAAAACTCATTTCTAAAATCATTTTTTGTATTGCATATATGTAAAATATTTTTATCTTGTTGGTCATCTAATAAGTTTATATTCCAATTATTTTGAACCATGAGACTCTTATTTATGTTTTTCTTTAATTTATAAATAAGCAAATGTTGGGCACATTAGTATCCGTGCTGCCTGGTGAAGGGCAGAATGACTTTTATGGATGTCAGTGTTAAGTCTTCTGAGGCTAAGAATCAGTAGTCAGAGAAATCCACTGAGACTAGAAGATGGATTTGTGCTAAAGGCCAACATTTACAGCACATGGATAGTCAGCAGGACAAGCACAAATACCAGGGATTGTGAGAGACTAGGAGTCTGAATTTGAGGCGTATGAGCAGTTACAAAGTTGTCTCCATTACTAAAGTGAGGAATAGGGATATGTTTAACCAGAATGAAATACTACGAATTATTAATACAAACTCAATTTCTTACTAGGATGTCCCAAGAAAATAACTCACCTATCAGTAGAAGAAAAGCAATTTTTTTCCTCAAAAGTTCCAACTGCATTATAATGTGTATATCCTTGAGGATTCACCTGGGAGTAGTTTTAAAATGGAATGCAAAATTAAGATTTTAAAATAAATTTCCAGAAGAAATGATATAATTAACACAAATTAAATCACCAATTGTAATGGAGAACATTCAGTGGATATAGCTACTGGATTGTAGGTCAAGGTCATATCACAAGGCTTTAATTTGTTTGCAGTCAGCATGAGAGAGCGCTTAAAAAAAGCAACATATTTCTCACTTTTAGGAAATGGATTTGCTGATTTGTTTTGATCTTCATTTGTCAGTGGAACTGTGAGATTTTTTTTTTTTTTCTTTTTTTGCTATAAACCTTTCACATAGATTTTAAAGTGATCTTTTGCAGCTGTATCTTACAAAATTAAGTACATATGAACACTTACTGCTACAGAAATCAGATTTACTTGATCTTCTGTATGCATCTGCCAATCAAATAAAAATTCAATAAATGCTCTGTGATGGCTAATATTGTCAACTTGATTGAAGGAGGCAAAGTATTGTTTCTAGGTGTTTCTGGGTGTGGCCGAGTGTTATTAGAAGAGATTAGCATATGAGTCAGAAAACTGGGAGAGGAAGCCTCCCATGTAGCTGTGATTACAGGCGCCTGCCACCACACCTGACTAACTTTTATATTTTTAGTAAAGTTGTGGTTTCACCATGTTGGCCAGGCTGGTCTCGAAATCCTGACCTCAAGTGATCGGCCCACCTCAGCCTCTCAAAGTGTTGGGATTACAGGCATGAACCACTGTGCCTAGCCTACTTGTGTTTTAAATATCTTAGAAAATGTGGTCATTCATGTTTAAAAATATGAGTAACTTATAGACTCTGAGGATTTTCTTTTAATAAGAATGCAATACAAATTAATAGCTTATAGAAAAAAACCAGAAAATTATATTTGCAAAAATGTTAATCCAATGCCATATTATTGAAATACAACACTATTCGATATATATGTTGAACATATAGTAGTTGCTTGTTTATTTAATCTAAATGGTAAACTGTGTGTTGCATTCCTAAAAAGATTAAAGTAGTTAGTGAGAAAGCCATGATATTATTTGTCTGTATTAAAATATTAATAAAATTTATTACCACCAAAATATAAGAGATTAAAAAGTCATGTGGTAACACATTCAAGTGTAAAGTTAAATTTATAAATTCAAGTCTTATAACTAAATTTACATTAAAATTTCAATGAGAATTGTATATTTTCACAATACCTTGTATATTATATATGATATTGTATTATAATATTATAATCTACAGTAATGTGATAAAATATGTCATCTTAAAATAATGTATTTTGAATAGTATATGAAGGGTTGAAATTAAAAATATTTCTGATAGAATATAGTCCATCAAATTATTTTGAAAAGGGTCAGATGCAGTGACTCACACCTGTAATCCTAGTGCTTTGGGAAGCCAAGGTGGTGCATCACTTGAGGTCAGGAGTTTGAGACCAGCCTGGCCAACATGGTAAAACCCCCGTCTCTACTAAAAATACAAAAATTCTCAAGGCATGATGGCAGGTGCCTGTAATCCCAGCTACTTGGGAGGCTGAGGCACCAGAATTGCTTGAACCTAGTGGGCAGTGGTTGCAGTGAGCTGAGATTGTGCCACTCCACTATAGTCTGGGTGACAGAGTGAGACTCAGTTAAAAAAATTATTTTGAAAAGCACCCTAAAAAAATTTCCAATAGACTCTGTTTTGTTATCTACTCTTTTTTTGAGAGGAAAGAAGATCACATTAAAACATTTAAGTTTAACCATAAAATGATATAAAGATGCCTTACTGGAAAGAGTAAAACTCAAGTGAATGACTGTTCTTTAATTGGGAGAGTGAGCTTTAAAAGCTTAAATAACCTTTTATAAGTGATCCATTGCTTCCTTTTCTCAATGCAGTAATTCAGTAGGGTGCCTATTAAACATTTCCCTTAAAAAATCTTACCATCATTAAAATAAGATTATATTTCATATTCTTTAATTCCATAGAAGACCAGTTAATGAAGACTAAAAATCAAATGTGGCAGGTTCCAATAGCAAATCATACTGCAATATCTCAAATGCCACATCTGCCTCAGGAATATCTTTAATTGATGATTTAATATATTTGGATCCTATTCAGGTCATGTACCTTTGTAAATTTCGGTTCATAATAAGAGTAACAAATGAATAGTTCTTTAGCATGTCAGTTTTACTTCTGAGTAATTGCTAATCAGAAGAATGTTTATGTGAACCTTTTAATCAGTAAAATAAATTTTATTGAATATTAGCTTAGATATTGTTAGGGAACAGACTAGCTCCAATTTGATATAATGCTCAATTACCATTTACTAAATAAATAATGTGACCATAAAAATAAATGACTCATCTACTATATTTTTCAGTATACTACATATTTTATTTAATCCTCGCAGCAGAGGAGAAAACATATTTCACTAACCAGGAGAGTAGGAAAATCTATTTGATGTCACACATTATGCTCTCTTGACAAATGAGGGTTACAAACTAAAGGATTTTCTTTTCTCTATATATGTCTTCAATGTAGATCCAGTTCTTGGTCGTTCTCTCCTTACTTCATTCTGCTTAAGGAGCTCCAACCGCTCACATAATTTCAATCTATATCATAAGAATTATCAGTCTCTCCTATTCTTCTTTGCACTAACACTATAATTCTTTATCTCTGTGTGTCTATGAAATATCGCTGATTTCATCATTTCATTAACTTGGAAACTGAGAGTGATTTTCAGTTAGTTGTAATCAATTCTTAATTTCTCTTATAGGTATTAAAGCCTTTCTAAATAACCAAAATCAATTTGAATTCATTGCCTTCTCAGTGTTGCACTCAAGTATTTTAAAGTTGGATCTCCTCAAGTGTTCTTAAAAAATATTTTGCTGCTGTTAAATCTTATTCCAAAATCAATTGTGTATACATATATATATATATATATACACACATATATATATGTATACATCTACAAAATACAACCATATAATAGAAAATATCACAGTGTTGTATCTTAGCTAGTTTTGTCATCTTCAGACCTTTAAAGACTGAAATACCTTGAATTAATAGCAAAATATGATATATCAATTTATCTAAGTGATATAACAATTCTTATTAATATTTATTAAATCTGTATTATAAAAACATTATTAGAATGAAATTTAAGCTTTCTCTAGCTCATGTCAAGATTTCATTATATTGTTGTTGAATAAATATAATATCAGAGAATGTGATTTTTACATTTACATTCTTTGAAACAAAAACAGTGTTGCATTACTTCTGGTATCAAAGATAAAATCTCAACAGATGCCAGTTTCAGAATTTTAGGTAGGATGACCATATATTACAATAGAAAAATAAGGAGTGAAACGTGATATTTCACTCAAAATCATACTAGGCATTTGGTCCTAGGAAACTTTTATACCGATATAACATTTTAGACAAAATAATGTCTTCCATGGTGCACATAGTGTTTAGCAGCTATTTCCACATGGATCCTAT